>NW_022884591.1:0-600000 GCF_011952205.1 Bombus bifarius
AAGTGACATCCGAGTGCAGAAGTGAAAATCACGAGAAAAGAAGGAAAGGGCCGAAATAAAGAGCGTTGGAACGTCGTTCGAAGAATGCGACCGACTGCAAGATACCGCAGTTTCCTCATCCTCGAGGATCGTCAGTCAGTCCTTTTACGGGAGCGGTTCGACAAATAATTTCCAAGATAAGAAGAAGAGTTCAGGTCCTTATCTACGTGCACTTGGACAGGCATGACGCCTGTTTTCCTCTCCCTCTTTCTCTCTCTCTTCATCCTTCTCGCTTACCTTGTCGATACTCGTCGATAGATTAGAATTCAGACACGTCAGCGTCGTGGTCGCGAGATCGCTCCGCGCCTTTTCTCCTCTTCCCACGACAGCCTGAACCGCGTGCGTATCGAGCGACGCCGAAAAAAATCGATACGAGGCTTCCTGGAAACTGAGTGGCCGGCTGGCTGGTTCTGGTGGGATACCAGAGCTACGATTGCGTCAGCGGCGATCCCCGTAATCTCGTTATCTCGTAAGCTTCTCGTTCCACGGACGCGAATTTTTCCCCTTCGAGAACATGACTAGGTGATATCGCGGTCGCGTTTCAAGAAGCGTCATAGCTTACGGATAGAAACGCGAAAAGCTGGAACCGTCGTCGAAGCGAGTCGTCTGGCCGATTGAAATTTCCACTTTTACGCGCACAGTCCAAGAGAAATAGAATCGAGATGGAAGTTCGTTTTAGTCGGTGGATCGTGCGGGCGGTCGTTGTTTATGCGTTCGCGTTGGAGAAATCGAAGAGCGCGAAAGTGTAGGCAAAGAGAGCGACGAGTAATGGAAAATATATAGAGAAAAAAGAAAAGATGCAAAAGAGGAGAATCATCGTGGGAGTATTGTAATTGCACGGCGAATCATTGTATTTATGATAGGTTTCTAGGCTCGTAGCTAAAGGAATAGAACCGATAGAGTAGACCGCAGATGTTTATGTTGCTATGGGAAGTTGCAGGGTGTGAAAGTTTACAGAATGAGAAGAATAATGCAAAAAATGTGTAACAATGGAAAATCAGGATGCAAGTTTTCCTATTAGACGGCGAACCTTTATATTTTACATTTTGATGCGCACAGGCGGAGAAACACGGCTATAGAGATAGAAATAGTAATTTGTTTTAGCTGCTACCAGTAGACCGCGTACGTTGATATATTTATGGGAAATTGCAGGGTGTGAAAGCGTGTACAGAACGTGAAACATAATGCAAAGATATGGAAAAACGATCAGTCGTCCTGCAAGTTTATTAATTCAAATGTAAAACACAGCGAACCTCTGTGTTTTACATTTTTTATTCGCATAGGCGAAGAGATAAAATTCACTGGTTTTGTTTATGCGTTTATGGGAAATTTAAGGCACTAAGAATGTACGGTATATGTACAGTATATACAAAGATTGAGAATTCATTTTCCGCACGATTGTACGAAACTTTGTGGACAATTTCGTTCGAACATAGGAATCTTTCTTAGAGAAGAGATAATTATTCGATTTAAATTTAGAAGACATCGATCTATAAGAAATCGTGGCTCCTTTAGATAAGCTTCTTTTTTAAGTATTTAGATATTTAACGATTTTTTTTTTAAATAAATTCAACGATTTCGTTCGAAATTAGAGAAATCAATTTAACTGAGAATTACGTAAAATTAGAATCGTGATACTTCGAACGCATCTCTCTCTCTCTCACAAATTTCGTAAAAAAAAAAAAAAGAAAGATAGTAATTTCGAGGCTGTTTAATTAAATGAAAAATTCTCTGTTTAATCAAAAATAGAAACTTTTGGTAGATAAGCGTTAATCTTGATCGAAGATTACGTAACAACGAGATCGTGATATTTTACATGCACTCGTTTCCACAAATTTTTCTTACAAAAGCTATAAGAACGTGCAATGACTATTTCAATTAACGTGGTCTAACCGTATTTGAAAAATAGAAATTGCATTTAAACGGATCAACTTCGATCGGCTATTACGTAAATCGGCGATTATGTTCGTTCTTTTAACTCTAAAAAAAAAAAAAAAAGAAAAAAACGTTACGCTGTTCTTCCCGTTCGTGTTGAATCTTTCGATAATTTCTCGATCAAATCAGCTTGTTATCGACCTTTAGAATAGAAATTTTTGCCGAGATACAATTGTCTCTCATTCGAAATTACATAATACCAGCCATATAACGTTTCCAGTGCCATTTAATCGAATTTTGAAAAAAATCTGTTAATCCTTCGATTACCAATACGTCGAATCAATGGAAACTTTGGTGGGGATACGATTTTATCTTCGATTGCAGAACAATGAAACCAGCGAATTATCTCTTTCTCTCTCGTCTAATCGTGTTTTATCATCCTCGCTATATTTTTCCCCGTCAGATACAAATCTAAGGACGAAAGAATCCAATTTCTGATAAAACTGTGTCTCACCTGACCTAATTCGAAAAGCAGGAGAAAATCTCTGTCGTCAATTTCGTTTCTGCAAAGTTAACCGAACTAGTTCTCGTTTTATCGAGATTTTATGGGAGACGAAGACCATCTGAATTTTTATTTACCAATCAAACGTATCAAAAATGAAAACAGAATATCTAATCGATAAATAAAATTCGTACAAATAACTCAACGAGTTGATCGAATTTCTCAGTATCTTGTTTATCTGATCGATTCTCTCATATCTAATTTCCGTTTCCTTTTATTTTACAAATTTCCATAAACTCCTCGATACCTAATTTCTGTTTCCTCTACGTTCTGTTCGGGAAACACCTCGAGGAAGGTACTCGAAAGAAAAGTTACGGTCACATGGAAAATTAGAAGATAATTGTCATTCTGTTTCCGATATAGCAGAAATCGTACTCGAGTCTAATTGGCTCAGCAGGAAACCACGAAACGCACAGGTCTATCGTTTATCGAGCATTTTCAGCGACCGAACGAAACGGAGTCTCGCGTAACATTGACACGCGAATTTCAATGGAGAACGTGCGCCGCGTTCTTGAAACGAAAATCCCATTACACGCAGACTTAATGGAGACACCGATAGGCATCGATATTTTCTGTGTTAATCGAGATACAAAGCGAAAGCAGAGACAAAAGGACGAAGAGGAAGAGAGACAGAAGTGGCGAAACACAACGGTCACGAACGATAATATCTCTCTCTCCTTCTTCATCTTCTTCTTTGTTGTAGTACTCGACTTGCTCATTAGCCATCGAATTTCGGTCGTTTCCTCGCATCCTGTTGCCTCTCGGCCCAAATATTCCCAGGCCACCGATAAACCGGCCTTAACATCGCGTTAGGTCGATTCGAAAAACAATAGACGCCGCGTTAAAATAGCGAAAGGTGGAAAACAAGATCGAACGAAATTTCTCGAAGTCTAATAAAAGAATTCTACTTGTTTGTTGCTTCTTCTTTTTGTTTTGTCTTCTTTTTTTTTTTTTTTTTTTTTTTGTATATCTGATCGGTCTCCTTGAAAAGACTCGAGGAACAAACAGCGAACGAAAATAAAGCGTTTCCGGGATGGACGACTTTTGATCTCGGCTGTTCGGAGAGGTGGCATTCAAGTCTCCGCACGATGGAATTAAAATGGCCGTGTTAATGGAACATAATGATGTGCTTAATTCGAATGATTATACAGAGCGATAGGAAGATGGCGTCTGAACGAAGGATTCGAATATTTGTCAGTAGCGTTTTTTTCTTTAACGAATCGATCCTCGTCGACGATGCAACGCTTTGTTTACAAAGGTGGCGAGATTTTCGAGAATTCTCTAAATAGCGAAAAATCGAAATTTCGAAGATCGCCAATTTCGATCTTTGCAGTTTCCCAAGCTTGAAACTCGTTTCTCGGTGTAATAAAATTTACCGCGTGGAATCTGCAAATTTGTTCTCGAGCGAAGCAACGTCGTCTACGTATTTGTTATTATTTCATCGTTTGGTCCTTGGAGGACTAACGTTCTAGATCGTCATTAGTCTGTCCTACCTAGTTAAAATGTCCTATCTATCGTTTCGAATCTGGCGAGAACCGATGTTTTATCGTCTCCATTTGTTACCTTTGATCTGCTCCAATGTGAAATTTTCAATCGCCGTTTTCTGACGGCGTAAATATACGGCTTGAAAAAGATACAGAGAGTGGAAGATGGAATATTGAATTATTCATTGAATCAGGACACGTTAGATAGGACATTTTGACTAATTGTAACGAAAATCTGAAATATTCCTCTCGTTCTCTTAACGTCGCGGTTCGCTACAAATTGATCGGCCGCAGCATCCTCTCCGCTTGTTTATTTCCAAAGAAACTACAAATGTACAGCCACGACGAGCTATTGAGACGGAGAGATTTTCAAAAGATCAACTCGATCGATTTCTTGTTAGCAATTTCACGTAACGTTTGATGTTCGAAGATACCGAGGATATTCGAGTTTCCATCTACGACACGCCAATTAAATAGCGACAAAATTAATTATAGATTCTACACGACCAACAACGATATGTTTACGGATCAAATTATATAACGTCACTCGTCTCGTCTCGTCTCAAAACGAACCTTTAAACTTTTAATCGATCTCCGTGTACGCGATAGATACGCAACGATTGAACTAAGAAGAAGTTTGAGACGATGGATCTTGATCAATCTTTGTAAGAATCTGTTAATAAATCTGTTAATAAATCTGTTAATAAGAAACTGTTTCCACATTTGTGTCTGTATGTTATCTCGGACCAGAAGAGTCCTAGCTACGATCACCATTTAACCAACAAAACAGCGGAACAAACCGAAAACAAGAGACGCAAGAAATCGATCGACGTGACGAGAGAAAATCTCTTATCTGCTTCTCTCTGTCGAGAGAGACAGAAAAAGAGATGTAGAGAGAGAGAGAAAGAGAGAGAGAGAGGCGTATCTCATCCAGTCACCTGACCACGAAACAGGAAGAAGAGCAGACGTACCTTTTGTCGAGTAATCCATTCTTCCCTCAGTTTAGCGCCGTGATCGAATTATAAAATTCCAAGGTCAGCGGCTCAGGCACTTAAGATCCAAATAAATGGTGTAGGTTGCACTTAACACGAGATTTCCTCACAGGGACCACATCAGAAATGAAATCTCAATATATCACTGTTTCGCTTGCTGTACGATGCAACGACAACTTCGTTTTAATACTCCAACTTGTATATCGGTATTATACCGAACGATACACAGAATATTATATCGGGCGTTATATTAAATATTATATTACTAACGAATATAAGTAACGAATATGACTAATGAGTATAACTACCGTATATTATTAACGTATATCACTATCGAACGTTACCAAAACGAGGTAATATAACGAATATAAAAAAGAGAACGAAAAATAATTTACACGCGCACAAACGATTATCTATGTATTCATACGTTAGTGTAATACGGTATTAACAAATCTTCACAGCTTCTGTGTATCTCGATAATTACGTTCCGCGAAACACAAGTCCGTTTCACGAAACGCAAGTTCGTCCATTCGGCACAACGATCACCGAGTCACTATGTCTTCTGTCTGGCTCTTTAATTTGCTTCGATACACTGTCTTCGAATGTCACATCCACGCGCTACGATGGTCTGCGGACGAATAAGGTACTCCCGGCTCGAGTCTGGATACTTATCGTCTGTCACGGACACACAGATATAATCCGAGAGAGATAGACCGATTCTGACGGAGCGTGGTCATGTAGACTGAACCGACGTGACGGTGTGTGATATATGTATATGCAGAGGAACACCAAGTCCGCACGAGAGAACAGGTCGTAACAGACCAACTCACCGCGGAGAAATGACACGATGAGCTTCTGACAATTCCTCTTAGTCTGCGCACGAGAGCCTCATCATCCCTTCTACCTGTCCCCCCACCCCCTACCTGCCCCGTATTCGGCTCCGTTCGACCGCCCGACCCCCACCCCGTCGACTCATAATCCCCCCCACCACTCGCATGCCACCCTTCTTGCTCTCACTTGTTCCCCCGTCTTCCGTTCGCCACGCTTCTCTCCCCCTATTCTCTGCCATACGCCCTTCCACCAACGCTTCTCTTGGTCCCCGGTGCGCTAACAATGTTGAACATCACTGCTCTAACGTTTCTTCTCTTTTCTGTACTCTATATTTTATCTGTTTTCTCTTTATTTTGGTAGCAGAAACTAACGTTGCTGCGGGATTTATTAAAACCTACGCGATGTACGTTGTTCCGTACGTTGAACGGTAAAAGATGTACCGAAATTCGCGCGTTTCAGAACAGCGTTTCTCTTTCTAGTACATAGCATCTAGTTTCTAGTAAGCGTATCCTTCGATTTCCATCGGGCGGTATTTACAATCGTGCGTCTATCTATCTCCGTTTTCGATTCCAGCTACGCGTCCTTGTTTACTTTTTACGCGCGTCTTTCCCTGGATCCTATACCAAGCCCTAACTCCGTCCTATGCATCATCCTTCGTTATGAAATGATTCATAGTATTTATGCATTGTCGCTTGTTTGTCATACGTGTCTCTCTTTCTCTCTCTCTCTCTCCCTCTCTCTCTCTACGTAAAAGTACCACATCTCTATTTTTCATACTAGCGTGTATCCTTTTCTAGTAAACAGCACAGAGCATTACCCATCCTTGTTAATCTTTCGCGTTTCTCCTGACTCTTGCGGTCATCCCCACTCCCGAAGCCTCTCCCGCCCGGTCACGTCGCTTCCTAAGTCCTTACGTGTTTTCCACGGGAGAAGCGTGTACCCTCTCGGGCTGTATCTCTTTCTATTGCCTCTCTTTCTACCCCTACCCGAGCAGAGGGCAGTCGGAGCATCCTTATCGCGCCCCAGGTGCTTCCTTCTCTCGCCTCGTGATCGTTTTCTCGGCTCCTGTCTGCTGTCCCTCCTCTCCCACGCGTCTCACCGCCCATCCCCTCCACTCTGACCTTTCTCTTTCTCTCCGCGCTTTATCTTATCCCCGCCACCGGCGGTCCGTACCTATGCCAACGCCGCTATATCATCGAGTACAGTGCGCGCACACACATCGCTCGCCTGTAAATGTGTGTGCGTGTCGCCGGATGGGAGAGCGAACGCGCGCAGCCACCCACGCAAGAGGGACGACGAGCTTCTCCGGACCATACGATATGCGAGGGCAGGCGAAGCGAGTCTTCCCTCTTTCCAGCCCCGGCAAACGCTGCATCGTTTCCGCGCACTGCAACGGCAATTACATAAAGGGATGACGCGTTTCCACTGATCTTCTTAACACGGTGCGTAACTTCTTCCTTAACACAGACCATGTTTATGTAATTTTTCGACCTCGCGAATCTACGAGATTTAGCTGAAAGCGGTGCGAGAATAGAGTGGCTCGCGAAAATGCCCGCAGGGACATTTTGCAGTAGAAACGACACGTACGCGCGCTGTGCTTCACTGACACTCTAAATGTCACTCGGTTATCAAAATGATAATCGGTGGAATCTTAAGCGATGATAAAGGCTGTGTATAGGATATTTGGTACAAATTTAGACATGTTTTGCAGGGTAGATAAACGTCCATAATGGTAATTAGTCATAGTGTACATAGTATCCAGGGACCATTCCTATATGACTATTCGTATCGCGTACGTTTACCAAATATAAGTTTGCGCTATTTATTTTCCGCTTTCTATGTACCTATGCGCAGAATATTTACAAAAATTGGTAGCAAAATTCAGCAACTTGTATTACTCGTCGAAATGTATAGCGTATGATGGACCAGTTGAGATGATGGAGAAGTTCGAAACGACATTGGTTTCATACGTTTTTGCTTGTTTTCGCGAGTTTGGCGACAACTTTTACAGACACGCGGCATATTTTCAGCTTGGATTCGAACTTCACCGATGTAATCATCGCGACTCATTCTTTGTTTGCTAATGAAATTTCAAAATGTTTTATACAACACGCACAATATACGCACGTAAAGATTTTCTCCGATAAGTGAGACTACGAATACTATTGCGAGCCGCTGTATCACGAAATAGGTAGATGACTGATACCAATACGATAAGAAATTCTTAGTACGAAAATTACTAAAATTCAGGCTGACCAGTTAAGAGAAAATTGCGTATCCGCAGCTTGCTTAGATCGAGTCGTCGCTATCAGACAATTAGAAAACTAGTTGATTTGTACGTACATTAAATAAAAAAGGCGTCAAATGCATGTATGTTGATATTAATTTGAAGTACAAGGATAGACATAGGCATGTTGACAGAGTTTAGATTAAACTACGATTATCATTCCGACTAATTTTGTACGTGTAACTGCAAGTCACCGTATAGCCGAAAGGCAGACGGAAATGAAGAATTCTAAAACAGAGAAAATGAAAAATCTGAACTGATAATGAAAATGAGAAAAATGGATATCTGGTCGTCGAATAGGAAAAATAATTGTTCTCGAAACCACCTTTCGACCAGGTACATGAATCCGCGCGAAAAAATATACGCTATGATGTATCGATAATAAGCCGTCTTTTATCCTACCTACGTACTATTGCGCATTGAATTTCTACTTTTCTACCCATAAAATACCCTGTCACTATTTTCTGTTGGAACAATGGTCTGTAAATATTCCAAACCTCCCAACTTCTACATAATAGGTAAAATATACAGATGCAGGTAATCTCCTATTTTACGATGTTTAACGAGGACGAAATTACCATCCCGAATATCTACAGTGCAATTATACAACATTCACTCGCTTTGTAATTTATTGCCTCTGAGCAGTTGCTCGTTCAACGTCTAAAACGCAGAAACAATCAGCGAAACTTTATTATCGGAAAATTACTGACTGATCTCCTCGTATTCATTATGCATGGCCCCGGTTGATTTTTGTGCAAGAAAGGAACAGCCTTTTAGGATTCCAAGGACAAAGATTTTCCTACTGAAAACAGCTGTGAACCCGTGTATCTTAATTATTCCGATTAACAAATACACGAGCGAGGAGAGCGGTTCCGATCCCTCGTATCTTCTTATGATAAACGTTCTCTGATTTGTTTAAGAATGTATTTTATGTATCTATGGTCAAGCGATATCGCTGCTGCTTGCGAGGTTTTTCCAGCAAACTGCGTATGTTTTTCTTTGGTTGGCTTGAGGTTTCGGACAACGCGGAGGAAACGATCGGAGGAATCGCATATTTTCGAATTTGTCACGATAGAAATCCTATCTTTTAAATTAAATTTCGTTACATTGGTAAAATTCTTTTATCAATGTAAATGATTGGTATAGTAAGTTATTGTTCTACGGATCGAAATGCTGCAAGCGCGTGGTCCATTGTTGTGTTAGGTTTATCAAATTCAGGTTTAAGGGTTGAATATGTTTGATTTAGAAGATGAAGAAAGAAAGGGTAGAGATAGGAGAAAGAACGTATAACAGGAAGGCTGATCGTACGGAGAACAATAAGTTGCAATTTATAATGGTCACTTGGTGTTTTATACAGGGCGGTCGGTAACTGGTGGTACAAACGGAAAGGGGGTGATTCTACGCGAAAAAAGAAGTCGAAAATATACAACAAAAATTTTTCGTTCCAGGCTTTGTTTTCGAGAAAATCGACTTTGAATTTTCGCTCGGTACGCGTGCACTTTATCACGTCTGAAAATTCTTTTTTCGTAGAATCACCCCCTTTACGCTTGTACCGCCAGTTACCAACCACCCTGTACAATTTAGTTGAAATTACAGGTAAAACGAACTCCTCTCGCGATAAATTTCATTTGATATGTAACAAACGTTTGTTTAAATATACAGAGGGTGGAGGGTTAAATATACTGAATTTGTTGTTATTTAAAAGTACTTTAAATTGATTCAGATATTCTAGAAAATTAGAAGAAGGAATAGAACTGAACGAAAGGCAGATGTGTCGATATCACGTTCAATATTTTAATATTTCTAATCTTCGGTCATGCATCGCGATGTATTCCAATAATTACACATTATAGTTGCCGAGAAGATCGTGAGAAGAAGAATAGTAATTATGTAACGAGAATATTAATCTTTGAATCTTGCAATTAATCCGATGTAAATGAAATAATTTGGAATTATAGAATAGTGTATTCTGTAACGAGAATATTAATCTTCAAATTTTGCAATTAATTCGATGTAAATGAAGTAACTTAGAATTACACGCTTGCACGGCGTGGATGCCTGTGAATGATCTTTCTTTGCAATTTGATGATCAGCCTACCTAATTAATGCTGCCACTTTTATTATCCTTCTTCGTTACTACCAGCAGGCTAATAAACCCTTTAGTAATTAAGGAATATAAAACTCGTATGGAAAAGTAGGTTGAAATGGACACTTTGCGTGCTGCGAAAATAGTTGATATAATAGTTAATTATTTATCACAATAGCATAAACGTGTCATTCGTGATAACGAGAAAGAGTATGAAAAAAGAAAAAGCAGAAATTTTACGCATTTTCTTCTAAAAAGCAAGATCATATAAATTTTAATTAATATTCACTGATTATGGAAGAAGATTAATTAAAATAGTCTCTTTTGAATTCTTTTAAAATCGAACAAATATCTTTACGTTAATATGTCTTTATTTACATTTTTATATTATTATCGTTTAATGGTATTATCTACTGTTGCATACCTAATTAAGAAGAGAACAGAGGAAAGGAAGAAATTACAAAACTAAGAGAAACCGTTACATCTATTCAAATCTTTCGTTAAAGCTTTTATGCGTTGTATACCCCTCTGAAACGCTATAAAAATCTTATACCTGATGGTAGCAAAAAGTGTACAGCCTCCCTGAGGTGTGTTGGTCAAGTAGCGGTATTTCGGGTGCAATAAGGTAATGTAGGACAACAGCTGACTCTGCGTATTATTATCCTCGAGATATTAGAGCCATTCTGAAGAAAGGAATAAAGCCAGTTATCCCACAAAGCCCATAACCTTCTCAACGATGTATTGTTTAGGCTGACCCGCATATTAATATCTAATGCCTGAGACACGTAGAACGATTTCGTTGGATTTAGATACATTTAACGAGGGCAGCATTTTTGAACAATCGAGTTATCAAGTTTCTGAATTTTCAAATTCGTCCGAGTTGTTCAATCTTTCGATTTCCGGACATGGGAATTTTTGAACTTCGAGATTTTCAAACCTCCAAACTTTGGAATTATTCAATTCTTCGGCGTTTAGATCGACGAATATCGGAATATTGTGAATCTCAGAATTTTCTCGAATTTTACGCTCCCAACTATATATACAAATCGTGGGAATTGTTAGTTTCCAGAATCGTTGCATCTTTTAACGTTGACAATTTCCAGCTTCCAAACCGACAAATTCGCGAGATCTCAAAGTCTTTAAAATGTCCACTTTGTATTTTACAAATACAACGAGTAAATAGAATTTATATATATAAAGAGTCTGGAGTTTCCCACTTGCCCGATATTTAAGCTTCGAAGTTATTTCATTTCTAATTGGTTTTCTAATTTACGTAAATTAGTTTCCTTCGACCTTCGCCAGAAGCACCCTAAGCTTCTTTTCATCCCTCGAAAACGTCATTTGTCACAGATTATCCCCTTTCGTTGTAACGTGAAAAGGACCATATTTTCTATTCATTAGAAACAAAATAGCAAGAAAAGTTGAGGAAGAGGGTCGAGATTGACCGGGATGGTCGTATGGTCCATCGTGAGCTTTGATGCAGAAGAAAGGGCTGCAAAGGGAAGTAACCCTTGTCCTTACTACGAATCTCGCGTCCTGGACCTGTCGGAAGTCAAATCGGATGGGCAAAAAAATCAGGATCACAGTTGACTTTTAACCGTTTCCGCTTCTACCTGCCATTCACGGGATCCTCTCGCGTCACCGCATCTAAAACGGACATTGTCCCCTTCTTGCTTGACCGGAAGCAAAAAAATCTGATTTATCTTAAGCGTCACATGCAATCGACGAAGAATTCTTCTCAGTGTAAAATCGCTTGTTTTGACACGTTTAGAATTGTTGATCGAGATGGGTTGAGAAGATGTGGAGAAGAAATGGACGACGAGAGAAGATGAAATTGCGATTCGTACAATGTATTGTTTATTTTCTGACTGTCAGAAAATGGCATATGGGAAATATAGAAATTATAGGCAACAGAAACGATATAAATTGAAATGAATTTCTTTGCGGAGAACGGAACGAAGGATAATTGTATTTTAATTTCTCAGAGGAACGATGGATAAATATCGAATCGAGGTAGGACGAATTTTGCACTAATTTTTCTATCTACTTTTTGATAATACTCGCTGAGTGTATTGTTAAGAAAGTACCAACTTTTGGAAGATACTTCCGGTCAATGGACGACGTTTCGTAAGAGAGATATTACGAGTATCGTAATTTTTCAATAGTCGATAATTAAAATGTATCTGTTATGTATATAGCGTAATAAATAACTGCCTTTTTTTATTATCGATAAGAATTATAAAAATTAATAGCCATTAACTTTTATCAGCAGTTATTTATTACACTATATATATATATTAGTTTGTCCGGAAGTGTTTTTCTTTCGCAAACGTGTTTTTTACAGCAGTGCACCTTCGTACAAACGTGAAACCAAGTCATAACAAAGACAGAGAAACCAAGACATAAGAAAATGGATCGTACGTAATTCGATAAAATAATATAAAACGATAGATCTGCATTTAGATCTGCAGATGATACACATGCAACTTACTGAATTTTTGAACATATTGAAGCAGGTATAGCATCGTTGTGGGGCCAGTAATATACACGCTATACACTGAAGATATTACTACTAATACTAAGACCCCAATATTTGGATCTGCGGATGATAATATAAAACGATAGCGTCTATTATTTCCTCATGAAACTTTAGCAGGTATACTTTAATTGATAATTAATTTTTAATTAATAACTGAAATATATACAGAAGCATTAACTTTTGAGAAAATTACGCCTGTGCTATATTTTACCAAACTTCTCGACTAATAAGTTTAATAACGTTGTTCAACAAATAATCGTCGATATTATACGATTAATATAATTAACATCGCTGATTAATTTAGCCGATGGAATATTTATTGAAACGTTTCTCGAAAAACCAATTCAACGGAATTACAATAAATCTTACGACGAAGAAACTGCGCGTGTCCGTGGAGAAATAAGAGGAAAGGAAGTGGTGGTAGTGAAAAAACCGGGGCAATAAGAGGAATTAGCATTAGTTTCTGGCAAATGAGTCGATTGTTGAAATGAATCTGTGAAAGGTATCTTTACCTTTTTGAAAGGTACAGCATATGGTCGATTAGGATGATCGATGACTAATATATTCTTCAGTTTGTTCATAATGTTTTGCACATGCAGCTAATGTTCCATACCTTAGGCCATTTCTACGACACGTAACGTGTTACCTCTTCGTTTTCCATTTTATTCTTTTCTCTGTACCTTCCAAGACCTCTTTTTCTTTTCTTTGGATAGAAATCAATTACGAGCAATTGTCACGGAGAATTTTTATCAATTACGATGCGTTATCATGGCATGAAACGTAACATTACGATAAGATTTTCAGTATTCTTCGGCAGTCAAATTCATTTAGAAGGCGAGTTGCTAAACGATCGGAATGTTTAGCGAAGCTCGTGTTGTAGCGGTTATTGAATTTCGAAATTTCTTCTGAAAACTGTTGATATTTTGAAGTTTCTCCGTATAGTTTCGTTGGTTACGTAACAAGAAACGTTACAGATAAGCTTTTAGCGTTTTCGATTGCGATCGCCGTAGGATCTCAATGTTAAAGTTGTGCCAAGAATCAGCGATTTTCTTTTCTGTATTCCATCGATTTTAGTTTTCTATGGATCATGTTTGAAACTATAGAAATTATGCAATAAACTACATTGTTTAATTATTCGCTATTAGTAACAGTAAAACGGCGATTAATCGTAATCGATCGAAGAGTCGATGATATAATAAACTACTGTAACTTTGTAGAAATTTATAAAATTTTCTTTTTTATACAGGGTGGTTGGTAACTGGTGGTACGAGCGGAAAGGGGGGATTCTACGCGAAAAAAGAGGTCGAAAATATAGAACAACAATTTTTCGTTCGAGGCTTTGTTTTCGAGAAAATCGACTTTGAATTTTCGCTCGGTACGCGTGCACTTTATCGCGTCTCGTTACAACGGATCTCACTGTAGATCGTTGTCTCGATGGAAAAATAAAAAAAAAATTTTCATTCTATATTTTCGACTTCTTTTTTCGCGTAGAATCCGCTTGTACCACCAGTTACCAACCACTCTGTATACACGTCGATTACATCATAGGAATTTATATTTATTTAAAATAGCATGATACAGACAACGTCGAGGGTTGTTCGGATAATACAACGATGTAACATTTTCCAAAGGAATACAATTTCTCAGATATTTCAATTGCAGCGATGCGAAATACGTTGGAAGAAAAATGATCGATAGTGTAACGTTATATTAATATGTCAGTTCGACTTACGACATCTTTAAAATAAATATAATAAATATAATAATAAAGATATTAAGTAATATATCTTACGACCTTAACGCTCCTTCCTTTCCATCCCTTTTTCAACATCGTAGTAAATTTGTTGACGTTAGAATGCTGGAAAAATCGTAATCACACAATGTACCACTCCTACGTACAATTCGTTTCCTTTTGCATAATAGCCGAGTATCCCTAGGGTACATTTAGCGTGTAGAATTGGGGTTATTAGACAAATTTTCAAGAATTTGTTGTTTATCTCTTTAACGTTCGCGATCGGGTACAAGATTACGGTTAATGGTTTAGACGCAAGCATCCAAGATAAGGGATTACTCTCTTCAAAATTGTTGGAGTATTGACCGTTTTAGTGGCAGGGCATTTTTAAGAATCTGTGTCGGATTCTGACACGCGGTGCGATAGAGTTTCGTTCATTTATTTGAGAAACGTCGACCGATACGATCGCGCTGCTCTTTTTTTTCGTTTAGGCAGGTGGTTTACGATTATTTGAAAAAAAGAAAAAGGAAAAGAAAAGTAATTACGAGAGGAAACTCTGATATGACTTACGACGAGCTACATTTGGGGTCGGGGTTCACGATCGTGATCGAACATAGTTGAGCACAGCATGATCGCACTGCGTGGCGCTGAAATGGTTAAGATTAGGCTCTTGGAAAGATATTTATACAATGATGTTTGGCTGCAGATTTTGTGAATAATCGTAGATCACAGCGAAATTATTTTCGAAAAGCTACGTAGGATGAGACGAAGTGGTTCAGTGGTTGATGATCAGATATCCACGTATAAGGGAAGATAGAATTTTTGGTTAATTTTCAAGTTTCCTTAGCTATGATCTATGGAAGGAAGAGTGCACGTTATTACGAATATGTAATCTATTGCATACATATGTATTTGTTTTGCATTCGTGATGTTATCCATATACAATGAAAGAATAACGAAACATTCGTAATAAGAATAAGAATTCAGAGGAATTTTCTACGATTTTCAGCTTCGTCTATGCCTCCTAGTGCAACGAACCGATTATTCTCTTCAAAATTTATCTTCAAATATGTTTTATCGTTTTTTCAACGAACGAGATACGAAACGTTTGCAAGAAAATTGATATTCGCAATTTTCCACGATTTCCAGCTCCGTCTATACTTCCTAGTGATACATACGTCCTATCTTTAAATATATTTGATAATTTCTCCAACAGACGAGATACGAAACGTCTGCAAGAAAATTGATATTCGGCGCAATTTTCCACGATTTCCAGTTCTGACTAAATATACGTAACATGTACAACGAATCAAATATCCGCTTCCAAATTTCATCAGACACTCGCTTCAAAGATATTTCATAATTTCTACAACGAACGAGATACGAAATGTTTGCAAGAAAATTCCTATTCAGCGCAATTTTCCACGATTTCCAGCTCCGTCTATATGTCCTAGTGATACGTCCTATCTTTAAATATATTTTATTATTTTCTCAACGAACGAGATACAAAAATTGGCAAGAAAATTCCTATTCAGCGCAATTTTCCACGATTTTCAGCTCCGTCTATATGCCCTAGTGCAACGAACCGATTATTCTCTTCAAAATTTATCTTCAAATATATTTGATAATTTCTCCAACGTACGAAATGTTTGCAAGAAAATTCCTATTCAGCGCAATTTTCCACGATTTCCAGCTCCGTCTATTCGTCCTAGTGCAACAAACCAGTTACTCGCACTATAAAATTTATCTTCAAACATATTTTACAATTTTTCCAAAGAATGAAATACAAAACGCCTGCAAGAAAATTCCTATTCAGCGCAATTTTCCACGATTTTCAGCTCCACCTACACCTGCTAGTGCAACGAGCCGATTACTTACTTGAAAATTTATCTTCAAATATATTTGATAATTTCTCCAACGAACGAGATACGAAACGCCTGCAAGAAAATTCCTATATAGCGCAATTTTCCACCATTTCCAGCTCCACCTACACCTCCTAGTGCAACGAACCAGTTACCCGCAAAACCAATTGCTACAAAAGTTATCTTCAAATATATTTGATAATTTCTTCAACGAACAAGATGCGAAATGCCTGTAACAAAATTGATATTCAGAGCGATTCCGCAATTTCCAGCTGGATCGTGGATATCGTGGCCAGGATCGGAGGAGAGGCGACACGGAGAGGAAAGTAGGCATCGACCACGGTTTCCGGGACGGAAACCTGTCAACGCGACCGCGTCTCTCGTGGCAACGGACGACAACGTTCGTTCCCTTCGTCCGCTTCTCTTCTGATAAGGTGTTCCCACAGGAAAACGCCCTGGAAACATCACTACGGCAGTTCGTAACACGGTGATGCTGCAACACGTCAATAACTTTTCTCGTTTTGGGTGAGAAACCCCGTAGCTACGCTGATAAAAACCAACGACCGTGGCGATTAGATCGCTCGTGTTTGCTTCTCCTCGCCCATGTTTGAACGATGATGTCACCGTTGGTCCATCCGGTTCGGGATTAGGTCAAAGTCTCTGGCCAACTGATAAAAATCGAACTGTTCATCCCAAAAGGAAACTGTATCGATGGAAAAGAACAGCCTCGTTTCATTTTCGTTTCGTTTCTTCCTCTTTGTATTTTCGCTTTGCGATCTTTCTTTTGTTCGTTAGATCGGTATAATGCAGGCTGTTGGATCTTTTGAGAGATTGCTGATTTGCTGATTTGCTGCTGTGATTTATGTACAATTCTCTTGAGTTTTCGTGCACGATGTTGAAATAGGCTTCAAAATATTAAAAGCGAAGCGAAAGAAGTGAAATTGCATCGACGAGAAGAAACAGCTTCGACTTTATTTTCCATTTATTTTACAATTTTCCATCGTTCCAAGATACCGCGCTGAGGATTAATAATACCGTTGCAAGACTATAATTTCGAATTATTATTCATTTCGAGTCACGTTTTGGCTAAGTAAGAATATTGGAAATTTTGCTTGGAATTTTCACGACAGAGAATTTCTTTCTGCCAACAGTCGCTTCGCAAGAATCCGTTGAAAACGAAGAAATTACGCTTTCTGAATTTCATACCGAAAACACGCGAAATCCATATCTCCGGTTAATCATATCGATCGAATATTGACCAGAGTATCGGCGGTTTCAGCTCGTTAATACCTTTTCCTCTAAATTTGAACCTTATCGAACAAGATTAATGAAGATACGAAGCAACGTTCGAGCACAAGATCGACACCAACTTCGACACGATTCGCGATCTCTCGTCCCATTCCATGTTCCACATTTCACGAGCTGTTTCGAATACAACGATTGATTCTAAATTTAGCGAAAACGAGAAAAATTGCTGAGAAACGAAGCGGTCTCGTATCGAAGCACAGCATCGTTACTAAGAAATCTGCAAATTTCGCTGGATATTTCCGATTACCAGCCGATTGGCCACTCGCGAAGCTACGAACGTCGACCACGAAAAACAAAGTTGCCACACGTTAGATATCAATTTGATGAGTAAGCGTTTTATCGTTCGTCAAGGAGCGAGTACAGAATCTTTTCGAGGTCTTGTGAACGAAAGCTAACGTTTTCGTATCTGGCAGCCAGATAATTCCTCTATCTGGAAACCGACGCGTATCGATGACATAGTCATATAACGTTGCTATCTGATTCGCGGAATCAGATTATAATCGCCGATGTTCCCAGTACATCGCGCGATATCATCTGCCAGAAGCATTTCCTTTTTTCTCTTCCGAAGAGAACAATCGAGTTTCGTCGTCTCTTCTTTACGAGTAAAGCGTATCGGAACGCTTGCCGAGCTTGCGAAGGAACGCAGGTGACACGCGCTGTGATTTCGACGAAAGTTCACGCAAATGGAAGTTTGCAGAAGTGCGCATTATACTTGGCGAAGAATTTCCGCCCAATTGTTTGTAAATCGTAAGCGGCAGAAGATACGAGGAAATGATCGAATTAAAAATTATACCGCGTCTGCAAGTCTATAAATGCGTGGGAAACATTCTTTGAAAAAAATCGCCAACTGTCTGTGTAATTTTTGTAAAGACGAGATTTTTTCCACAAATTTTTCCCGCTTCTTCGTATCTTCCGTCGTTTACGATCGGCAAGTACTTGCGTGAAGAGTCGGCTCGGATAAAGAGGATGATATTTTATTCGAAGTAAAATACGGCTACGAACAGGTTGGAGTTAAATTCTTAGACAATTTTCACGAATATTTGTACAAGGTTTCATCGAAATCGGGAGAATTCTTCGTTAGATTGAGCATTCGAGAGGATCGCCGAACACAGCTGCGTATGTCGTCTTTGTATTTGTGAGATTAAATATTAATGCAACGACGCGAAATTTCCTTATTTTGAATGTTTCGTTAAGAGAAATTTCATCGACGCGTTAATGAAATTTTTCTGATTAGGCTGAGACCAAACACGATATTACTGAAGATAAACATTTAAATTTCTCTATTTAAAATTGCTTACTAATAAACATTTCATTGACAATTTCGCCGTTGTCGAGATTTTTCTGATTAAAATCATTTTTTGGTCGAGACCAGACACGATACTACTACGAGAATGATGCAGAAAATAATATACGTTCGGTTGTAGAAGCCATATGAAGCGATAAAACGACAGAATAAGATGAAACACTAAAGCGACGACGAAATTTCTCTATTTCAAATTGTTTAATAATACAAATTTCATTGACAACTTCATCGTTGTCGAGATTTTTCTGATTAAAACCATTTTTTGATCGAGACCAGACACGATACTACTACGAGAATGATGCAGAAAATAATATACGTTCGGTTGTAGAAGCCATATGAAGCGATAGAACAACAGAATAAGATGAAACACTAAAGCGACGACGAGATTTCTCTATTTCAAATTGTTTAATAATACAAATTTCATTGACAATTTCATCGTTGCCGAGATTTTCCTGATTAAAACCATTTTTTGATCGAGACCAGACACGATACTACTACGAGAATGATGCAGAAAATAATATACGTTTAATATACATAGGAGCCATATAGAAATAATTATAGAATCTAACTTCGTTCGCGCGTTGATACCGATCATAGTAAATTGTCAGTTTAAATAAACAATATCGTCGTTGTTTCGTACATTTCGAACGCCGACGCGAATTGAAAACGCAGCGAGGGATGCGACGAAGCAAATGCGACGTGGTCTGTCGCATTTTAATTTCTTAATTTCTATTTCGATGCTAGAAACACTTTTCCAAAAATAACTACCGACCCATTACAACTTGGTTTATGAAACGATGGTACTGAAGCGATGGATGATGAATCATCGTTAAGAACATAGATGCAGGAATTCCAATTGTATGCGATGGCAAACATTCCAGCCTTTTGTCTCTTGCTCCGGGAAGATGCATCAGACGAGCCGGACCGTTATCTTTTTGCTAAATTTCAAGAATGTGTAGGCGAATGACGCTTCGTAAGGAACGATGATTTAAAAGACTGCGCGAAACGCCGATTATGTTAACCGGAATATTACGTCAAAGTGGATACGACAAAGCTAGGTATATAAATAAAAAATAAATAAATGAAGTTTGGTCAAAATTTTGTATCATAATTGTGTAATAATATTTGCATTATTTTCGTTTCAAAGTCTCTTTGCACTGGCTGATCCTTCGAGATGGTCCTCGTATATTGACAATCGTTAAATTTTTTGAGACTTCGTGCGCGAGATTTCGTGCCTGATGCAACGTGTACAGGTATCTGCTTCGAATTACGATTTTTCGTAATATAAATGACGATTATTCGTCAAATGCAAAATACATTTCGCAATCGATAGATATATGCTACATCTAAACAATTGGATTTTTTGTCAGCAAGAAAATGATATTTCGCGGCTTGGAAGATGTGCGTAGCATCGTACAAAGAAATTTCGACACTCGTTAGGGGAAACCGTCGGAAAATTGAGTCACATGGAAAATGACGAAGTTCGCATTGTTTGCCAAGCAAACAGGAATGAGAAATGAGAAATGAGGAATGAGTCAAGCTTTAGGTCCAGTTTATACGATTCTGGTCCATAGTACATATTCTTACAAGTAAATACGCGTAGGAAAATCTCATCGTATAACATGGAACTTCGAATAACATTTATGAAAATGGAAACGGTGTAATTAAACCTTCGACCATAGCAAAAGCAAATTATGGCTGTACCGTTTGCTCCGTGTCTAAACAAAAAGTTTAAACATTGCAGGGGTTGTTCCGGACGAAAAGAAAACAAAGAGGATTCGTCGCGCTTGGCCGAACGTTTTATTTTCGCTACATTGTATTTTCTATCCTGGCAGTTTTCTTAAAATATATGTGAGCGTACTGGAAAGATAGGATAGATCGTTTATTGCTCTTCTTAAATAAAAAACGCTATTCTTTCGTTAGTCTTTATTTTCGCAACATCAAATTTTTTCATCAATTCTTTCTTTTTTCCTAGTCAACGAGAGAGTTGGTACTAAATAACACGAAACGTAGTATTTTTTAGATTAATTGGTACATCGATGGCTTGACGAGCAAATATTTCGCGTCCATTTTCCGCAATTTCGAGAACAACGTGTTATTTTCTCTATTTTCGCAACATCAAATTTTTTCATCAATTTTATTTTCTTTTTTCCTAGTCAACGAGAGAGTTGGTACTAAATAACACGAAACGTAGTATTTTTTAGATTAATTGGTACATCGATGGCTTGACGAGCAAATATTTCGCGTCCATTTTCCGCAATTTCGAGAACAACGTGTTATTTTCTCTATTTTCGCAACATCAAATTTTTTCATCAATTTTATTTTCTTTTTTCCTAGTCAACGAGAGAGTTGGTACTAAATAACACGAAACGTAGTATTTTTTAGATTAATTGGTACATCGATGGCTTGACGAGCAAATATTTCGCGTCCATTTTCCGCAATTTCGAGAACAACGTGTTATTTTCTCTATTTTCGCAACATCAAATTTTTTCATCAATTCTTTTTTTTTTCATAGTCAATGAGAGAGTTGCTACTAAATAACATAGTATTATGTAGTATAGTATATAGCAGAAACGTAGTATTTTTTAGGGTAATTAGATGACTTGATGCGCAAATATTTCGTCTCCATTATCCGCAATGTCGAGAAAAACGAGTTTGAAAAATTTAATGGTATCCTGTAACTAGATAAATACTTTTATTCGTCGATATTTGTCGTATTTATCGATACTATCGTAATACTGATCGCAAACCGTGTACCGATCCTTTCTAAAAATATAAAACGACAAAGGTGGGTCGTTCTTTCTTGAAACTAAATATAATAAAAAAAGAAAAAAATATTACCTCTGGTAAATTTATAAAGCAGACATAATATAAAGGACAAAGAAACAAATCAGAACTATTTGTTGCATATAAGAACACAAATTACACGAAAGTCATAAAACGCTATAATAATACGACGTTATATGATATGGCGTACAACACATAATATACTAATTTGATACTGTAATATATCTATAGGATGGTGTACAGGTATTAGGTTGTCCGACAAGTGTCTTTCGTTTCTCAATGCGACAATAGATGAACAACAATTTCTGTTGTATATTATTTTATTGAATTACGTATGATCCATTTCGTTCTATTTCTATTATTACGTTCGCGCATAATTACTGAAAATGACAACGTGACTTCGTGCTCGTCATCCATATGCAGATGCGTTAGTTATAAGAAATAGTAACTAGAGGATGATCCTAGTTGCGATCGATAGGCTTAAGATGCCTTTTTGTTTTTATCCCTAGTTTTTGTAAGCGCCTGCAATAAAGATTTTTTTTTGCTCAGAACGGTGTGATAGATTTGTCGATTCGATAAAATAATAACTATTCTGATCTTACCTCTGAGTATAGAAATAACAACAATAATTCAATAAATTGATATAAAACAAACAACATTGTCCGTCTACTGTCTCCTTATAAAACGGAAGAAATTTCTCGGACAATCTAATACTTTCTCTAATTATTCCGCTGCTAATTGTTCTTCGTATCGATCGTTCGAACATCAAAGAAGCCTGCATTACTCGATTGCACGGAGAGTTTGATACTCGAAACGGTGGATCCAATTGTTGGTCATATTCTAACGGATAACCTACATTCGAGTGGAATTGATACGCTCATGAACGTGCACGTGGATTAGCCGGGTGTCTTTCGTATGCAACTTTCGTCGCTTCTTTTCCTCCATGTACACCTTTATTCACGTGTATCCATCGTGAACACAAACGCGTAACTATACGCGCTCACGGTCAGATATACAGACGTAAATAAGTGGGCCTCGTACCGTTGTCTCTCGTGTCTTAAAACGAAACGGACCCACTATATATATATATAAGGGAAAGAGGAGAAAAGAATGCGTGGCGAATAAAACGTTGCAGGTAATAAATTTTTGTCAATTGTCTTGCAGGTGATTTGATTCTCTTCACTCTTTTCTCCGCTCTTTTCTCGAGGAATAATTTATATTCCTTTCCACATCTTTCTTTTTTTCTTTCTTTGCGCAGCTTTCTTATTTCCGACGTTCTTTTCCTTTTTTCTATTTTTTTTTTTTTTTTTTTTTTTTTCTAGGAATAGTTTGATTGTCGCGTAAAGTTAGTCGCTCGTAGGTCGTAAGCGCGAGAGTTTACATTTTTCATTTCCATTCGATTTAACGCTAATTGGAAAATTTCGAATACGAGTGGATGCTCGAAGAGAGGAAATAAATAAATCCGCTTAAACAGATCCTAACGTAGAGAAAATATCCTAATTAACACTTTGACTGTCACACGCCGAAATCACACGTTTCGCTCAGGACGCCACAGTCTTTTAACACAGCGCACCGTTAGATGCAGCATTTCTTCTCATTTTCTTTTTATCGATGTTCTAATAAAGATATTTAATTCTTCAATTTTTCAACTTTTATTTCGGTTATATTCAAAATCCTCTAACTGTCAATTTTCATTTAATTTTTACAATCGTAAGAAGTTGAAGCGCTCCGGTCACCAGTGACCAACAGTCGCGTCACAGGAGAAACCGTGGCGGGTCATATACGACCAACGTGGCAGTCAAAGTATTCAGTGAAATGCTAATTATAATTAAGGAGTTTCAATGAATAAGCAACGTTATACAGCAGATACACGGAGAATTTCGAAGAATGTGAAGTCGATCAGCGAAATTGATTTCTCTCGTACTTATCTATCGTACGGTATAACGACGAGTATACTACTCGATGTTACTATAGCATAATTATTCAGCATGATGCGTGTTAAAATAGCGTCTATCTATATGAAAATATAAACTACTCTAAACTAACAAATATCGATGTTAATCGTATATTTTGCATCGATCTACGTTAACGCGTTAATAAATCTCACGTTCGAAGATTTCGATCTAAATTAAAATTTAAGAAAGAATGAATCATGATTCGTCAGAAAGTATCAGACGTGTGTGTGTATGCACGTTTCTATGTATATGCCGGTAGTACCTGTAACGAACAGATGTCTGGACGACTCGTGTAAATACAAAGTACCTGTCTAGCCTCACCCTGGCAGCCACCCTTTCGCCTCTCCGCGTCATTATATGCTCATCAACCACCTTCCATGGGGTTGCGACTTTATAACATGTGTGTCGTTAATGTATAACGTGCACGCGAGACACTCTTTGCTTTCCTTCTACTCCACGCACATTGAATTTTCCACTTTCTTTCAATCATCGTCTACTATCATCCTTCTACTTGTTTGATTATTCGATATAGATATCTGATAAATAATTGTAATAATTATTTATTTCCTATGGTTAGTTTACGGTGCGCCGTTCTGTTCTAAAATTTCTACATTTTCCTTGTGATTTTTAAATTTCCTTCTCGAGATGGTCGTTTCTTCATAAAAATATCTTCCACAGTTTTCTCCTTAGGAATTTTGATCTTCTCGTTTGCTCGATTCTTTGGTCGTTTCGTATAGAGAAAAATACGTACAAATATGTTTTACAATTTTGTTTGTAATAATTAAATTTTGGAAACTTGGAAATTTGTTTCGTATAGAGAAAAATACGTACAAATATGTTTTACAATTTTGTTTGTAATAATTAAATTTTGGAAACTTGGAAATTTGTTTCGTATAGAGAAAAATACGTACAAATATGTTTTACAATTTTGTTTGTAATAATTAAATTTTGGAAACTTGGAAATTTGTTTCGTATAGAGAAAAATACGTACAAATATGTTTTACAATTTTGTTTGTAATAATTAAATTTTGGAAACTTGGAAATTTGTTTCGTATAGAGAAAAATGCGTATAAATATGTTTTACAATTTTGTTTGTAATAATTAAATTTTGGAAACTTTTTCACCGATGATTATCTTCTTATCGGTGTGTTTCTGGAAGCTGAATTCTGAAGATAGCGAAGAAATTGAATTTTGTACAGATTCGTGATACTAATTTATCGCGTTGTTATCGTCGATGCCAGGATTAATTGCAATTGTTTAAATGTAATACAGAATAGCATTCGTGAAATATTTAACAATTTCATCATCGCAAAAATCCTAAACCCGCGTAATGAATGCAATTCTTTAACCAACATCACCCTTCCTACTTTCCATTCGAAAAATCAAAACCTAAACGAGACACGACGAGAAACTATTTCTAAAGCGCATAGAAATCAAGTCGCAATAATTTCCCAACTAACCGATTCGCGCAATAATCCATCAACGAATGATATTAGGTGGTCCGAAAAGTTTCTTTTCTTTTATAAGGAAATAATTTTTTATTGTTTTGTATTGTTTTATCTATTTTCTTCTATCAAAATAAACATCACAACGTTCGACAGATTAGGTTTCATGTTTGTATTTATAAAGATGCATCGTTGTAAAAGACGTAAATTGTAAAATTTCATTTGTCTCAACACCAATGTTGTTACTGTCAAGCAACGGTATTCGCTGACATTTTATCGTCCGTTTTCTCTGTTTTGGTAAAATATTTCAAGTTCGTAAGCTTTAGGTAAAGGGTCGATATGCGCGTGACACGAGCGTGCTGTCACCGGACATTAACATTTGGCCCACACTTGACAAGACTTAGGTGCCACCGGATGTGAAAATGTTAATATTGATAAGGCGTAAGTAGCCTTGTCGTCTGGTAAAGTTCACGATAATGACATTGTGGCTCGATTCTACAAAAACGCCCAGGATTCTTGTTCGCGGATGCTCTTCCGGAAATGTTGGCGTCATCCGCGTGAAAAATTACGCCGGTTGACGTCAGTCGACCGATTGTCGACGATAATCGGAAGACAGAGAGAAAAGGAAAAGTGTAAATCAGATTAAACGACGATTTTAACTTCGTTTCTCGTATTGTACGCGGCAAATGCGTGCTGATCGGATGTTGTGCTTCACGGACTTTGTTTGTTCAACTGGAATTACTACCTCGTAGTATGTACGTAAATATTCTGCAGCATAAATCGTTATAATGCAGACGATATGAATTACAACAAACAGATTCATGTAACCGTGCCTCCAACTAAATAAAAATTAATAACATTTATTTCGACGAGAGCTACGACTAAGTAATTGTAAGAAAAAAGAGTCCAAAATCCATCGTTTTGAAGGTAGTTCACCTTTGATAATTCTGGCGTTAAGAATACAAAAATTATATGTTTTTGATATGTTTATATAATATATAAAATACTATCTTGTATATTAGAAATATATTATATATGTATTATACGTACTATGGAAGAATAAAAAAATTCAAAAATTAATAGTATTCATTTTGGGGAGAGATACGACTAGGTAATTGTAAGAAGAAAGAGTCCAAAATCTTAATATAATATACTTCTTGTGTTAAGAATATAAAAATTATATGTTTTTGATATGTTTATATAATATACAAAATACTATCTTGTATATTAAAAACATACGTACTATAGAAGAATAATTATAATTATAATAATATTATTAATATTATATTATTAATGTAATATATAAAATAATATTATTATAATTGTAATTAAAGTAATATTATTAATAACAATTATAGAAGAAAAATTCAAAAATTAATAGTATTCATTTTGACGAGAGGTACGACTAGGTAATTGTAACAAGAAAGAGTCCAAAATCTTAATATAATATAATTCTTGTGTTAAGAATATGAAAATTATATGTTTTTGATATGTTTATATAATATACAAAATACTATTTTGTATATTAAAAACATACGTACTATAGAAGAATAATTATAATTATAATAATATTATTAATATTATATTATTAATGTAATATATAAAATAATATTATTATAATTGTAATTAAAGTAATATTATTAATAACAATTATAGAAGAAAAATTCAAAAATTAATAGTATTCATTTTGACGAGAGGTACGACTAGGTACTTGTAAGAAGAAAGACTCCAAAATCTTAATATAATATAATTCTTGTGTTAAGAATATAAAAATTATATGTTTTTGATATGTTTGTATAATATACAAAACACTATCTTGTATATTAAAAACATATATATGTATTATACGTACTATAGAAGAATAATTATAATTATAATAATATTATTAATATTATATTATTAATGTAATATATAAAATAATATTATTATAATTGTAATTAAAGTAATATTATTAATAACAATTATAGAAGAAAAATTCAAAAATTAATAATATTCATTTTGACGAGAGGTACTAGATAATTGTAAGAAAAAAGAGTCCAAAATCCATCGTTTTCACGGTAGTTCACCTTTGATAATTCTTGCGTTAAGAATACAGAAATTATATATTTTTAATATGTTTATATAATATATAAAATACTATCTTGTATATCACAAACATATTATATATATATATATTATACGTATTATAAAAGAATAAATAGAATAAATATATATATAATGTGTTTTTAATATACATTTTTCATTTGGCGACTCGCGAGGAATCCTCGAGGAACTGTAACTGTACAATGATTGGACGTTTCGCTTGGAAGAAAGGCTACTTTCGTCGAGAGAGAAATAATCGAACAAGCATCGAGTAACACGCGTCTTCACGTAGATGAGAAGCAGATTACAGATCGGTCCGCGAGCTTTTTATGCTTCCCGTGTTTCCGAAGTCTCATTCATCTGTGAACGAAACGCTGTTTGAATTACGAATGAGCAACGGCCATTGGTCTGCCCTGTCCCCGCGTATTTTTATTCAACCGCGTCGATGCTGGACAAGATTCCTGGTCGAGTCTCGAGATTTCCCTCTTTTAATCGAAATCGATCGAATACGCGACTTCATGTTCTCGACGATGTAATCAAAACGAGTAAAACCTCGCTAGAAAATTGTTTTACCTATCGAGTGTCATACAGTGAAAAACATTGTATTCCCAATCTTAGATATCAATTTCAATGTAGAAAATTTTATATATTTCTTTAGGTTATGCGCGTTTCGTGTATTCAAATGAAATTTTCTACAATCGCGTGAACAACATGCGGTCTATCGGTGAATTTTTAATTCTGCCGAACATGTTCAACGTCGAACGAGAACGAGGACGAGGGAGGACACTGAAGGAGCGATGCTCGAAGATTGTGACATCGAAAGCGTGCAATTCTATTTAAATCGCAAGAAGATGCATCGCGGAGAGAGGAAATAATTTCGCGATGGAGACTATTTTCGTCCAGCCCCGAAATTTCCTTCCTTTCGTCGTCGACATAAATCGATTAGTGTTTCACTTGTGCAAGACGTTTTTGACACCAGACTATCGAATAAGAGCGAAGTAAAAACGAGGAAACTGAAAATATCGCTCATCCGTAACACGTTGAAAGAGAAGATGCTGAAAGAAAAATTCGACAGCTCAAGTTATAGCGAAAAATACAGACGTATTTTGTCTATGTACACGAAACGCGTCTCCTTCGTTGGAAACTTTAAATTCGATACAAAAATGTGTCGTCCTTCTCTCGAAAACGAGTTGGCAATTTAATTGACGATATTAAAATCAGTTGCACCATTTATACCGTGTACTTGAAATTTCGTGCAACTTTCTATTTACATTGCAAAGAGATATATAGCGAAAATGCCGAATATATCAGTTTTTAGCAAAATTAATTAGTTCCAGGATGGAAGCGTTCTCGGATAAATTAAAATCGAAATTGATCGGCTTTTACTTCCGAGAGATGCTTTCATCGTCGGACTGTTGGATAAGAAACGACGAGAAAGGCAACTAAAGGAACGATATTGGCAGTTCACGGTATCGAAAGTGTGCAACATCCGATTTAAATTGCAAAGAGATGCGTCGTGAAGGGGCCGAATAGTTTCGTGACGGAAGCGTTTCGGACAGATGGTATGTACTGCTTTCTCGAGTATGGTTTCCCGTGCATCTACTCGCATGAACGCTTCCCCTTGCTCAGGTACGCGTCTACGCTTCGGCCAGGTTTCCTCGAGATCCTCTCGTTCACCGAATTTCCTTCGTCCCATTACGCAACGCAGCTGCGAGAGAAGTCGAAAAACTTCTCCATAACGCTTCATATATAATCATCTCGTTATCTTAATCTTGTTTCGACACACGATTTTAAGGAATTCTCAACGCCATTGAAACTGACGATTATATGAAATTTGCAAATTATATGAAACTCGATGGTTGACAAATTTCAACCAGATCTCGCGGTATAAAATCGAAGACGAAATTCGTTATTTCGATATCATACGCATGTTGCCAACACTATATCGTTTATTTGAATATTCCAGCTTCTTTTAAGATTTTAATCATTTTAATAATAATTTGTAGAATAATCGTTTACGGGATGAAGCGTAATTTATGCAAATTTATCGGATAACAAAATTCGCGTCATCTTACCCGTGAAAGGATAACGTCTCTCAGATTTCCATGTTCTGAGGTTCGGAAATCGATCCAGGATCTTTTGGATCGGCGATTTATGATCCAGGCTGAAACCTCGACCTGGCAGGAATTTCTCGCGTGGCCGCGTCGGAAGGAAGCTGCGAATCGCACGATCCACTGACGTACACGTACTTACATAAACACACTTGCATACGTGTACCTGTCGTATCTTCACATGTTTTATTTCAATACGACACGCTACAAGAACACTCGGTGTTGTTTAAATCTCGTGTAATTACTTTCAGATGAATATCTTTTCTAAAAATCGGTAATTATCCGGAGAAATATTCATTCGTCGCTGCTTACATAAATATAATAAGATCTAATTGAATTGTTTGATAATAATAACTTTAATAATCGAACTATCCTTACTGCGCAAAGTTGGAATCTATTTATCCACCGACATCATTGGCGAAATCAAAATTCCTATCGCAACGTAATATTCAAATCAGAGCGGTTCAACGTTATTTCAAAATATATTTTAGTCGAACCGCGAATTTTTGCGAATCACTGTGCGAAATTTCGAGATCGAAGGATGCATCAAAGAAATACATCAAATATGTAAAACACAGTATCCTTTACGATATCCGAACGAATGAAACATTTGCCCGTGTAAATTCCATTTTGCAAATTCTATCTACGAAGATACGAATTCGCATAAATATCCGGTAGTCTGGTCGTTGTTACGAGATTACCATGACGCAGGCCAATCTGTCCAAGTGTGAGTATAAAAAGAATCCGAAAGTATCATGTGGTAGGTCTGCTGCTCATTTCGTGCATCCCGTATAATGGTCCCCGCCGACCGGAAGTGAGCTACCTGTCTCTCACGTGTGTGATGCAGCCAGCCTCCCAACGTGATGCAACGCAACACGGCTTGAGGTCGCATGCGTGCACAGTGCACACAGCTGCACGGACAAAACCCACGCACCGGCTTCCACGTCTCTGCCTGTCACGGTGTCCTATGTTTCCCGATGCACCACGTTGCCGACGACAAAGTGTCAACGAGAGACAGCCAACTTCTATTGGTCGGCGACGTGCTGTTTCGAATGGTCGTAAAGTAGTCTGATCAAACTCCTTGAGAGGAATGACGATGATCCAGAGAAGGGAATTTTCTAGAGAAAATGCTATCGGGTTTTCTATGAAGTCGCCAGGAAAGGATTGTTTGAAAGTCGTGTGATTTCTGACGAATCGAGACGCTCAAGTCATCGACTCGCAGTCTGTAGATTTTTACGTATATTTTATAATAATTTCAAGATGCAGGAATAGGCGAAATGTAGGAAATACGATAACTACGACGGTAACTACGCGTTACGATATCAAGTACATGAGATAAATCTCTTTCAAGATTAGATCTCTTCAATTTTCTTTACGTCAGAGCGATAAGGAGGCGAGCGTAACTTGTAAGATACTAAATATATATTTTCCGTCGATATTCGCAAAGAATTGTTGTTTCAATTTCTCACCTTGTCTGTGAGAAAGCGTGTGAAATCTGCAGCGTTACGCACACCATACACAAATTCAGAATAAACGTTATTTATCTACAATTGCTCCTTATTCTCCTATAATTGACTCTTCCTTTTCTATTTATTCATCGACTTAGATTCATTAACATTCATAGAAGAACGTAGAAACGTACAGGGTAACTAAATACATACAATATGGAACAGCACTTGATATGGAACACTGCGGTGTCTCTAACTATTGGGTTGGCAACTAAGTGATTGTGGATTTTGTTATTAGGTGGTAATGACAAAATCCGCAATCACTTAGTTGCCAGCCCAATAGACAAGTGACTAAGAAAATCAATCGACGATAGCGTAAAATATTTCGTTGAAAGGGAAAGAGAAGTCAGCTTCACGTGGAAATTTCTCGTTGCATGTGAGTATTCGAAAGGTGAGTTAACCCGTTCGAGAATTTTGGGCCGAAAACGCAAACAAGCTATTTGTACAGGGTGGTCGAAAATATAGAATAAAAATTTTTTTTTAATTTTTCCATCGATACAACGATCTACAGTGAGATCCGTTACAACGAGACGCGATAAAGTGCACGCGTACCGAGCGAAAATTCAAAGTCGATTTTCTCGAAAACAAAGCGTCGAACGAAAAATTTTTGTTCTATATTTTCGATCTCTTTTTTCGCGTAGAATCACCCCCTTTCCGCTTGTACCACCAGTTACCAACCACCCTGTATATTATATTATAATATTTGGCCCGATCATCGTACTACGGGTAAACAGCGAAATATCTTGGTGAACACAGGTTAAAGGATATTACTTTTGTCTGATTTATCGTTAAATACGTTTTGGTTTCTGAGCTTTCGAAACATATTCACCGTCAAATTTATCTTCCTCTTAATATAATTATTTCTCTGTTTGAAAAATACAAAAATAAATCCATATGTAATATGGAACACGTCAATGACACTGTTACCGACGACGATGACATAGAATTGATATTTATTTTGCGGTGGTAATTAAAAAAAATAAACGAAAGAGACGACAATGGTAAAGAGTAACCTAACATGTTCGATGTTTTCATCGAGATCGCGAAGAACGTGCATCAGACGCGTGTTCGGAGACAGAAAATCAACGTGATAGAATATTTTTATTTAAACGATCATTCATTTTTCGCAGCGAAAACAAAGTTTCTTCAGCGTCGTTTAACATTCGCGTGACGACGACGTCTGCGTCTGCTCGGACCTCTGGTTCCCATTTTTCCGAGATTTCCGATAATTGTAACAGTTTTATATCTTCTCGTAACACTTTTTAAATACAAGGTAGCATCATAATTTCCTAACCGGGAAAGACGAAACGTCTCGTCGTGTCAAACGATCCCATTGGGTGTGACGACATAGTTCGTCACGACATCGTGTCTGTATGGAAATAATTTCCCATTCTAACAATTTCGACATAGGCAGGAAAATATTCTCTGGTTAAGAGGTTGAGAGTCGAGCGTTCTATCGGTTAATTTTCAATTCCGCTTCCTCTCGGCCTTGACAGACCAGGTAGACACAAGTCGAATAATACTTAGATTCGTTGCTGGAATTAGAGTAACGCGAAAATTATTCGTTGGCTGCGAATCCGGGCCTCTGCTAGTTCCTTTTCCCAAGTTTCTCTTCGGTTTCGTTTTAGCGATAGGTCGATGCCGGAAACGCGACGCGTCGCTCGTAAAAATCAGTTGCGGCGAGCTTTTCGCCACTTCTACGAACCCGCTGTCGCATTTTTATCGGTTTGGATTCTGAGTTTATTCTACACCTGTGCTTTGCACGCGTATAACGCTGTACCGTATTTCCGAAATTTATATCAAACTAGTTTGCTCGTTGGTTTTAGGCTGATTATTCTTAAAAGAGACGCAAACGAGAATTCCGAGATTCTTTGAAGAAATCGAAGAGAAGACATCGTAGGCGGGAAGATGGACAAATTTTGATTTTTATATCGGAGAACGTTCTACGTACGAATGAGAATACGAGTAGCATAAAATTCAAGCGTAATTCCGCCTTGCAAATAATTATTAACAAAGTTAGGAGATGGCGTCGCAACGTGTCGCCTCTGTAGAGGAAGACACAAGTGCCGATAAATCAAATAAGAGAGAATTATTTCTTACTTTTCATCCATGTCATTTAAACGAGCGGAACATTGGATTTTCCTTACGACTAAGAAGCGGCGCGTACAGGATTTTCCATACAGGTACACTTTTCCTTTTCACGAACTTGGGGCCACGTTAACGCGCAAGGTTTCTTTTCTTCCTGAAAAGCATGTTTCTTGGCACTTGCAACAAGAAACTGTTTTCTGCAACCCGCTTCTTCAATTATTCATCCGTCGATCGTTTCTAGGGACAACAGCCAAGAATCGAGAGGCATTTCGCACATGTCAGAAATTCGTTAAGCGCGATCAAATTTTCGACGAATGTAACGCGATTTTCGCGAAAACCGGTCGAGTCGTGGGATCGTTAAAAGCCCGACAATTGCAGACGGAGAAAAGTGGAGGAAAAATTCCGTGATTCATCGAAGAAAATTACTACGTGGCGATTATTTCGAATGGAAGACGAACGACCGAGTGAAACAATTAATTCGTATTTTACCACCCGCAGGCCAACTTCCACGATTTCCATATCGCAGGCTAAACAGCTTTCACGCGGAGGAACTAACCGAGACCAAAGAGCCGTGTTCTCACCATGGAATAATACCGCTCTCGGTCGGTGGCGACGGTAGAAACAATAAAAAGAAGTAGAAAAAGAAAACATCTATTCGATGAATACAAACTAATCTTCCTTCGGAGCGTGCACACCGCGATGCACGATGCTCGGGAGGCTGCATCGCGCACGTGGGAGACAGGTAGCTCGCTTCCGGTCGCCAGAGACCATTGTACGGGCCACTGCGACGTTCCTGCGAGTCACAATGTTGCCAACAAATACTACGTGCCCGGGATTTCCCTCAGTGTGGTCCATCGGTAACATTATGCACGTTTGCAACGTTAGAATTCATCGAGACGAACTATTCTCATAGAGAAATCGATTGTGCGGCTATTGATTTCTCAATGCGAAGGTTTCGAGTTCAGGCAGACCGATCTCGAAGATTTCACTTTGGACGGATCGACTTGGCTGAAAATTTGCAGAACCGCGGAGATGCAATGCGTTGCGTTTGGGGGGGGGAAAATAGGGTACACGTTGAGGGAATTTCATTAACATGAATTTCGTGTTATCGTGAAATTGAAATGCGCGTTGAACGAGTAAGTTGAATTTCTCGATATAAAGTTAAAGTTAAGTTCATTGCGTTGCGAGTGTTGTCGAGTCGTTCGGGGTGGACGATCTCGAGACGGCCGCGTATTCTCCGATCTTAGATTTCCACTTCGATAGCAACGCGGTATAAAATGCAAAACTATGATTAATTTAACAGTACTTCTAACGTAATAATAATTTACGAGTTATTGTTACATTTATGTTTATATCGCAGCATTTCAATTTGTTCTTATTCGCACGTGCAATATTGCGCCAGATAGAATTATATTTTCTAACATTTGTTTCCTATTATTGCTATGCTGTTTTAACAGAAGGTCACAGATTGCATAAAAGGCTCGGGCGATTCCATTAATTGAGGAAATTTCAATCGATCGAAACGGACAAGTATTTTAAGGTTTCGATCGTAAATTGTCCCTAAATAAAGAGAACGCACTGAAGTATATTCATTGTTTTCCTGACTTTTTCAAAAATGGACCTGTGCCATTTTCAAAATAAACGCTCCAATATAATTCTACTAAACTATACCACACGAGCTTCTTCTTTTATTAGGTCGTCCGAAGAGTGTCTTTCTTTCGCAAACGTGCTTTTTACAACAGTGCACGTTCGTACAAACGCGAAACCAAGTCTGTGAAATGTCGCGGTGTTCATCTCAATAGAACAAAATGGATCGTACGTAATTCGAGAAAATAATATAAAACAAAAAACGTTGTGCGTCTATTATTTCTTCATAAAACGAAAGAAACTTTTCGGACAACCTAATACATTTCGATTTACACTTCGATCCGATGTACATTTATCGAATTATACAGGTGCCATTTCCTTCCACAAGCTTCCTGCATCTTTCACGCCACTCGAATATTCCATCCTTCCAGAAACTCGGGTTTTTCGACGAGAAACTTTTCCATACGATTTTTCACGTCGACCAAGTTTCCTTAAGGATCGCAACGAACTTTCCGAGCCACCCAATATCTTGTGATTTCTCTACACAGCGACTAGAAAAACTATTTGCACGTTGCATCTGTTACGATATTCGTATGCTGCTTACTTAGGTCCAAGCGCGTTAAATTTCATATCGTTTAGAGGTATCTTAATACGAACACAAAAGTTTGATATTGCGAGAATGAAACGTAAAACCTGACAAGAGGGAGTATATAATATATAATATAGCATTAGGTTGTCCGAAAAGTGACTCTCTCCCTCAAACATGTTTTTTACAACAGTGCACCTTCGTACAAACGTGAAACCAAGTCTGTGAAATGTCGCGGTGTTCATCTCAACAGAACGAAATGGATCGTACGTAATTCGAGAAAATAATATAAAACAAAAAACGGGGGTCTGTACAATTACCCTTTGCAGTCGCTGTGTGCATCTTCAGATTTCCTTCCAACTTTACCAATACACCGGCGATAACGACGAGTCTTATCAACGATGTTAACGAAATCTCCAAACGTGGAAAAGCGTAACACGCCTAACGTGAATACGTTTTCACTTTTTATTCGATAATCTACGAATGTAAAGAGTATGTAGAAGCACTCGAGTACTTTCGCGAACAATCTCTACGTACGTACGCGTACAAGAATCGACTACATATAGAAATAACGATAATAAGTACACGCAATTACCACTCTCCCTTTTTCTTTTCCTCCGGGCAACTCGGCCTTTTCTTTCCACCGACCGAGTATGTAAAACGCGAGGAAGTTTATTTCTATAGACGCCGCTGCCGCCGCGTCTTTCAGAACGTTTCCTGTTTGTTAAAAGAACGCGATAATGGTCTGCTACCCGTCACGGACAGAGATTTCTTATCCCGATACTGGCTAGGGACTTTGATTGTTCGAACCGCTTATTAGATCTTTTCAACATCTTGGATATAATTAATGATAGTTGCGATTGATGATCGTTTTCATTGTTCGCCGTCGTCGCGTATTGTTGAGAAGTCTCATTAATCTCTCGTTAACGGGTCAGTCCAATAACAATAAAAGCGCAGCGTAGGAAATTCGTTGCTGCAAATCGCCTGCCATTTTCTTCCACTTTTCTATCGCGTTAGCGTACCTCTCACCCTACGCCATCGATTAACGTAAATGAAAATCTGCGAATCGTTTCCTATGGAAAAATCCGCCGCGAGTCAAGTGTGTACAAGTGAAGGGTGTGTTTCGAGGATTTCTTCATCCTCGATCGTTGCACCACCGTCTCTTAACGCTTTTCCGCAGCGCAATATTTCCCGAGAATCGAAAACAGACTCGGAAAACGATCGTTACACTATCGAGGTTCGGCGAAATTTTACACACCATGTTTGCAACTTACCAATTGCCAATGTTAATTAATTGTTATCGTTATAGAAGAAGAGATTGCGAGTAAACGAACTTTCTTATTCTCGTACTATTTTCGTGGGCACAATAACGTTGCATTACGTTTCCCATCTATTGCCTCATCATTTTTATCAGTTTCACTTTTATCATCGTTTCTTTATCGTCTTACGCGTCACATCTCTGTATATCTTTTACGTAAAGAGGGACTTCACGATGGATTTAAACGAACTTCTTCTTGCAATTTTCAAACGACGATCGACATGGCAATGGACGAGATGGTTTTGTAAGATTAATTTACATAAATATGGCTGATATAACAGATGTGAAATTAAACTTATAGCGTCGATATTTATAACGTCGTATTTCAAAGATAAATGAAAGCCACAAGCAAAGAAGCTTTTTTACATTCCACCTCGACTTTCGACAAAACGAATTTCTAGTCATCCGTTAATCTCGCGTGCGAACCGGCATTCTTGTCTCTCGATGAAACTCGTAATTAACCGCGTCTGCAAAGATTGTCGCAATGATTAAACCCAGTAGCTCGACTAACTGACATTCCTTTATGCTAATGTCGTTGCCGTTTAAATAGTTACGTAATGAACGGTGCGGTTGAAAATCCGATTAATTCGATATCGTAATCGTAGTTTATCGATTACGCGGAGGAGAACAATGAAGAAAACCGACTCCCGGAAGATGAATCGCGGGGCAATCGGTGTGGACGATAAACCGCGCGTGACAGGCTCAACAGCTCAGAAGTAACGTTATCGTCACGTCGATAGCGATGATAAAAGCCACAAGTGTCACAGAACGAGTTTACGTGCTCGACCAAACAGAATCTTCGGTTCCGATCGGAGTTCGTGGTCGAATTTTCACGGCAGAGTACCTTGGAAAATCGTACTATACCTGGGATATTTATAGTTCTACTTCAAAATAATATATGCTAACCTTCTTTGTTTTTTTATACAGGGTGATTGGTAACTGGTGGTACAAGCGGAAAGGGGGTGATTCTACGCGAAAAAAGAGGTCGAAAATATAGAATAAGAATTTTTCGTTCGAGGCTTTGTTTACGAGAAAATCGACTTTGAATTTTCGCTCGGTACGCGTGCACTTTATCGCGTCTCGTTATAACGGATCTCACTGTAGATCGTTGTCTCGATGGAAAAATAAAAAAAAAAATTTTTGGCGTATTTCCATGACGATGCTTGCCTTATCGAGATGCATAGTTTCGCATAATTCAAATTAACAGAAATAACATAAAACGTTAAACGAGAGGAAAGTCATCGTTTTAATAGAACGAACTAATGTAGAGCAAATCTTCGACCCTCCATGCTATAGGATAACCTTGAAGTCTTTAAACCCTTAATCACTTGCCAGACAATTGCGCATGCAAAACCATTTAATTTTGTCTAATGGAACTTTTCTCTACTCTCCACCGTTTCGGAGTTACGACTCTCTGGAATTGTGTGGGGTACACCGCGCGGCGTAACAAGCCTAGTTTCACCTTTTTCAAAGTCTGTAAAATTCCCGATATAATGTAACGTTCCAGTGGTAAATGTGAAATAAATTTGTAAAATTCGTGTAATTATTAATTTGTAAAGCCACGTATCCATGTAATTATAAATTCTAAATTTAGAAATTTCTACGATCCATACGAAATTGGAAATTTGTAACATTCGTACGGTTCGTTTAGATTTCTTAAATTGCCAAAATTCGTATAAATTGTAAACTTGCAATTGTCGCTTGGTTCCATATATTCGGAAAGCTGACTTTCCATGGAATTGCCTCGCATTATCCGATTTCTGCTCGCTGTATCGTGCACCCACCAAGGGTAAGAGCAAGGAGTGGACAGTGCACATAGGTCAGGATAGTTAAGAGCGTAACAAGATAGCGTAGAATCAGGTCATTTTTTCACTTCTAATCGCATATTACACGTTTATTTAGTTTAGTTCTTTTCAAACAGTTGTTTCACAAATATTGTCGTTGTTCGGTATCATTTTGATCGCGCGAATCTCAATAATCCAACGAAGGTGATCTCGCGACAATAATACAACAACAACAACAAGAAAAATGATATTTTTTCCTATTCCGGTAATTCGATAGCAGGCTGAATTACGTGGATGCGTATCACAGATAACGGCGAGGCCTGCTACGAGCTAGCAATTCCAGGAATTGGTGGGGATAACTCGTGACCCTGTAAAATATGTATAAGTGGACATATTCGTGGTCATATACTGTATATTATCCGGACACTGCGTACTAACTATAAATTTCTAACATTGGTACATGTAGCGAATTATAAATTCGTGAAAGCTGCGTAGTCAGAAATTCACAAATTCGCAAACTCCATATTGTAAATTTGTCGAATTTGATAATTATAAATTTGCAAAGTGTGTATAGTTATATATACTCGTAAATGTAGAACACCCACGTAGCTATAAATTTGTAAAAGTGCATGTGACAGAAAATCTGTAAAATCCTTGCGATTGTAAAATTCACAAATTCGTAAACTTCATATTGTAAATTTGTCGAATTTGATAATTATAAATTTGCAAAGTGTATATAGTTATATATACTCGTAAAGGTAGAACACCCACGTAGCTATAAATTTGTAAAAGTGCATGTGACAGAAAATTTGGAAAATCCTTGCGATTGTAAAATTCGCAAACTTCATATTGTAAATTTGTCGAATTTGATAATTATAAATTTGCAAAGTGTGTATAGTTATATATACTCGTAAAGGTGGAACACCCACGTAGCTATAAATTTGTAAAAGTGCATGTGACAGAAAATTTGGAAAATCCTTGCGATTGTAAAATTCGCAAATTTCATATTGTAAATTTGTCGAATTTGATAATTATAAATTTGCAAAGTGTGTATAGTTATATATACTCGTAAAGGTAGAACACCCACGTAGCTATAAATTTGTAAAAGTGCATGTGACAGAAAATTTGGAAAATCCTTGCGATTGTAAAATTCGCAAACTTCATATTGTAAATTTGTCGAATTTGATAATTATAAATTTGCAAAGTGTGTATAGTTATATATACTCGTAAAGGTGGAACACCCACGTAGCTATAAATTTGTAAAAGTGCATGTGACAGAAAATTTGGAAAATCCTTGCGATTGTAAAATTCGCAAATTTCATATTGTAAATTTGTCGAATTTGATAATTATAAATTTGCAAAGTGTGTATAGTTATATATACTCGTAAAGGTAGAACACCCACGTAGCTATAAATTTGTAAAAGTGCATGTGACAGAAAATTTGTAAAATCCTTGCGATTGTAAAATTCACAAATTCGCAAACTCCATATTGTCAATTTGTCGAATTTGATAATTATAAATTTGTAAAGTGTGTATAGTTATATATACTCGTAAATGTAGAACACCCACGTAGCTATAAATTTGTAAAAGTGCATGTGACAGAAAATTTGGAAAATCCTTGCGATTGTAAAATTCGCAAACTTCATATTGTAAATTTGTCGGATTTGATAATTATAAATTTGCAAAGTGTGTATAGTTATATATACTCGTAAATGTAGAACACCCACGTAGCTATAAATTTGTAAAAGTGCATGTGACAAAAAATTTGTAAAATCCTTGCAATTGTAAATTCGCGAGCTTCGTATAATTACGAATCCGCGAATTTGTATTTAACTATGTATACTTCGTAAATTTAGAGCATCCGTGTAGCTCTAAATTTGCAAAATTCTTATGAACGTAAATTTGTTCAGTGCATGTGACAGAAAATTTGTAAGAACCATGCAATTGTAAATTCGCGAGGTTCGTATTATTACGAATCCGCGAATTTGTCAAATCCACGCAAACATAAACTTGTACAGCGTGTATAATTACATACACTCGTGAATGTATAGCATCCGTGTAGCTATAAATTTGCAAAATTCTTATGAACGTAAATTTGTTCAGTGCATGTGACAGAAAATTTGTAAGAACCATGCAATTGTAAATTCGCGAGGTTCGTATTATTACGAATCCGCGAATTTGTAAAATCCGCGCAAACATAAACTCGTAAAGCTAAACTCGTAAATTTATAACATGCGTGTAGCTCTAAATTTGTGAAATCCATATAACCGTAAATTAGTTCAGCGGATGTGACAGAAGGAAATTTGAAGCTTGCGAAATCCGTGCAATTACGAATTCCTATATCTGAATCCATATATCTGTGATAATAAATTTGTGAAAACCTGCTTACGATCATAAACTCGTAAACTGATAAACGTCCGTGTAACCTGTGAATTCGTCATATTCGTTCACTCTCATTTGAAATTTGTATATCGTAAATAATATTGCAAATATATAAATTAATTTCACGACTTTTATCTCGTTTCCTGTATTCCCAATATCTATCGATCTATTCTGATTGACGACGTTCATACGCGATAAAACACATTTAATCGTCGACGAACTGGCTTCTCAAACTCTCCACGAATCTGCCGTACGAGATCCCCCATCGTGTCGCCGTGTTTGCACATCTGTGATCTGCTTGCGTTTCCAGCAAGTCGGTCGCCTTTATCTTCCATTTTATTCCGCTTTATTTACAAATTACGATCTTTCTCATCGGTATTATCACGTGCGAGCAACATACTTACACATACGCGAGTGTACGACTCTTTAAAAAAAGAGATCGACGTTGGACGTGTTATCGAAATTCGTCGCGAATTCAACACATCCTCCGCGGCGGCTGATAGAGCGAGCGGCTGTTTCATCCGCCAGCAGATTTCGATCTACGGATTCGATATCGCTACGAGTTGATAAAACTTCGGAGAAGAGGATGGAATTTTTTCAGAATCGTTGGCTCGCCCGTACGTGCGATTATTTGTAAGCTCGGAGTTGGAAGTCGGACGACCGTGCGCGTTCTAGATCATCTGCTGATCATTTCAGAATCGTATGATCGATGCTTGATCTGTTCGTTATCTTCGTGTTGACAATTTACGCATGTTTGCTATTTTTCAACTCTCTTATTTTTTCAGACGGTATTATTTTTCATTCTTTTGAGGTTTTACTCGCGATGACCTTGCCCGTTGATTTCGTTCTCCGATTGTTGGCTCTCTCAACAACGCCAACCTCACCAGGCCCGTTCAAATGACCGCTATCAAAATTTAATTTAAAATTCTACAGTTTACTTATTTCAAACTGTTGCCTCTTCTGCTCGTCTTTAGCTTCATCTAAATTCTTGTATTAACAGAATTTGAGAAATAGACTAGATGAATGATATAAGGATTCACATAGAGTTAGACGAACGAAAGAAACAACGACGAGCGTACAATTTTGAATTAAATCTCGAAACCGATCGTTCCACCAGGTCCGTTTAAATGACCGCTATCAAAATTTAATTTAAAATTCTACAGTTTACTTATTTCAAACTGTTGCCTCTTCTGCTCGTCTTTAGCTTCATCTAAATTCCTATATTAACAGAATTTGAGAAATTGACTAGATGAATGATATAAGGATTCACATAGAGTTAGACGAACGAAAGAAACAACGACGAGCGTACAATTTTGAATTAAATCTCGAAAGCGATCGTTTCACCAGGCCCCGGTATGCTAATCGTTGATGATCCATAAGTTTTATACCTTGCGTAATATGCACGTTTGTTCGTTCCGTGCTTCCCCATCTGCTTGTTGAACGTGGATAATCTCTCAGTTTCTGACGATTCGTTTTACGTATTTCGCGTTGTAGTGTCAAATTTTTACCAAAATCAACTAATTCTCTATTTACCTTCTATCGATGTTAATTTCCTCTCGCTCAAAATCATTCGTGTTTCTCCTGTAATCATCCCACCTCTAAATTTCTCACCTATTTCCCATCCAACTAACTGAATTTCAATTTCTTTCGCTCTCCATCGGAACATCTATCCTCTGAATCTTAATCTGAACTTCAACGTCGTATAGAATCACATTATGATTTAGAATGTAGATCGAAATTAGAAACACGTATCTACATCGGTAGATAAAGAGAGCTAGAGAGAGAGAGGGAGACAGAGATAGGGAAGAGATTTGAAAAGTTGAGCAGAGAGAGGAAGCGGAATATTCCGTCCGTTTCTCTGCGCGACCACAACGAGACGGTGCAAACAGCCACATCTTCCACGTTGTAGGAAAAAGATACGTCGAAGATATAGCGACTTAGGAGTTTGTCGAGCGGATGACAAAGGCGTGTTCTTTCGTCGCGGAAGATAATGTACGTTCGTGTACACAGGTGGCAAGACGCAGATGCTGCGTTTAATCGTCGGAGGTCGTGCTAGCTGGACGAGCAGATATACACGATCGATGTATCAACGATCGTTCTTCGTCACGAGCGAAACAAATTTTCGTTCTGTTACCTTTTCAAATTCTAACGAAAATCGATCGAACGAGCTGCTGCAACAAGGAGGCAGCTTTATCGAACTCTTAGCAACCAGTCGAGAAGAATTTCAAAATTAAGTGGTCCGTCAAACCGTGTTAGGGATTCAACGAACGTTACGACGATTTTTCTAATTAATTCGATTTCCAATTGCCATTACTATGACTTTTCTTCCAATAAATACGATTTAAATACTTGTCGTTGCAAACTCTTAGGTTCGATTCAATTTTTGCCTCTTCGAAGCTTAAGTTTGAACGAGGCTCGGAGAACGAGCCGGATTTGAAACGTCGAACGCGAATGTTAAATTTCTCGCTCTCGATTACAGCATCTAATTGCAAGAATATTTCTATGAGATCTATGAAATTTCTGTGAAGGACTGAGATTTTACTTGGAATTTTACTTGCAACACGTTGCAGGTAGAATGCTTCAGGTCTCTGTTTCAGAAAATCCACATACTTTGCGAATCAAATTTTCAGAAACGCGTTAGAAGTTCAGCATCGCCTGTGTTTATGCGAATTTATATTTTTACAAATATCGCGACAAAGATCCGTTTCAGCCGCCAAAGATATACGACACAATCAGACCGCGAATTTCTATATATTTTACGAACCTTGAACATTCTATGTACGTAGTTTCGTTTATTACACGGTTCCGTGCATTTTTCTGCTTTTAAATTTCCTCTAAATTCGCAAATATCGCGGCAGAGATAAAAATTACCCGTAAAAAAAGGAACCGAGAATCGATCGTTTCGACGCAGCGTGAAAACGACAAAGCGTCGGACTCAGAATCCTTCGAGTCTCTTGAGAGAAGCGGAAGTCGTTGTGCCGCGAGCCGATCTGCCAGCCGAGGAGCGTTCGAAGCCGAGAAGAGAAGAAGCATAAGCTCGCATGAGCACAAAGAATTATTACATCTTCGCGGTCTGGTGCACGAGGCTGTGCGTTTAGTCATGCCACGTCCGAAAGTGGCCTCTGGCAAAGAAGGAAGAGGAGAAGGAAGAAGAAAAAGAAAAGAAAAAGAGAATCAACGACGTTGAGCATAACAGGAAGCGGCACACCGGCTACACGACCAAATTATCGAGATTTCCTCCTGTAGACCACCGACGAATAGGACAATTTCAGTGGCTCGGTGTTTACGAGGAAAGATTGTAGCCGAGTCTAATGGCTCCTTGGATATGAGAATATCAACTATAGTTCAGCACCACACGAAGAAACGTTGTTTCTCTATTCTAACTATAGTATGTCATGCGCGGACATGCTACGGCAGATAAATGGCAAATTGTCGTTGATTGCGCGAATAATTGAAGATCGCGGGAGAAAAATTTGTAATGGTCATTTCACGAGAAACAAGTGTAGCAAATATTGCGTTGGCAATTAAGTGATTTTGTCAATACCACTTAATGACAAAATCCGCAATCACTTAGTTGTCGACCTAGTAGCAAGAGTGGACCAAGTTTTGTAGCAAATTAACGGCAGATAAGAGCAATATTTCGATAATACGACGCGTAATGTTTTTGGAATTGTAAGGAAGATCGAGCGATAGATACGATATTTAGTTAGGAAAGGAAATACAAGTAGATTTGTTAAATGGAAACTGATAATGCGACGGATATCGCTGTACACTGTAGCAATTTCTTTTGTTTATTGTTTTATATATATTAATATATTATATTATATATGTATTGTTTGTTAGTATATTAATTATTCTAAAGCAAAATAATCGTAATAAAAAGTTGACGTTTTTCGAAATTCTTAGATTCCATGAAACACGCAATAATCCCAAATTTCTAACAATTTCCTCATTTTTGGCTTCTAAGAGCTCAATCTGTAACACAGACTAACTTTTAGTTAAAATGTGCGAAACACGTATCACGCACATTCGAATTGCTGCACCTTTTTTATTACAATAATTTTACTATTTAGAGTAGAATAGTACGGTAATATAGGATATTGTGGAAATTTTCTATATAATGTTATTATATGAATAGTAATATATATTATCATTAAATCAGCATTACCATTGATAAACCGCGATAAGATTTGTTAAGGGGAATCTCTAACTTTGTAGACGTACGATTTAATTTCAGCGGTTAATTGTAGCTTGGAACTTGCTTATGAGAATTTTGAGACGTTTCTTCGAGAGATTGATAGTAGTGTTAATTGGTTAATTAGTAGCTCGATGCTCGATGCGAGATGAACGATAATTCAAAATATGGATGTTAATAATACCTTGATCGAAGTATGAACGAGATACGAATGCTGAGCGTAAATTACCACATTTTCTGTCGTTTTCACGTTGATCTTGAACGTTCACGGAAAGAACTTATCTATCTAAGAGGTTCGATAATCAAGTCGTTCGCTGTAAATCATAAACGTCGATTAAAAATTGCTCTCTTACTCCTTGCGCTGTTAAAAAATTCTTTCGCTTTGCCGTCATCGAATTTCTCGATAAAATAAGATGAATTTACTGTGCTTGTAATTTAAAGAATTATTCAAATTCAGCAATTATATTAACATCGAGCGTCTAATATTTAACGCTATTCGTTTTATTCATTTTCCTATAGAAATTATCTGTATCTTTGTTCCGTGTAATTTTTTATTATTACTCCGATTGACGTTGTATTATCGTACACAGGCATTTAGCATGTGCTGACATTTAATATTCAAATTGTTCCAACAGATCTACGTAACGTATTAATAATATATTAATGAAACATAACGTATTAATAAAATAAAAAAATTAAAAACAGATGCAGCGCTGCGTAATATTTTCTGCCAGTACGCATAACCCAATCCTTTTTTTTTCTTCTCATTTAGCCGAAGCATCGAACGAAACAACGTTTCACGAAATGCAAACGAAATTCAAACGGAAATCTCTTTGGAAAAATGCGATGGAGGCTCCTGTCTGGGTCGGTTTATTTGTATTTCGCGGCTAGATTGGGCTCGTTAGCCGTACGATCGCGCAGCTAGATAGCCGAGGCTAATAGTTTTCTTCGTAGAAGGATGCACGCGAGCTTACAAGAAACATCCGCAAATTTTATCTGGCCGTCCATTTACCGTGACGATGCCGTATCGTCGATTCTCTGGAAACTGATCTCTCTTTGCGAACCGCTTCTTCTAATTCTACCGTTACGCAGTCGTTTTCACGTTTCGACGACTGTTATCGATGACGAAGCTGCTCGAGCGTCTCGAGTTTAGTCACTTGCCAAGGTGTCTAAACGTTTCACTCTGCGATATCGATCCTTAACCTTCGCTGTTTTGGTTCTTTCTCGGGAAATTTCCCATTTCCTTTGGATTATTCTTGTTCCTTTCCTATTTTTCTCTATTTATTTATCTCGGTGTATTTTATATTTTACCTTTTATTTTATTATATTTTACTTTATATTTTATATTTTCCCAATTCCTTTAATTTATTTTTGTTCCTTTCCTACTTTCTTCTATTTTCTATTTATCTCGGTGTATTTTATATTTTAAATTTTATTTTATTATATTTTATTTTATATTTTATATTTTCCCATTTCCTTTAATTTATTTTCCTACTTTTTTCTATTTTCTATTTATCTCGGTGTATTTTATATTTTACGAAGATTTCCTTAGATTTTTAGCGAACTTTCTGTTTCTTCTTCCTCGCGAACTTTCTATTTTTATCGAATATTATTTATTATTTAATTATCGAATATTATTTATTATTTAATCGAAATCGATATCGCGCGCAGAATTTTTTTTAGAGACCAACTCCCCATGTGAAGATATTTTATCTCAATTTTACAGAAATATTTAACTTCTCCTTTTTAAATACGTCTCGTTTAAAAAATATATTAACAACTTTATCGAACATTTCTAAATAAACCTACTTCGTATCCTTTGCCTTCTCAAACACATTTTATCCTCAAAAATGGTGAAGTATGTTATTCCATATTTTTAATAATATTCTCAATACTCGCTTCTAAATTCGATTAAATATTTTATTAAATACTATATACGTATTCATGAGCGACTAGTGAGAATATTATAATTAACCATATTTCGAGGCAAAATATATTTAAAAAGAGAAATAATACGTTTATTATACATAAATGTATTATATATATATAAATAACAATTTATTTTATAAGGCATAAATTTTGACTGGTTTCGATGATGGAAAAATTAAAATGTCACGAGTGTAATACTATACTAATCTCTGGGGCTTAAGGAATTATCTACACTTTAACTTATCATATCGAACGAACGAATAAAGTGTATAGCTACATAATACGTTAGTACATTATTCTTTCTTCAATTGTCTTAATTTCATCGTATCTATACTATCGACATATATCGAATCGAGATGAAATTAGGAGAAAAATTTGTACGATGTACACGGTATTCGTAAAATAAAATATATTTCCCGGAACGTAATATTAGCTTGCCTTTCTTGTTTTATATTATTTTGTCGAATTACGTACGGTCCATTTTATTCTGTTGAGTTAAACAGCGCGACGTTTCACGCACTTTCTTTCACGTTCGTACGAAGGTGAACTGTTGTAAAAAAACATTTTGTTCGTATCTTCGACGTTTCAATTTCGTTATATGCACGCTCGCTATCAACGTAATAAAATGAGATGGAATTAGAACGAAATTAGTAGAACACACGCGGCATTAACAGAATCTCTTCTGGTAAGTAAACGTTGGTAATTTAAAGTAGAATCGAGCAAAGGGTTTGAATGTTAAACGACAGTTTCGAGTGTCTCGTGGCGAAGGTATAAGAGCGAAGAGGTAGAAGCGGGGAAGAATTGAAAATTCGGGGTTCTTTTATGGCCATTTGGGATGCAAGTCAGTGGCCGTTTGCAAGCGGGGTCACTGAACGCGTACAGTTTCCTGGGCAAACTTTCGTTCCAATGTGTTTCCGTGAGGTTCTTCCTCTCTCCACGATACAGCACTATTTTTACACGTGAAACACAAAGCCAGCCCGGCAATTACCGACAGGAATTAGACGAATCAAATTCGTCTACGTATTTATACGAATCAATGATTGATTTATTTGAATTATCGGCGTATCTGTGGAAATCGTCTTTCGAGATGCTCAACGTTGAACATTTTTTTCTTTTTTTTTTTTTTTTTTCGTTTATAGAGTCGTGATATTTATGAGAATGTGAAACTAAACGATAATAAATAAGATAGTATGTTAATAAAATCGAGACCGCTGAAACTTTATTTTCAAGTAGAACGAAAAGAAGATGTAATTTGATGGAAAATTATAATCAACAATGGAAGAAACATTTATAAATCCATTCTGTATGGATTAAAATTTAATTTTCAATAATTTGCAATTAACTCTCTCTAGATATCTATAAATTATGAAAAGAAAAGAAACGAGTCGTTAATTTTGACTTGAAAAAATAAATCACCAAGTAAGAAAACTGTTCTGTAGCGAATGCCACCAATCTTCTTATCGTCTATTAATCTATAAAAACAAATATTATCGCGCCATACTGTTCCAATAAAGCAGCCGTAATAAAGAGTAAATAAGGAGTAAAAAGGATCTTTCTACTCGTTAGTTTGTAACTACACATAGCCGGCCGTAATTAATTCGGACGCGTCGCGATGTTAACTGAAATCGAATACTTTCCACGATTCCTATTTTTCAGTTGTTTCATTTGAAATCTTCTCCTTGTTTTCCCCGTGTCATACTCGCGTAAATCAGATACCTGGTACACGTGTTTTCTTTTAAACGATTCCCGAGATTCTTCGATACTCCTCCAAGTCTGCGGAATATCACGCGATATTTGTTGTCGTTGAATTTCTTCAGGCGAAGTAGAATCGAAACGGAGACGCGGAGAAAACGAAAGAAGGTGGCGGTACGCGAATGAACGTCTAAATTCGATGCTTTCCGCTATTTTTATCGTTTCGCGTTAAATCATAAAATCACAATTGGTAAAATAATCCAACGATAGATGATAGGCGCGCTGTAACGCGAAACAGCAAAATAAAAAGAGAAATTTGTTGGACTTTTGAGGTAATCGTGGCGAGCAGGTGTCTCGATGCTTTTCACCGGCGCTGTAATTTGCATTCTCTGAAAAATAAGCACGTGTCCGCGTATCAACGAGCGACGTTGTACAACGACGTGAAACGATGGCACGCGACGTTAAGGTGTGTGTCGGCGGAGACGAAATATAAGAGAAACGGGACTAGACGAATCGCATAAGTACTGCATCATAGCGGGATCGTACGTATTAAATGACGTCTGTCTGGCGTTCCTCTGTCATTGCCTCGTCTTTCAGAAGATGCATCCACGAAGCAAGGGCACGAGGAGGCGAATCGGAAGCGAGTAGCAACGGCTCGATGGAATTCGCTTATGTGACGAGGCGCGTGGAAAAAAAATCGATGAGATCGCGATACACGGTTTAGCTGGAAGAGCGTTTACTCTTATTCCGCAGACTGGGCGAAATCAATCGGCAATACGACCCGTTCCAACGCCGCGAAAACGATCCTCTTCCACTCTCGAAAACGCTGAACATCGATGATCCTTTTCGTATCTTTTGCACGGATTCTGAGTGTACTATATATCAAGTATATTCTTTCGCGTTCCAACAGAGGCAAATACGAGAGAACGTTGCGTTTGCCGTGAACGCTTTGGCTGAACGATTTATTAAGAGACGTTGCCGATCGTTAAAACGTGACGCATCGCGAAGAGAAGGAGCGATGCCGATTTTCGCAATTGATCAGCCAGACACTTTGTCGTTCGTTGGAAAATATGGGCAAAAATTGCGACTGGGGTAGAGAACTTGGAGTAGACTGTCATCGGTGTGCTTGTGCGATTTATTGAAAGAAAATGAGCAACGGAGAGAAAATGTTGATAAAAATATAAATAAAATGTGGATAAAGATTTTGTTTATTGAGGAGCCTTTGATCAAATAACTGTAGGTTAGGAGTGTGATTTATTAGAATAAAAGAAAGAATAGCGATCTTCTGAATTGATGCAAGAAACTCTTTATAATTAATTAGAAAATATGGATTGATATTGAGATTGTTATGGGCTCTACGGTTAGACAAATATATAACTTTCTATAAAGATTCCGATTCTTACGAGACCATCGATTAAACAACCTATGTACACGACTTCGATTCGTTAAAAAAAATAGAAACAATGCCAATCTTTTAAATCGATCGGCGAGACTGTATATAATTAATTAGAAAGTATGGACAGATATGGTGATTGTATTGAACAATTATAGGTACGATTTCGATTCATTAGAAAAACGAAACAATGCCAATCACTTGAATTGATCCAAGAAAGTCTTTATAATTCGTTAGAAAGTATGCACAGACACGTATAATTTTAATTACACATGTAATGTTCTATAGGTACGACTTCCATTCGTTGGAAAAACGAAACAACGACAATCTCCTAAATTGATGTACGAAAATCATGAAAATTCTTTGGAAGATATAGACAACATTTTTAATTGACATGGGCCTTCTAATTAAACAATTATGTGAATATCGATTTATCTAAGAAAAGAAGAAACAATGCCAATCTTCTAAATTGATGGATGAAAATCATGATAATTTGTTGGAAGATATGGACAACTTTTTTAATTGACATGGGCCTTGCAATTAAACAATTATGTGAATATCGATTTATCTAAGAAAAAAAGAAACAATGCCAATCTTCTAAATTGATGTACGAAAATCATGAAAATTCTTTGGAAGATATAGACAACATTTTTAATTGACATGGGCCTTCTAATTAAACAATTATGTGAATATCGATTTATTTAAGAAAAGAAGAAACAATGCCAATCTTCTAAATTGATGTATGAAAATCATGATAATTTGTTGGAAGATATGGACAACTTTTTTAATTGACATGGGCCTTGCAATTAAACAATTATGTGAATATCGATTTATCTAAGAAAAGAAGAAACAACGACAATCTTCTAAATTGATGTACGAAAATCATGAAAATTCTTTGGAAGATATAGACAACATTTTTAATTGACATGGGCCTTCTAATTAAACAATTATGTGAATATCGATTTATCTAAGAAAAGAAGAAACAACGACAATCTTCTAAATTGATGTACGAAAATCATGACAATTCGTTGGAAGATTTTAATTGACATGGCCCCTCCCCCCAATTAAACAATTATGTGAATATCGATTTATCTAAGAAAAGAAGAAACAACGACAATCTTCTAAATTGATGCACGAAGATCATAAAAATTCTTTGGAAGATATGGACAACATTTTTAATTGACATGGGCCTTTCAATTAAACAATTATATGAATATCGATTTATTTAACAAAAGAAGAAACAATGCCGATCTTCTAAATTCTTTGGAAGATATGGACAACATTTTTAATTGACATGGGCCTTGCAATTAAACAATTATGTGAATATCGATTTATCTAAGAAAAGAAGAAACAATGCCGATCTTCTAAATCGATCCACGAGACTCATTAATAATTCATTAGAAAGCGAAACAAAATCTATACGATTGTACAGTTATAGAATCGAGCAAGAGAGAGATAGAGAGAAAGAGAGAACAATTTAAAAGAATTTTCTAAACGTTTTCTAATTTACCAGAGAACAAAAACAATCTGTAAAATCATGGAATTCCATTGTACGCGAAGCAGTGGCGCATCGGCTCTTACAATATGATTTTGCTGAGTATCATTTTAGTATTTCCAAAGATTTTCGAGGATCTGGCCAATCGTATCTCGCCGGTGAGCCAATAAGAGGCGTTCCGTTTCTTCGATGTCACACGAGACGAAGTTTGCGCAACTTCGGAATACTTTTCCTCGCGAACGATGCACCTTAAGGTATTTGTAGCGTAATTCGACTTTCTTACAAATTCTTCGAAATTTCGGCGGTACTCTATTTAGCATATTGTCTAAACACGCGTCGATCTTTAAAGCCTTTTCGAAATGAAAATACTCGTCTTCGATATTGAAAGTTTTCACCAGGGACGAGGAACGATAATTATCTAAAATTTTTCTTATAAAACACGTCAGTTGCAAAAACTTTTTTATTACTTAATTGTTGGATATTAATGAGAAAATGCAAAGAAAATTAAAGAACAGTCACGCGATTAAAAGATTTCGATTTTTAAACCTTCCGACAAATTTCGACCAATTTGAAAGCCGAAAACCTAATCCGGAGCAAAACGATATTTTCCTCGTTGACGGTTGCTACGTACGATCGATATACATATAATTTCTCTCATTGATAACTATCATGAACTATACGGAAATAAATTTCCCTGATCGATAACCATTATCGGGAATGAAAAAGTGTTTTCGCCTACTGACGACTATTATTCGTAACCAAAAACATTTTGGTAGAGAAAGATAATTGTTGTCTTGCGACTCTTCCCATTTTACCTATGACAGTTATGGTCTCTGATTTTAACGCGTAACTATTATAGTAAACCGTTGGAAAAATGACTCTTTGATTAATTAGAAAATTGACAAGAATAAAATTAGAAAAATAACATCTTAATAGAAATGATATGTACGCGTAGCGTTAAAACGACTAGAAGGATCTTTGTAACGAAAACTCTGGTCGTCGCCTGATCGTTCCCAAGCAAAAATGACAACGTGAAACGCGTAATGTCGGTGATTTTGGCGCCCAAAATGCCGTTGAACGTCATAACGCGAGGTCGCTGTTCTGTCCATTTCAGAATTTTGTTTGTTAGAGTGTGTGCGCGTAGAAAGTGCAGACCACCGAGAAACGTCTCTTTAGAGGGAGAATGTGAGACATGCGTGAAGAATATGACTTTCGAGACACGACGTGTCTTACTTTTGAAGGATATCGTGGCGCTGTAAACGCGTTAAGGCCGCAGAAATCGAACATGTGAGTGCGTAGGCTCGCGGATTCTTCGCACACCGAATGACCGAACAAAGAAAGTACGCCTCGTCCGGAAATCAGAAACCGAGCCGCGTTCTCTTCCGATCCTCCGCATTTCCTCGAATCGATCGACGAGCTTCGAGTAAGCGAATTCCTCGCGATCGACCGTTACCAACGAGATCTTCTAGTGGAAATCGAACGTCGACTCCAAACAACGCGATTATTTTATGTTTGACTTTGCTGCGTTACACTTGTTTCTTAATTCGTTAATAATATTCAGACGACGAGACGAATCTCCGTAAAGATATTCACGCGGAGATACGATTCTGTATGGAAATTCCGATTTCAATTATTACTAGATCGCGGATATTTATGGAATTTCATATTTTTTTTAAATATAGTTAAGGAAATGGAATTTGGATGGGAAATTGTTTTATTTATAAAATATTATAGAAATTATATATGGAATATTATACTTTGGCTATTTAAGATATTTTTGCAATTGTGAAATTCTGATTTCAATTATTACTAGAGATATTAGTAAAGAATTTTATATTTTTGTAAATATGGTTAAGAAAATGAAATATGGATGGAAAATTGACTTATTTATCAAATATTATAGGAATTATATATGGAATACTACACTTTGGCTATTTTAGATATTTTTGCAATTGTGAAATTTTGATTTCAATTATTACTAGAGATATTACTAGAGAATTTCGTATTTTTGTAAATATTGTTAAGGAAATGGAATCTGGATGGAAAATTGTTTTATGTATGAAATATTATGGAAATTATATATGGGATATTATACTTTGGCTATTTTAGATATTTTTGCAATTATGAAATTTTGATTTCAATTATTACTAGAGATATTACTAGAGAATTTCGTATTTTTGTAAATATTGTTAAGGAAATGGAATCTGGATGGAAAATTGTTTTATGTATGAAATATTATGGAAATTATATATGGGATATTATACTTTGGCTATTTTAGATATTTTTGCAATTATGAAATTTTGATTTCAATTATTACTAGAGATATTACTAGAGAATTTCGTATTTTTGTAAATATTGTTAAGGAAATGGAATCTGGATGGAAAATTGTTTTATGTATGAAATATTATGGAAATTATATATGGGATATTATACTTTGGCTATTTTAGATATTTTTGCAATTATGAAATTTTGATTTCAATTATTACTAGAGATATTACTAGAGAATTTCGTATTTTTGTAAATATTGTTAAGGAAATGGAATCTGGATGGAAAATTGTTTTATGTATGAAATATTATGGAAATTATATATGGAATACTACACTTTGGCTATTTTAGATATTTTTGCAATTGTGAAATTTTGATTTCAATTATTACTAGAGATATTACTAGAAAATTTCGTATTTCTGTAAATATAATTAAGGAAATAATTTGCAATTATGAAATTCTGATTTCAATTATTACTAGAGATATTACTAAAGAATTTCGTATTTTTGTAAATATTGTTAAGGAAATGGAATCTGGATGGAAAATTGTTTTATGTATGAAATATTATGGAAATTATATATGGAATATTATACTTTGGCTATTTTAGATATTTTTGCAATTATGAAATTCTGATTTCAATTATTACTAGACACATATTAGTAGAGAATTTTATATTTTTATAAATACAGTTTGTAAAAAATTGTTTTATATATGAAATATTATGGAAATTATATAAGAAATATTACACTTTGGCTATTTTAAATATTTTTGAAAATTATGTGCTTCTAAATCTATGTATCTTTTTGTACCTTTAAATTTTCTCGAATATTTTCCCATGATAATATTTTTATAGACAGATAAAAATGATAAAACTGGTTATCATTAATTTTCAATGATCACTATTATCTATTGTCAATTTACACGTAAAAATGTTAAAGGGAAAAGGGATTAAAATTTCCCTTACCTACAACCTTTTATTTGAATAATACCTAATGAACAAGCAAACTGGTATTTACGGTGAAGGTAAGTTGTTTGAACAGCCAACCCCATACGTTTTAAATCCAACCTTCGTTAATGCACAGAATAATTAGAGATATTGTATTTTACGAGACGCTATTGTTTTCCAATATTTGGCTATGCAAATGATCTCAAACATACGTACAGCAATAAAGAACTAAATATAATATAATATAGAGGATTAAGAAAATATCGTGTGTACCACGTTCAGTAAAAACAAAATAAATAACTAAAAGACAAACCAAACGAAGAACTCTATGATTATCCTAAGAATATTTAGGTCAAGAGGAAAATGATATAAAAAGTAGAAAGTAAAACTTCGATTGGGCCGTTCGTAGTACAGTTCGCTGGATAATTTTTGTCTCCTTGAAAAACAGATAAATGAAATTTAATTCTTATCAGAAAAGCGACTTCTACGGAATTACATAGTTACAGCATATCGCCTCGATATTAAAACCAAGCGCTGACGATTCAAGATTTAGGAAACGCTGAAATTCGCTTCAACTCTATTATCTTATCTCGCGTTACCATCGAAAGCGACAGAGAGATATCCTCGAATCGGCAATTTTTCACGCAGTCAACTTAGCAACTTTTTCTCCTTCTATTTTTCTTCTCTTCGTTAAAACGCCAATGAGAATGAAGAGATAGAGGGAAAGGGGAAAAAAAAGGATGCTTATCGTCTGGTCAGACGCAGAAACTGCATTATGTTTTCAAGACGCGGATGTCTGCAGGAGTCGGAAACTGTGCTTACAAATCTTGCTCTCAATTGACGGTGTTCCTTCTTCCCCGTCGCTTCTCGAGGTGGCTCACGATGGAAGAAGGAAATGACGCCCTGTGCATAACAAAATGACGATACGTCAGACTGTGGCACCGTTGCTTTCCACGAGCGACGTGTGACACGCATTACGCGACAGATTCATCGCGGATGCGCGTGTCGAAAGAAAAAAAAAAAGAAGAAGAAAAAAGGAGAAGAAAATGGACTCGAAATACCGTGGAAACGATCGAAATACTTTATCGACGTATCTTCATCGATTGAGTAATTGAGAGAATCCTAATGTCAATAATCCTCTTGCGCACCTTTAGGAATTCTTTCTTTCTAATTAAATTACGTTCGTGCAAATTTGTATTTTCCTGGATACAATCGAAGGAATAGGACTTAGGCAGAGATCTGATTTATTTATTAAATACCATACAGAGTACTATTACTTTTATAGGTTTGTATTTTTATATGTTGAATATTCTCGTGTCACTACATTTCTCATAGTTGTACAAAAATCTGTCCAATGATCGTCTGTTTTTAATATGCTACTTGGCCCTGGAGTAAAGTCGGCAGCAAAAGGACTGCTCGACGATGCGTTAATGCTCGAAGTTTACGTCAATGAAATCAAACTGAGAGACACAGAGACCGTCTCACAGAGCGTGTCAGCCAAACGTTGTGTTCAACGTTTCACAAAATTATTCGCCGATGCGCATAATCGATCTACAAAGATTTTCACTGCTCTGAAATTAGGATTCCTTTCCAAGTTTCTTTTCCTATTTTCAACTTCATCTTTATCTTCGCCGTGTTGCTGGTTCATCTTCAATTTTCAAGAACGCTAGCGAACCAACGGTCTGATCTGGTTTGCTGGTTTAGAGAAAAATTGTAAATTGATGCAAGCGGTTCTGGACGTCAGAAACGGGACGAGATTACCACGCGATCGTCCATTACATAATACGTTACGCGTAACACGTTAACTCGAGGGAAAAGAATTGCTCGGACACCGGGCATCGTCGGTTTGTTATGCGAGGGGCATCATTTCCTTCTCGTGGCCTCCGTGAGAAGAGGAGAAATGATAGAGAACGATGACTGGAGACCAAGGAACCGAGAGAACAGCTGCGATTCACCTGGCCACGCCACCCAACAGTCTAAAGTTGTCCTCCTTTCATCAATATTCTCCTACTACCTTCCTCTTCGACTTTTTATTGCGATATAACTCCTTACGCGTATGTCTAATATAGCCTTTTCGTGAATAAAATTATAGTAGCTGGTTGCATAGTTAACGTGTAATAATGATTGCACGGTAGTATATGGCAGTAGTATAGCGGTAGTTAATTTATAATTGTTAAGACTTGTCTTCATTGTCGGTGTTTTTCTATAGAGGAACGTTTCTTTTTTTTTTTTTTTTGAGTTTCGTACTTTTAAACTTTAATCCTTCATATTTCTCTCGACATCTTTTTCCTCGATTTTCTCTCAGTGAGTCAAGTTCTTTCAACAACGTTGAGTCGAGCACGTAATTGACTTGAAATTTCCATTTGTTGTTACGGTTTAAAGAATTTCAAATTATCAATTTTTAATATTTAGCGAACCGAATAGGGAGATCTCCCCTCTGTGAAGAACATCGCTGTGCGACCGAACGGGGAGATCTCCCTTTTGACTTTAGCAACGATTTTTCTTCTTTTTTATCGTTGTTATCGTCAGCTATTGTTGCCAAATAATTGCACCACTTTTTCCGCTTTTATGAAGTACAGTATATAATAAAATACAGCAATTTAAAATTGTTAAAATTAACGAAAAAGTTACACTATCAGTTATGACTAAATAAAGTCATAATCGAACGACGCTACGCTGTAAAAAAAAAAAAAAAATATTAAAATGCTCTATGAATTTTTAATTTCACGTTCAAGTCGTGTTATTTATCTTTGATCATCTTTCATGTTTTCAATTTTACCTATATTTTTTGTATACTTTTAATTTCATGTTTTGTATAAACAATACGTGAAATCGTTAAATAAAATCATTGCCAAGAATATAATTGACCACTTAAATAATTTGTAGACTTCTTTGTTTTTTTAAGTAGTCGATATTAGTCCTCGATACTTGGAAAAATCTGCGAATAATCTCTGATCACTGAAATTCCAGAAATCTCCTATTTCATCATCGGAATCGGAATCAGACGCGTCCATCATCTGGTACAGGCACGTTTTGCCTCTTTCGATGCTCCCAAATTTTTCTCGTCGATCGTTACTCTTCGACATAATCTCTTTTCACAATTGTTATCTCAATCCTTGAGCTTTGCACCACTTCAAACTCTCTATTCTAAAATGTAAAAGGTGTCAAGTTGGAAAAGATTAATTCTTAAGAATCTTTTTAGAGAAATTAGGAATTGCATTGTCTCTCAACCCTCGATTTTCGACCTTTAAATGCTAATTCTGTACCATTACAAATTCTACATTTAAAGCATCCAGCCTTAAGAATCTCCAATCGCTAATGTTTCCTAAACTCTCGATTTTCTCCTCTTCTTCTCTTCTGCTCTTTCAATCTATCACATTTGCCATAAATAACATTGCTTCGACTGCTAATTGCATATTTTGTAATCTCTAGCCTTACGACTCTGTGGCCGCTAAAATGCCCTAAACTCCCAATTTCCTTCCACTTTTCACTTCTATTCATTCGATGTATTATACCCACCATAAATCACATCCTCCCAATACTCAATTTCCGACCCATAAAGGATTTGCAATTGTTAGCTGCGCACAGAACTGCACTCCAAATTTAAAATATTCTTAAGGATGTCTGATCGTTGAAATTCCCCAGACTCTCCATTCTCTTTCTTTCGTCTGTATCTTTTTGATCTACCAATCCCACGTTAAATTTACATCTACGATGGTCCATACTGGGACCATTAAATCGTCCAGTAAACAGCGTAAACCCTCGGTCGTCGGATCTCATCTTCCCTCGAATTTTCTTCGTCGAGGAGATTTCATCGAGCAACTTTCACCCTCCGAACACGTCGTTCCATCGATTTCTTCATCTTCGATTTGCCATGCACGATACGTCGTTTCCTTCTTCAACTTCTACCTCGCTCTGAACGCAGTACACGAGGATCGAGAGAAGAGAAGGAACTCGATGGAGAAGAGAAAGGCGACGAAATACGAAGTAAGTGCTCGCTTACACTGTATGTGTACCAGAGGAACGGCACGTGTTGTACGACCGGTGGCATTGGCCGGAACCAGCTCTGTTCCGGGCAACAGGGAACGCGTGCGTCTGGAAACGGGACACGGGAAAAGGGCTCGACCAAAGATGACGGGTCAAGTGCAATCAACACGGCCACGCAAACGACAGCGACGTTTATATCCAACACGTGTGCAACTGTGGTATATCTCGAACAGATATAGGCAGATATACGTGTAAGTTGTTTCTTATTCTTCTACTTTTCGCCGAGAACCGCTTCCGCTTAAATCCTAATCGGTGAAACCAGAGGTCGAGTGGATTTTTCTTTGTTCGCGAGACAAGGAATTGAAATTGATCGTGGTTTTTCGTCTTGATAGGACAGCTAAGAATTGATCATTTTATGCGAAGATGAAATTGCTGTGAAAGAGGAGGTGGTGTATATATGAAATACATTATTAAGGCCCTTATTTTTCCAATGATTCCATACGTCATTTAAATACTATCGAATCTCTATAGTCATGCGAAAGTATAGTGATGCGCTATATGATGGGGAATTTAATATAGTTGGACTTAATTAATCGTTACATAAATGCTATAATAAATACAACGGTGTGTCGATACTTTTTGCAAGCATTGTAGATGTAACAGGATTGCGACATAATGATGTTAGCTGTACTTTTGCTCGTGTTCTTTGTACGTTTAGACCGAATTGATACGCAGTCGATCAATCGGACCAAAGTCTACATCCCTTAAGGGGGGTGAGGTTAATTCGTACAAAATAAGGCATGTTTTTGTGAATTATTTGTGACGACACAGTCAAAATCTCTTTATTAAAAAAAATAGTACATTAAAGTATGATATTCGAAGAATATTGTATAAAATTTTCACGGAGAAATATTAAAAAATACGGCAATGGCAGTAATTATTCGGACGTGTCTCGGAAAATTGCGGTGCCCCTGATAACTTGGTGCTGGATCATCTGAAATCAAAAAATCAAAGTTCATTCGTTAGACAACAGTTTTCCCCGGGTAACGCTGGGTGGGTTTTTCGAAATTTCAATTTTTCACTTTTTTGGAACACTTTGAAGGGAAAATTAACCGCAAGTTTTCGCAAAGTCGGCTAATTTATCCCTTCAAAGTGTTCCAAAAAAGTGAAAAATTGAAATTTCGAAAAACCCTCCCAGCGTTACCCGGGGAAAACTGTTATCTAACGAATGAACTTTGATTTTTTGATTTCAGATGATCCAGCACCAAGTTATGAGCAATTCTACCTTTTTCCCAGACACGTCCGAATAATTGCTGCCATTGCCGTATTTTTTAATATTTCTCCGTGAAAATTTTATACAATATTCTTCGAACGTCATACTTTAATGTACCATTCGTTTTAATAAAGAGATTTTAACTGTGTCGTCACAAATAATTCACAAAAACATGCCTTATTTTTGTACGAATTAACCTTACCCCCCTCCCCCTTAAACGTATTGGGTTGGCAACTAGGTGATTACGAATTTTGTCATTAGATGATAATCAGATGGAACACGTATTATGATAAAAAGCATAGAGATTTTGCACGCGTTAAACCACATTTCACACACATATTAAAATACCGTTACATAATTCTACGGTTAATTATACGAAACGATAAGAACTAAGTTATAAAATTGTAAAATCAAGCTAACGAATTCAATTTCAAATTTACAACAATCGTACCTATGCTATTGATACATTTCACTTGTCAGAATAAGAACACCGTCATCGAATAAGGTTTCTTACCTTCGTACGGTTCTAAAATCGCAAACGAACGTATCTCGAAGAAATTGATGACGAGAGACGTCGATTACGGAGATGTGAATTAAGAGCCACGAGTGTCATTCATCCGGACCACTCGCGCGTGTGAAAAGTGGACCTGTGACGACGTTTGCACTTTAGAAACGACCTTTTCAGCGTTTAAACCGGAGCAGGGGCCGATTTGTACCGAAAGAAACGGGGATCCTGGCGCTTGTGCGCTAGTAGCGCGTTTCTTTTCCTTTTCTGGCGCGCGTGCACGCGCGTAATCACGTGAGTTACCCGTTTTGCGGGTCCGGTGTCAAATCTTCGTGGCGTGGGACCACGCACGCTTAAAAAGCCGTTTTCGGCCTCTCAGTGTCGTCGCGGAACGCTTACAAATTGCCCCGTTTAAACGGAGACAAGAAACGGGAGATTGAAACGAACCGTTTAGTGCTGAGTTTCGGAATTTTTCTGAATTAACGAAAATTAACGTTTCTCTGCGAATGAACGTAATTCGCAGTAACCAGAGAGAATTTGTTTGTCGTCGAAGAAGTTTCGAAATTGGATCGGACAAGAGACTATTTACTTCTTTTATGTCTTTGATGAATCGACGATGAAAGAAAAGAGATAGAACTCGGAGAAGAAAGTTTCCTCGGAATTTTACAAACAATCAGATTTAATACGATTTCAGTTAGGCTTTGAATCGATGGCGATACAAATTTTAGTGCAAAGATCCCCGTAACTTGAATAATTTTGACGCTGTTTTGAGTAACATTTTCTTTTCTGAACACTACCCTTTTGCCGATCCAACGTGATAAATTGATAAGAAGATGATTAATAAGAAGTTTCTGGAACGTGGAAAAGAATGTTTTGCCGCAATCTCGTAGGAAATAAAATTCGATACGGTTCACGGTTGAAATGGTTAAAAATTGTTGCTGAAACAAGGCCGAGGTAGATCGGACTGGAATTTGCAACATGAAAGTAGCTAAAATTTGATTCCAATGCAGGTGATACAGAATTTGAAGAAACGCGAACGTCTCAAGTGAATCTCAAACTCTCGATAAGAATTTTTCGCCTTTGTAATCCGATCTAATGTCGTCGAATTTCGATATAAAAATTGACAGAAACGAAACAAGTGAAAGAGCGTGAAGTTAAACGAAGTTTCCCGTACGTTTCAAAGAAAATGAAAAATATCTCGATAGAAAGGATCCAGCTACATTTTCATTTTACTCGCGAGCACAATTTGCCAAAAGTCATACGCTCGTCTTGCATTCCGCGAAACGAGCGTAACTTTGTGACCTGGACCAGCCGATTACCGCGAAACTTTATCGTTTTAATCTGCCGGGATCAACCGCTAGTTCAAATAAGATTACCGTCTTATCTGACCGCGTTAACAGAAACGTGGATGACAATAATATATGTACCAGTTGCTACGACACCTTTCCGACTCGCGTAATAGACAAACGCGAAGATAAAAGAAGTTTAATGTCGGCGTGACTCATTTTTGGAATTAGTTAGGCAGCAGTGTTTAGATTGTGTGGGTATCGTAACTGTGCAAATTGCTAACTCACGCGAGGCGTACAACATTCGTAGAACGTTTTCCTTCAATTCCCATGAAATACGGAAATACGCGATATTTATGTGTATCGAACATTTCTGATAACATCGATAACACGTTTGAATGAAAACTATTTTAATTACTAAAAACTTTGGAATATTTGTAAATATTTCTCTGGACAATATAGAGCATTTACAAGGAGGCGTGTTCAAATTTTCTCAAGCTATTCGCAAGCTATTCGCTGTCATTGTAACGATATCATCGTGCGAAGTTACTTACTCGTGTACCTTTGTTCCTTAAGGGGTTATTCTGGTCTAGAAATTTGAAAAAGTCGAATTTTTTTTCATATTTCCAAAATTTAGACATTCAAGAGTATGCCCTTAAAAGGATTTTCCAAAATTGCAATTATTTTATGAGTTACAGTCATTTTTGTGACGCGGCATCTGCTTCGGTCCGACCGGAACCAAAACTTTAAACTTTTCTCGAAACTACTTTTTTCGAGTTGGCGTGCACGATATCTCGAGTTCTAATGAACCGATTTATTTTAAATTTGGTCTGAATATTCCTTATATACTCCTCTATCGTCCGGAACACGCTCAGCTCAAAATCTTTAATATTACTATTTTTTAAACGTTCGGAATTGTCAAAAAAACGTGCGAAATGAGAAATTTGTTTTCGAACGGCCGTCATTCTGTGAAAAAATGTTGTATTGACTTTTCCAAGGTTCAGACGATAGCGGCATCCATACTAATTAAGAATCTGTTCGCATTTTTTGTTTCGGATGACCAGAAGGGTTGATATCGTGCACGCCACGACACCCCATTTTTTTGGCGGCACCCACTTTGCCAGCTCATAACTTTTAAAAATATTGAGTTTTTTTTCAGTGAATTTTTTACGTAATCTCGAAATGTCAATAAACAAATACTAAAAAGAGGGATAGCAAAAATATTTTTTGTTTCGCTCGTACAGTGATTCAAAAATCGCCCGAAATTCATGCCTCTAGACCAGAATACCCCTTTAAAACAAACAAAATTCCGATCGCGGTGAGACGACAAAAGAAACGAAGGATATTTGCAAATTTTCAAGTCCTTGTTCTCGTTCAACCCACGGGAAGATCGGCGACTTTCTACTTTAAAATACCAATAAAATATTCTCTAGAGAACGGAGAAAAAAGAAAGAAGAAAGAAAAATGGAAAATGACGAGAAGACGGAAACGCGAATTTAATTTAAACCACAGAGGCACGAGCCTCTCGGTTTCTATCTCGTACAGTTACAACACACGAGTAGGGTAAAAAAACACGAGCTCCATTTTAAGCGACCACAAAACTGTTTTTCCGTCTCTTGCATGCTCGAAACGAGGAATCGTTGCCTTTCGACGTGGTTTAATCGCGAATTCTCGAGGATCGATGCGAGCTGTGTCACGGATACCGAAGACAGAAAGAAAGAGAGAAAGAGAGCGGAATGAACGATCCACGGATAAATCAGACAGCCGTGTTTTCTTTTCCGTGACGGAAGGTAAGCTCGTATCCCCAAAACGCTCCACTTCCACTTAATTTCCACTCGAACGAATATTTCTCGTTTCTCTGTTATATACTCTCGACTTATTCAACCATATATCGTTATATCAGCGTACCGCTAACCGTGGAAATGTTTTGAAGAAACGATAGATCGAAGGGAGCGAAGATATTGCTCCGACTCTGATAAGATCGTCTTTCAATTGGAAACTTCTGTAATTATGAAATTAAAAATTGATAGCGAAGATAAATCAGATTCGCGCGGATAGTTTCGCTTCTTGTAAACGTACGTATAACGTAGCTTGTTTGTAACAAAAATGCAAGTGTGTGGATACAGAAAAATAAGAAGAAATTATTATTACAATTAGAATTATTATAATTAAAATTATGATTAGAAAGAAGAAAAAAAAAAAAGAAAAAATTACCTAGACATATTTTAGAAGATAATTTATGCAATCGATAAATGGAATTATAAGAATCCTTTTTTTCTTTTCTTTTTTTTTGTATTATTGAATTTCTATCGCATCTTTTTCGCGTCTTTTTATATTAGAAATTTCGATTTGTCGATCGCTGTAACGCGGAACTGCTCGCTTTCGATCATTTCCATCGCGTTAGTCTCCCTCTCTCCTTCTCTGTATCTTACGATGAAACTACCAGTGCGTTTTCGGAGCTAGTGATTTCCTCTTATCGCGCGATCGACGGCGTAACGCGCCTTCACCGATTCCAATTCTAAAGAACGTAACCGCTCGCTTCCTCGTCTCTCGAGGCTTTCCTGGTTCCTCACCAGCTAGCTACCCATCCTGTTCTTCTCTCGTAACATCAAACGATCTCTTTGAACGTTAACGTCGATACGCTCAAGTTCGATAAGCAAATTATACCGGAACAGCTTAATTAAGATACCGCGTCTCGATAGAGCAAGAAGCGACACAAGTTGCAATTTGAAAAAGAAAGGACGACGAGAGTGAAGAAACCGTTGAATGCTGACGTCTCAATGGATACTCCACTCTTTTCCTCGCGCGTATTCCGATCACGTTTCCTTCAAATTAATTGTTTAGCTCGTGGCTTTTTTCCTCTATCGTTGCGATTATACCGTCCGATAAAGGAGTAGCTATTTTTTTTATTAAAAATCGCTAAGACCAAAGACGCACGGCTAATTGGAACACGGTAAATCTAAAAATGAAATTAAGACGGAGGAACAAAATAAAATACAAACCTTGCGAAAGACAAAATTAACCATTTAGCCTGTTTTACCTACTACAGCTAAATTAATTACTTGTTTAATTGCCACCTACGCAAATTAATGGGTGGAAACGTTGTAGCGTGTTCTTCGACGATCGATCGATTACGTTGTAGCTGTAATTATCGATAAAGACGTGCACAAAGGCGTCGTTGTACGCTACGTACTATGACACTGAGTAAAACTGGCAAGATTTTCTCGCGAAAACATCAAAGCGTCGCGACGCGAACAGCTCAGCGAGGATTACGAGGCGCGAGCATCGTATCCGCCTTGGCGTTTTAACACACGTAAACATGTTCCAACGTATATAAACACATATGCAAGAGAAGCGTGTAACCGGCTATCTCGGCTGGCTGGCCGCCGGTTTCTCCCGCGCTAATTAGCAAAAGTTCGCCGTGCAATAAACGCGTCTAGTTTTACGTAACCCAGCTGGACAAACCTGGCGGATTGCGAGCGAGCGAGCGTACGATCTACGGAAATAAATGGCGATATAGCGTAGAGAAGAGGAAGAGAGACGAGTTACGTCTGCGTGTCTCGGTGAAGTTGCTACGACACAAGCGACGAGATAGAAACTGTGTTGAAACGAGACATTTTTTCTTGCGTCTTTTTAATCTTCAAGATCGAACTTTTAAGGAGCGTCGTTGATCGGTGATTTTGTTTTCCAATTCTTTTTAAATTTTAAAATTGATTTTCTACGCGGCGAAGATCGAAGGCAATTTTGGAATTTCTCCATTGTTTGTCAGTTTCAAGATTGTTTTTTTTTTTTTTAGGAAGCACGGTGGTTCGAATTGTGGTGGTTCGAACTTTGAATTCCGAACAAAATTTTCAATAGAATTCTTAGTCGTTCGGATCCTAACGCTTACGTCTCGAGCAAAGTATGTGCGAACAACATTGAACACGAACCGAAGGGATCAGGTTCACATTTTGTCACCTGGCGAACATTGAATGTTAAATTTGCAATTTTACATTGTAAATTAGGAAAACGCAATGAAATACCCGCTTGTCGAAATTCAGCCTTATAAATCCTAAATATCCGACTCTCCCAACTTTCGAGCCTTAAATGGTGAATTCCAATTTTTCTATTCTCAAACGCCGCGCAAAATTCCCAACTATACAAATTCCAAACGCTTTCCAGCCATCGAATTTCCAACTTTCAATCCGTCGAACGTTCAATCGTAGTAAAATCCGTCTTTCAAATCTCCGACTCTGCACAAGATTGCCAACTATACGAATGCGAATACTTCGCAAACTCCAAATTCCCAGACTCGTAGATCTCCGAATTGCCAACCTCCGACACTTTGAAACTCCGAAACTTGCAAATTCACCTTCCAATTACCAAGTTTCCAACAGCGTCCAACCCACGCGAATACAAATCTCAACACGAATACTCGAAAATCTTGGTGCGTATGTCAGCGATGAACGTGACTCAAGCAACTTTCAGCAACCTCCATGTTTCTGCAGACGATCGCGAGAGATAATTTTCGCGAGACCACGTAAAAGCACGGTTACTTTGGCGAATCGTCGAGCAGATAATATCCGCGAACAGCGAGCACAGCCTCTCTCTTCCTGAATCGGCGTGGCGCGTTGCCATGGGCTCTCGCTTTCCGGACAGCCTCACCTCTCCGTTCACTGACCATTTATGCTCGACTAATTTTACTGGAAACACACACACAAAACGCCTCTCGATCTAGAGGAACCGGTCAGAAGAGACCGCGAATCTCTTGCGACGCAGGTCGATTTCGAAAAGTTCTCGCTTTCGAAAATCGCGATTTGAATCGTTGCTCTCCCCTCCTCCTCTTCTTCCTCTGTTATACTTGTTTGGTTGTAACGCAGACAATTTTCTGCATTTTCCGTGCAGAACGAATTATTAAGCGACGGGCCACGCGTAACGATTCGAGTTCACCCGCTTGGTAAACACGTTGTTGGCCGGTTCGATCGAAGATCGGTGAAAATTCCGTTTCGTAAGGAGCCTCTTTTCTGTTTCGAAAGGGGAGATCGGCTCTGATTATGAGCTGGTTCCTCGTGAACACTCGCGGAGATGTTGCCTTTTTTTTTCGTCCTTTTGATTTATTTCGTTTTATTTTGTTCGCCTTCTTGGTTTCCTGTGAACACTCGCAGAGATATCGTTTCTCTTTCGTTTTTTCTTTTTTTTTATATATATTATTTTAGAAGGATTTTTAATGATTCATACTTCAGTGAATCTTAAGAAGGATATACGTACGTGTTCATAGATATATGTACATATATTATCGTTCGTGATTGTTCGAACGATTTGGAAAGTCGATGCACGAATAATTAAAATTTCAGACACGTTCAGTCTTGTGAACATCTTGGTGAGATGTTCGTTTCTTTCGTTGGCTTTCCTTATTTGTTTTGTTTACTTCTTTTCCTTGATTCTGAACACCTGCTGAGATGTTGTTCGTTCCGCTTCTTTCCTCTTCTGCCTTTACTTTATTTCACCCAATTTTCTATAGTTTCTTGGTTTCTTGGTTGGCCTTTCCGATATCTTCTTTTATTTTATCTTAGCAGCATTTTTAATGATTCATACTTCATTGAATGCTAAGAAGGATACGTTTTTATATGTGTATATTGTCGTTCATAATTATTCGAACGACTTCAAAAGTCGATGGATAATGCATGAATAATTGGAATTTAAGACACGTCCAATCTTCCGAACACTTGGTCAGATGGTTGCTTTCTTTGATTACCTTCTTTCATTTTATTTCACTTTATTTCATTACGGTTTCCGACGATTCGTACTTCACCGAATCCTAAGAGCAACGCGTTCATACTCATCGATGCTCGTAATTATTCAAACGAATTCAAAAGTCGATGGATATTGCTCGACTAACTGAAATTTAAGACACGTCCAAGCTCCGATCGATAATACGATTTAAACAGTGTTCGTTGTGTTCCAACAGAGAATCTGATAATCACAAGAAATCCTTAGTTTTATCACAGAATTGATATTCGAGACAATATATGTCCAAATTCTTTAACGTAAGATTGAAACAAGCGAACATGCGGCTCGTCAACAGCAATTTCTTTCATATTTTGTTTAAACTCTTATTAGAAAAATACAATTCGGTCGAAAATGATTGAAATTTAATCGAATATCGATTTAAGAAGCTACAATTTTCACGTCCACTTTCCGCATCTCCCACGGCAAACTATATGTTGAAAATGGTTGATTTATCGTTTCACGCGTTCAAACACGACGATGCCATCGTAAACACAAGGTGCAACCGAGAGAAAATAGGATCAAATATATCGACTAAAAGATCATGGCTTTTGTTTAAAACTGTACTGAAAAGAAGCAAAGATAATTTTCTAAATGATAATAATAATGACTAGTTATCATCGAGTAATCGGACGTAATAATAATATACAGGGAAGCTTGTTTATACGGAGGATAAACAGGCGGATTGTTGAACTGAAGTTACTAAAAAAAGAAAATATCTGACTCGAATTACGAATCTGAGATTTATCTGATCAAATAGAGAGTCTTCGAAAGCGTTAAAATACCGGAAACTTTAGAATTAAACTAATACGAGCAGGTCGGGTCTTTATTTTTTAGTGATATGAGTTCGACAATCGAGTGATTACCATGTTCAACGTATACAGGTTTTACAGGTGTACAGGTACTTAACGATGTCTGGCTAAGAAAATCATTTTCTTCCTTTTGCTACATCTCTCGACAAGAACCATTTTCGTTTCGTTTGTTAAGTTCACATATTTTATCCTCTACATTTTAACGTTTAACTATTCGATAATCCACGATATACATAGAACCCCATCGTGGGATAAAATTGATGAAATGAGATTTCACGTCGACTACGATAAAATTGTCAATTTGTTTGAAATTATATCGTTGGGAAACAGTGCTCGTCCGAAATCTCGGCTATCTAAGCGTTGGACAAACGGGTGGAATTTCGGAGAGACAGGCGAACAGAAAATTAAAGCAAATAAAAAGCGATTAACGACGAAAAAGAAAGGAAACGGCGGAAAAGAAATAGAAAAGAAAGGAAGGAAAACGGGGAAAAAATATGGTTCGGTGTCGGATCGTTAGAGCGAGCGGTCCGGACAATGATAATTAAAAGTAATTAAGAACCGTGAAATGAATTTCGCAACCGCACTATTGCGGAAAGAAAGATAGTTACGAGGCGATCGAGCTATCTCCGGCTGTTTCCTCCTTTTCACGAGATACACGGCTTCGTTCCGTCGCTTTTATCGGAAGCATTTCGGCCCCAGCCCAGACAAATAAATAATCCACGCTCGTTCAATAATTCATGTTGCCTGTTAACGTGTATGAAGAACAGGACGATCGTCTGTGAGCCACCATCCGATCGTTTTTCGGTCTTCATCCACGTTGCGTGTCACATCATTTATTTGATGAGTAACGAGCTGCTTTCAAAACTCGATTTTTCTCCGCCTTTCACGGCTGCTTATCCCTCGATGTGAATTTTATTCGGATGTTGCGTCGCGTTCGACGATCGAGGAATGTGAGCTTCGTATGATTTGTGAACTCTGTTTTTCTGCTTCGATGTAGAAGATGTGGACGCGAGTTTTGTTCTTCTTCTGCTTTGAGTTAATTTCGTGTAAATCTCGAGAGGGAGAGAGGGAGAGAGACTTGAAGAAATCGAAGGAACTGGAGAGAAGGTTGAAGAGGATTTGCGTAAGAGATCGTGAGAAGTTGAAGATTTTAAAAGATTTGGAGATCGTAAGGGACGAGAAATATGTTTAAAAAGAGGTGGGAAACGCCTAGAAGTAGAATAAAAGTAGCAGAAATCGTTTAAAAGATAAATTGAATTCTAAGAAATCCTGAGAAGTCCAACAAAAGCCTGAGAAATAATAAAACAATTTATTGGCTTGTACAAAATTCTATTAGCTTGTCTGAGAAGTTTCCTTCGTTTTATGAGGAAATAATAGACGCACAACGTTTTTTCTTTTATATTATTTTCTCGAATTACGTACGATCCATTTCGTTCTGTTGAGATAAACACATTTCACAGACTTCGTTTCGCGTTTGTACGAAGGTGCACTGTCGTAAAAAACACGTTTGTGAAAGAAAGATACTTTTAGGACAGCCTGATACAAACTCTGGAAACGCCTAAGAGCATCAGAGAAAATTCTCTCGAAATCTAAACAATCGGTAACAATCATCTCGATTAGAAAATTTCGAAATCCTAGTGAATTATGCAAATTTTCCCAGAATCTAAGAAATTGTTAAAATGTCCTGTTAAAAATTTGAAGTCCCGACAATCCCTCGACAAAATCTCCTTAAAATCCTTCGATATGGACTTCGCTAATTAATAAAAAAAAAAAAAAAGAAAAGACCAATGAAAGCTGGACGTTCGAGTTGATTCGCTGACTTCCTATTTGTGATTCGACGATAAATTGATTTAATGAACTATATCTTCCTGTTGGAGTGGCCAGATATGAATAAAGAGGAGCAAAAACTGCTGGTAGTATCGTTGGTATCGAATTCGCAATCTCCACTTCCCTGTTTTTCATTCCAGTCGCACTTTCACCGATTTCATCTTGGCGAACTTTACATCAAGCTTGACGCAGATTCACCGATAACGATCACTAGACGCATTATACCTATGTTGAGCAAAGTTTAAAGAAAAAATTGCGTGATGCCGAGCCAGTGAATACGAATGGATGCAATTAACATCTGGAATATTTACATGTGCTGGCTCCTTGATACATTTCAGTGAATGTCTAATTGAAACTTAGAAAAAAAGAAAAAGGAAAGAAATTTACGGTAGTGCTGGCTAATTGCGATTAAATTGAGAATAACAGAATTTTCAGTTGTTAACATTGTAGAAATGAAATGTAGGATAAAGTAGTGAAGTAACAATTGGATTTTATTTTATTGTTGAGTCGAGCAAAGAGGCAGAATTTAGCGCAGAAGTAAAATCCGCAATAAAATAACCCAATTTTTCGGTTGTTTATTGAAATTATTAATCGACTTGAGATCGTTATTAATTGAATGTAAAATAACCAGACAACTGTGAAAACGATGTAAGAGACAGAGACGAAATATTCTGCTCGTTCTTTTATTGGAAAAATCAAAATTGTTAGATATAGTCATAGACTTGGCACGAAATGGGCGATAATTGAAGAGATAAATGTGTTAAGTATCTAATAAAAACACGAGATCCGTGATATTTAAAGATCATATATTTGCTAGAAAAGAAATATTTAAGCTACATACGTCGTTGCACGATTTGGTGATAAACATTCAACCCTAAAATGGAAAATTTATTCTTTGTGAATTTTCTTCTACTGCAAATATATCGCGTTCGAACAAATAAGCTCTGTCTGTGGTTTAACCTGCTTAACTTTCGTCCCATGGACGAATAAACGGAATTGAATTTCCACTATACGAAAAATGAAGAAATTTGAACTAACGAAATATTATTCGGTATTTCTTCATGCTTAAAATAGTTTCTACGGATATAGCGTATATCGTAGATATTTGTTCCATTATTTTGACATATATCAGATAGACGAAACTTTCTGATTCACCAAAATCATCAGGTGGATCCGATGGAAAATACGATAAAGCATGGAAAGCGTACGGAAAATCAGGTTCAGCAGACGCTATAAGGAAGCGATATTTCTTTCGTAGCTATTTTTAATGGAAACTGAAAAAGCTTACGTAATGATTCGTTACAGAAGAACAACAAGGAGCTGTTCATCGCGATGGTTTTTACCACGCGGACTTTGTCGGTGAAACTTCCTTCGGATTCGGAAGAAAAGAAAGTTCCTCATCCAGATACGGACACGATACTAAGCTAATCATTTATATTAGAAAAAAAAAAAAAAAAAAGAAAAGGTAGGATTCGGAAATAGATAAGAATAGAAAAATCATTTCCTATTTCATCGAGATTTTTATCTATTTCTCATTCAGGTTATTCAGGATATCGTATCGTTCGTTTGATTAAAATTTACTTTTGACGAACGTCTAACGAGATACTTCTTTTATTCATTTGGAATTTTATTTCATTCGATCTTCGTTTGAAGACTTCGATTTCGTAACTTCGTACCGTGTCGTCCTCTTAAGAAAAGAAATAAAGTTAATAAAAATTCGTCTCAACTCCGGCAACATTAACATATATTTTCTAATCTAATAGAATAGTTCTCGTCTATCAGTTATTAAAAATCTTTTAACGAACATCCACTCATCCTCTTCAATTTTACCAAATTTTATTTCAACCTTATAACGCGAACAAAATTTTTAACTGAAAAATGTTCCACATGGACGTTAAATTTGTCAAAGAACGTGTTAAGTTCTTTTCAATTTTATTCGTACGCTTAAGAGAAGAAATAAAATTAGCAAAAGTTCTATCTGATTTCGCCAACATTCGCATACATATTTTCAAATCTATAATACGATATTTCTCATACATGCGCTTTATTTAAAATCTTCAACGAACCTGCACCCGATTTTGCCAAGATTTATTTCGACCTTACAACGCAAACAAAATTTTCTTTATTTAAAAATGTTTAATATAGACCTTGAGTAATTCCCTTCATAAATTCTCCTCAATTTTACCGCCATTTACTTTCCAGTCCGCAATGATACGTCTTATTCAACGGCTTGAACAAGCCGTGAATTTTTGTTTGCTTTTGCCGTAGCATTTAAGTAAACGTTAACTTTCGACAATTTGTATTCGTAAAGGTATCAATTAGCGTCTTTAAGGACGATGATCGGAAGTCGAGGAGTGAGCACGTGCAAAATCCTACCTGCACCAGCTGCCACATTCCAATAACAACAGATACTTGATCACGAGGATTTTGAACAGGTTTTGGCAAGCGACATTTAACACGGGTCAGGAACCACACCGTGCATTCTGCTCGATCGTGTTCAATGATTAATTGGCGAAGAAACACATGTCGAATGTATCGACGTCGTTCGAAGAACGCTCATCTCAATTTCAATCGTGCACACGTGTTTCTACCGTTTTCTACAAACTTAGAAAATATTTAACGTATATATAGTAGTACAATTTTCCGACTATTGCAACTCGTGAAAATAATTTCTATAATTTCGATCTTTTTCTTCACTTTCCAGTGGTTTCCTGTGTAACGCAAAGATCTTCGTCTTTTACTTTATTGATATTCATTTACATTCAGTTTTGCATTCTGTGACGATAGAAAATTAATTGCGGATAATAAACTCGAATTGCACGGAAATATGAACGATCTTCCGATCGGAAAAGGAAACTGTCTGCTCTACAAAAATTGCAACGTGGCAAATTTCATCAGGACGACACAACGACGTGACGGAATTTTCAAAGGACCCTCCTTTTACAAAAATTCTCACGTTGAAAATATCGTCGCGAGGTGGTGAACTTTGGAAATGTTTCGTTCCTTTTGCTTAGAGAATAAAACTAGCTGCAGAGATTTATCGTAACACGAAGACGTTACGTTTTCTGTCTTCTTTCTTTTTAGCGGAAGACGACTCTGACGCGTAGGAAACGTTGCAAATTTCGTCGCGAGGTTGTAAGTTTTTTTAAACGCGACGACATTTCTCGAGAAGAAAAATAGGCCGAAAAAGTCTATTACAAGATGAGCACGTTATATGAAGAGAAAATGGAACTGGCGTGTTTCGTAAGAGTGCACAGCCGGGGTTACGATGCGACATGTTCATCTTGGAAGAAAACTAGAGCTATTAAACGAGTCTTGCTACACCCAACGCCATAAATCCCATAAAGCTTCCGTCTAGCTGAACGTTATAGCGTGCGCTATTTCTTTCGTCCAGTTGGACTTCCAGTTTTAGGTGGAAACGCCATTCGACTATAAAGAAACTTCATAGCCATGGGATCTTGTTGATGACGCCGTGAAAATGTCTGATCACAGCAGCAGATACGACCAGTATCCGCGGTTACGTGACTACTGGTACTGGCCTGTGAGAGGTGTTCGTATTCAAAACGCGCCTCAACGCTGCCTCTGCGCTTCAGTTTCCATACTCTATCGTTAATCCGAGCGACATTTTAACCAAATTTCCAATTCCTTAACTTTCCGCCTCGAAACGTGGGAATAAAACCAATTTTTGCCACGCGTGCAATTTATCAGCGTAACTTTACAAGCTAAAGACATTGGCTTGTCAACTAAGTGATTGCGGATTTGTCAATACCATCTAATGACAAAATCCGCAATCACTTAGTTTCCAACCCAAACAGATGAAGAAGATTTTATGTAATTTTGTAAGGGGAGGGGAAGGTATTATTTTGATTTCGTTAGTCGAATCTCCCAATTTTTCGAGATATGAACTTTACTTTTTTTTTTTTAGATTAAATTATTTATTATAATTTAATTATTTAATTGAATAATTTAATTATTAGATCGATTAAATTATTCAATTAAAAGGAAGCATTTTCTTTTAAATTGAGAAACGTAATTGTTTCATTCTTAGGAAATCAACAGGAAAAGATTCTGCGACGTTTTACAAAGGAAGCAGATATTAGATATTTAGATTTAGATATTTTATAGATAGGCTATAGGTGTGTGTAATGGCTAAATCAGTTGGCGTCGATGTATGTGTACGCGTGTGTACAAGCATTATCTTCAACTGTTACCTGTTTCGACTTCCACAATTACGTATCGGATTAGGCGTGGTCTGGGTGTGCTTTGTCCGCTGCATCAGTCACTTTCGATCGAGTAAAGTGCGTCTTTGGAACGAGCGAACGGAATCTGCATTCTCGTCGTTGAATTATTTCTTAATTTATAATTATTATTTATAATTCACTGATATTTCGGTAGTAAAAATAAACAAAAATTGGTAGCGTTCACGGTGATGTTATTACGATGTGAATGAACGTTCCGTTCGAAGGTTTAGGTTCAAAGAGACTTCAACTTACGCGATCGCAAGCGGAGTGACGATCAATGTGGCTTTTGAAAATGCGAATTCAATCGAAGAAAATCTCAAATACGCGGCAAGCTGACTTGCCAATATGTCACACGTATCGCACAAATACTTCTATTTCATACGACTTATTATCTGAGCGCAGAATGAAATCGTGACAGGTCGTTTCATCATCGTTTAACTTATTTTTATTTTCGTTTCATTTCGCATAGAAATTGCATTAAATTCGCGGCACAGGTAAATTATTTTTTGAATTTCGCACGATTCTTTGTATCTTGTCAATCGTGGATCGTAATTTAGTCGCGTGTAAGCTGATATTTTTAAATCGCAAGTCGGCACAGAAAAATCTGCGAGACAACAGGTCAAGGTATTGAGTGACGTTTATGCAAAACACGTTGTTGACACAAACGAGACGAACGACATTGCGATAGGGTCGTAATCGTGATACGGCGAAAGAACGAGACTGAGATGGTGAATCGTGTGGCACGCGTAATCTCTGTAACGCTACACTTCTCTATTATCTGCACACTACCTGCGTTTTATCCGCGTTACATCCTGTATATATGTTATTACATTCGTACGAAGTATGTGTACACAGGATGTTCGTGATACATCCGCGTTGGAAACAACCGTGCGATTTAAAGAATCGAGTTCTCCTCCGGTGTTCGGGACGAAATAAAACTTTTATTTGATCGTCCAGTTCGCAGACAATTTACTGTGACTTTGTGCTATAATTTCGTTTCAATTGAAATTTGGATAAAAATCATTTATCGAATTAAAGTAATTAAGGGAAAATATCGTTGCATGGTATTATAAAATTGGATCGACTAACGAGGAACATTGTAAATTCGAGGCGCGACGACTCAAGAGGAATATCACACAGGGATTGTCAAAATGATATTTAAAGTATAATAAATTCGAGCGAAGATTTCAATATAAAGCAATTCCCGACGCGTATCTCGGATACGTACAACTTCTCTTAATAAAACTGCAGAAAATTACGATGCGGAAGAACGAAACGCGAATATCCGAATGTACTTTGGAAGAAGTTGCTTTATACTCGTTATATTCGTGTGTGAGATTAATTCTATTAGTATTTCGTATCGCACAAGATTATCTAAAAAAACATCTAATTTTCCAATTCAACGAAATACGATATATTAGATACATTACGTATATTATATTATTACATGTACATTAGGTTGCCTGAAAAGTTTCTTTTGTTTTATGAGGAAATAATAGACAATGTTTTTTGTTGTATATTAGTTTATTGAATTATGCGCGAAGATAATAATAGAGAATTCAATAAAATAATATAAAACAGAAATTGTTGTTGATCTATTATCACCTTATGAAACGAAAGAAACTTTCGGACAACCCAATACTATAAAAATATATTACACAAAAATTGACCAAAATCATATTTTCTGCCCTGAAGAATAAGAATAAGCCTATTCTTATATATCAACCTATAATAAATTTCAAAGTGTTTCTCCATACTTGTGGAATCTATATCAGAATAAGATTAAAAGTATTCGATTTTCGATCTAATCGAGATCAAATAAGATAAAAGAAACGAACAATTCTCTGTTTTGAAATAAAACTTCGTGAAACTACGTTTCCTATCCAGAACAGTAGAACGCGCGAATTACCTTATAATGTAATATCTTCTGATACAGAGAATTACGACTGATCACTGCGACGACCACACCAACTGCTCGTTCAGCAGCGTTATTTTTATTCTCTTCCTGCAACAATCTCGTTCAGTGAGATCAGCAGTCTCGAAGACATCCTATACACGAGCGAGCAGATCGAGCGATAAGACAAACAATCGCGAGATGGGACACCTCGTATCCTTTTTGTCGCTAACACCACGATGTACGTATCTTTCGCAAGAACAACGTGTCTATATTGTTTCGATGTGTTATCATTTAACACGGCGGTACACGCGTGCACACATCATCGCCAGGTACACACAGTGTCACACGTTGCCACGTGCTGAAATACTCAGCTGTTGAGTCTGTATACGCGTATATCCGATTCCTCTTGCACTTAGCCTTCTGTCCCTTCTTTTCGTCTTTTTCTTTCTCACTTCCCTGTCTTTTTTAATCTACCACGTTCGAGACTTTAGCGTAGTTTTACAAAAACTTCTTCGATCGATACGCACCTCGTGGTACTTTTGAAGATTATCATATATTATACAGGGTGGTTGGTAACTGGTGGTACAAGCGGAAAGGGGGGTGATTCTACGCGAAAAAAGAAGTCGAAAATATAGAATAAAAATTTTTCGCTTGAGGCTTTGTTTTCGAAAAAATCGACTTTGAATTTCCGCTCGGTACGCGTGCGGTACGAGCGAAAATTCAAAGTCGATTATAATTGATCTCATTGTAGATCGTTGTCTCGATGAAAAATTAAAAAAAAAAATTCATTCTATATTTTCGACTTCTCTGTTTGCGTAGAATCACCCCCTTTTTGCTGTTGTTGTGATCGAAGGAAAAGGGAAGAGGGGGAAAAAAATTATAACGAAACGCTATGTTCAGAGCAAAAATTGGTCAAATTTCTTTCATTTCTCACTTCACTCGATTTTCCTTTCGACGGAGGAAAAAAGGAAATGCGAAGAAGACCATCGAACGCTACATTTCTTCTAAAATTGACTCAACACAAATATTTTCCGGCCTAAACCGATTTTCTCTAATCTTTCTTTGCACTCGGTCTTCTCTAAAAATATACAGACAAAAGTATACAGTTAAAGGAGAAAGAGAGGAAACGGGATATAATCGTGAAACATGGTATTTACCAAAGAAAAATCACCGAATCCTGCGTAAACTATATGCAAATTGAAATCGTAAACGTGTAAAAATTTGAAAATTCTTGGAAATATCATACCATCGTTTCGTAATTGACGAAGTTACGAGTAGAGTACGGATATTTATGCAAATTCATATTTTTATACCGACAATGCTACTTTCGTAAACGCGATCTGAAGAGACAGTTCTCGTCGTTAAACATTACAAGTATTATACTTTGATTGTTTTACATATTTCTGCACATATTTCATATATCGTGTACATTACGCGTATTTCCATACCTTCAAATTTCCCACGAATATGAAAATTCACGGTCTAATCGTAATTTCCTATATTTTTCATCTGTGTTCGTGAATTCAACAGACGCAGTTGATTTATTAAAATAGCAAAACGCGGCGTACGTTATTGTATTTTATGAAAAACGACGACGCACCGACCATCATCGTTACGAGTCGCTAATTAGATTTGTACAACAACGAAACGCATTGTTTTACGAAAAGCAGCAATCGACTGATTTAGACCATTAGAAATCTTCCCCGTGTAATTAAACATTTCTTAAGGACACGCAGATTACATCGTTCTATGAAAAATAGCAATGGACTGACACAGATCGTTACAAATCTGAGATGTAACTAAACTTCTCTAACGAAACACAGATTAACGCTACTTTACCAAAAAGTATCAACTAGCTTTCGACGCTATAAATCTCAAACGCAATTAAATTTCTGTAATAACAGAACGCCTTCAAAATTCCTGTAAAAACAAGATCATTCTACGAAACACATCAATGGTCTTCTGACTTGGCAGTCTCAAAGTGAAGATAATTAAACCTCTCTAACAAAAGCACAGATTCACGTCACATTTTGTAAAAGAACAGCGATGCACTCGACCAACGTCATGACGAATTTCGACTCTGCCTATAGAAGAAACATAACGGAAAAATAGAAGAAACATAGTGGAAAAATAGAAGAAACAACGTTTCTTGCGATCCTTTGGAGTTCCACGAGCGTCCAGCGGTATCTGCGCGTGTAACGGGACGCTTTTACACAATGGTAGTACGTTGTTGCTCGTGTAGAGGAGAGGAGGTGAAAACAAGGAGGGACAAGAGGGGTCAGAGGGTTAGGAAAAGCCGATTCAGAATCACCGAGCACGTTGTTAATGTAGATTGGCCGATTGCGGGGTCGATGAATCACGTGGTTTCCGGGCTGCGTGTCCGCACGCATATCGAGGCACGCGTTGACAGAACGCGGCTCTCGTGACTCATGTATTGCTCAGGATCCTGAATCTTCCAGCTGCGATTTGCACGAACAATCCCGGGACGAAATTTGTCTACCGTTGTTTTCTTCTTTCCGAACCGTTCGTCGTTAGGGCAACGATCACCCTCGTTTGATTCGCGATATTTTCTTCACGAATTTGCTACACGATTATACAAGAAATTGAAAGATTCGATGAAATGCTCGGAGAACGTGTTTACTTTGTAACACATAGTCGTATAACTTATTTTTTACTGTATTAGGTATTGTTCATCGAATACAATGCAACAGTATTATGTTAGATACGAAAGTATTCCATTTATAAAGATACACTTCGACCACGAATTTTCATTATATTCAACAGATATCTATAGATATATTTCATATGTGACTCGTGCAACGCGCTCGTTTATAGACGAGAGAAATTCCATTTTTCCGTAGCGAAGGAAATTCAAGAAATTCTCTCATAGTGCGAATTCCTCGCAAAAATAATTCCCAAAAATTCTGCGACTATTCCAATGAATACAAGAGGAAACAGTAATCGTTTGGAAAGTCCACTGCTAAATACTCTTCGCTCTAAAAGGACTGCGCTCTAATTACAAATATTTCCAAGTTATACTTCGACTTATTCTCTGTATCAAGTTATTTACTTGCCCGAAATTGCCTGTGCCGAATTGAAATTCTAACTTAAAATATTCCTCGTTCTCAGGTCCCCGAATTATATTCAGAATTGTCTCGTAAATAATAACAAAAATTTCCCAATGGACGAACCTTTGAATCGGAGGACTAAACGAGCGATACGTCGATAGTCCGGAGAAACGTGTCAAAGGTCGATGGAAGGACTTTGGTCACTTTGGACGCTGGTGGGAAATTGTTTCCAAGTGTCAGGATATCTGGAATCGATCGATGCCGTTATAAACGTGGAGGAAAAGCTACGAGCAAGAAGATTGTCAATTGATAATGTTGCTGGTGCGCGCGCGCGCGCGCACGTAGTTATCAACATCAAGTACGAGCGTCTTCGTAAACGATAAACAGAAATGGCTACAGTATAAACACGATGCGCCTTGGATACATAGTTTGATATTTAATTTTTTATTTCGTCCGCCGCTCTTCCCCGCTTCATCAATGAACTGCCGCGTGAAACGATCATCGATAAAAATGTGCTCGAGAAATGAGACGAGTATCGAACGCGTGACTCGATAGAGCAGAACACGTATTTCGTTTCTAATTTTTTCGAAAAGTAAACAGAGAAGTTACGAGATTGTTTGATTTCGATTTATCTGATCGATTCAGTGGAATTTTAACGGGGAAAGAAAATTGTACGCCTCGTACGGTAGATCGCGCGTACATTCAAATGAAAAACAAATATTATCTCTTCTGGATTGTTATCGAGAAACATTCTAATGGAATATAATCGAAGATTCAAGTCGATCCGATTCTCTGTTCTAGGTATTAATTTTCTCTTTGTCGATTAATTCTGTAGAAAATAATAAAACGAAGAATTTCTATCGTAGAATAATTAAATGCCATTCTGGAATCCTCGAAAACCTATGGTTTTCGAAGAATGAATTTTTGAAAATGCGGATCCTCTCGCAATTAAAGGGCTAACCAGATCGAGCAGCTGCGAAATTGTTTATCGATAGAATTTGAAACGAACCTTAGGCTCGATGGATTTATTTGCTGGTGATGGTTTTCGATCGATCTTTGAGCAAACTGTGGCAAACCTTGGCAATGATAAACCTTCTCGAACGTTATCTTTACTTGGGAACGTGTTGAGAAGACGCAGATAATAATTCAAAGCGCCGACTATGCGTTGAGATTTCAAAATGTGTACTTGTGTTGCATGATCCGAGCGTTAATTCATATTCATAATCATATTCGATGCATTCATATTTAATTCATATCCAGTTGATATTCAATTCATAGTCATGATCATGTTCAATGGTGTTGCGAGCAGAAATTTCCAATTCGTCGGTGAATCGTATTTCAGATACAAGTATCATCTAAGTATGCAGAATGAGGTGTAAACGAATAATGAATACGTAGTAGACAGGACGCGCGACACAACGAAACGATACTGATTCTTAACGAAGCCCCAAACATTTTTTACAATCTGCCACTACGTATGTATAACGTGTATACTTACACACGCGCATCGACACGATACAATGGCCGTTGTTATTATTATCTTCGCTATCGATATCACGCGACGAATCAATCCTAACGTAATTACATAATTCATTAACACAATGATCCAACGGCACAATTACAGTGACGTTTAGCATATAATAAGATAAACACGTTATACCTGACATAGCGATCTGAATAGCTACATACGTGCACTGGCAATAACGTCGAAAGAAAATTAATTTAACCCGTTAACGCACGACCAGCCAATCGTATTCCGCACCGATAAACACGCATCACGTTTTCGTATTTCTAAAGGCACTTGCTTTCTATCGGCTTCCATCTCGCGCTTTGCTTCTTATCGGACTATAAAAGCGCAAGATCGGAATTACAGCGTTAGAATTACAGACAATATATCGTTACATAGGCAGGAAACGATCGCGTTGAAAATAAGGTCGTGCATTTTTCAACGGTTATAGGAGATTGTACGTGAAGGGGTTAACAGCGTAAAGAAAATAGAAAGGAGGAAAAACAGGGACAAATTGTGGGAGAATTTTTTCGAAGGAAGACAAAAATCAGAATCAGAATGAACGTCACTCACCCATGGTGTCTTCGGTCGTCTCGCGAAGCTAACCTTTCCACCAGGTAACGAGGAAGAATCTCCGACGCCTCATACAACCGATCGTTCTCTGTTTGCCAATCGAATCAGCGGATCGATCGATTGCGCAGTTACTCGAACGGAATCGGCTCGCGTCTCTGCAACCAAAACAATTCCAACTGTGTCTCGCTGTCCTACTAATTCAGGTAATGAGACGGTAAACTGTATAAACGCCATTGTAAATATCGTTTCATAGTGGCGGTCGTTAATAACTCAATTTCGTGGTTCGTGTGAAATGAGTAAATAAAAAAAAAAAAAAGAAAAAAGAAGAAGAGAGATAAAAGAGACGTAAATGGCAGGAAGGAATAATTTCGATACTGTTAAACAACACGCGTCTGTTTGTTAATCGAACGAATCGGATTTTCGTTACTCGGTATCTTTATAGATTTGAAGAGAAGATATCGAATTATTTAAATCGAGGACTATTGACACTGTGTTATCTTCTCGTATTAAAATACAAACTCACGATTTTCATCATTTTCTCTGCATTATTATTATGCTATTATATATCTGATAATACTATCAGCATATTTCATTGCTCCTATGTAGATAAATATTATTTCGAAATTAATTATTAACACGTAATTTATTAACGTAAATGTATTTCTATTATTATATTCTTAAATATATCAGATTGCCCGAGAAGTGTCTTTTCACGTCTTTTACAACGACTCACTTTTATACAAACATGAAACCTAATCTATCGAACGTTGCGATCTTTATTTTGATAGAAGAAAATAGATAAAATAATATAAAACGAAAACTGTTGTGCATCCGCTATTTCCTTACAAAACCAAAGAAACGGACGACCTAATATATCACAGTATGATCCACAAGTTGTCAATAATTTCTACTATTCACGGAACAGCCAGTTCCAATAAATTATCGTGATATTCACGCGTCAGGAAATTAATAACAAATTACGTATATCCATAATAAAAAAATAAATTACCCTACGTGACGTTAATCGCTACTTTGCGCAAACAAAATAATTCCTAATCTTCCTTGTACTTACGTCGTTTACCCTTTCGACGTTATATGCTCACTCGCGGCAACGATTATCATCCACGCGTGTTTACTCTCGCGTTTAACAAAAATACAACGGTACCGTGTACAAACAACGGTATTAAGGGTTGAAAGAAGAAGAAACGATTGGAAGGCAATAGGAAAAAGAAGAAGGAATAACTGCATAAACGAACTGTCGCTAGTATTTCACCGTTATGTCAGACGCGAGAGAACGAGCAACATTCCTGGACCGTGTCCAGAAGCGATCTGAATTCCTCAGCAGAGAATTCCAACGAGACTGTCATTCGAGGGTCTCAAGGTGAACACACGGTGGATCGGCGATCTGCGTTTCGCGTATGAATGAATACCGGTCGATCCCCACGCTGTAGCTTCGCGGAATCACCCTTCGCTCGTGCTCCAGTTAACGATCGGGGGGACGGCCGATTCTTCCTTTCCTCGCAAGAAGGGACGACCCTCTTTTTTAGCGTTTCGCATGCAGGATATGCGTATTCAAACGCAACGGATTTTTCCAACGATCCTCTGTTTAACGCGTGCTTCGACGATTGGTGAAAGTTCGGCTGGCTGCGGTTGTGGCAGCGTTCGAGTTGCGCGAACATCGTTGCGGAGTAAAACTGGTGTTTGCGGAAAATAGAGGAAAGAGGCGCGTGAGAATGTCGAGAAGATACGAATTTAAGGGGAAACGTAGCGGAATTTCGCGCAAAGGGTAAGAGGACATTTTTGTATGAAAAATCACGTCACGTGCGCGCCACTCTGACTGGCAGCGGTTACGACGGTGTTCGAATCGCGCGGAAATCGCGTTGCAGAGTAAAACGTAAGGCGTTCGCGGAGCATCGAGGAAAGATAGAGTTATGGCGGAATGTTTAAGCTACGTTTAAATACGAACGTTTCAACGTGGATTCGAAGGAGAACGTAGAAGATTTGGGCGGGAGGAATGCGTAAAGAATCATGTTACGTACGCGTGACTTTGGCTGGCAGCGATTATCATAGCGTACATGTCGGACAAAAGTTATCGGAAAATAAGGCAAGTGCTTGTTTGCGGAATATGTATCGAAAAAAAATAGAGGTTTGACAGAATGTTGAAAAGGTAGACGAGAACGCGACAGAATTCCGTGGAATGAATAACAAATTTTTGCATAAAAGATCGTGTTACATATGCGCGACTTTGGCTGTCATCGATTATGATAGCGTACAAGTGGCGCAAGAATTATTGCTAAATAAGACAGGTATCTATTTGCGGAATATATATTAAGAAAAAATAGAGGTTTGACAGAATATTTAAAAGATAAGAATTTCAAGAAAAACGTAAGTTAGAACGAGACAGACGAGAGGATCGGATGCAAATATTTGCAAATATCGCAAAACGTCGATATCTATAGCCGAAAACGGTTCGCCGTGAGATCGTTTCATCGTGCAATTTCCTATAAATCGAACGCAGCATTCGCTCACAACGACTTTCCATCGGTACGCCGCCAATTTTTATTTATTTACGAAGAATTTGAAGATAGAAAAATTATAAAATACGTACGATAGAGAGAGAAAATCATATTAAAAGTATCCGAAATATAATACTCGCCATAGTAATTAACAGGTAAAGAAATTCTCTATCTAGATATAGAAACGCGAATTTGCATACGTATCTACTTACGAATGTCGCATGCTTGTGTTATAATAAAAGAAAAAAAAAAATATCCGACGTTGAAAAGTATCTGATGTTCGTAGGAAATCTCGTGTTTGGAGTATTTCAGGATATTTTTTTCTACATCACACACTAGATTACAAATACAGATTACAACTTACGTCGTAGAGGATCGAGTGAATTGAGAAAAAGAAGAAAATAGGACCGTCGAGGATCGAAATATTTCGAGAAATATCGTTGAATCTTTTCGTACTGTGTTCGATCGATGACTGACGCTATCGATTATACAAAATGTTACTTGTGCTAGGTATAGCATTTATCATATTTTACGTTGAATATTCCGTAAACATAAGCGAAACTTCACTCGTAAACGATCGAGATTATGATTATGGATAATGTATTATCCTACTTGCTGCATACGTTTCAACGCATGAGAATATTGTCGATATGTGATTTCAACTGAAATGACGTTGTCGATTGAAAATTGCGGAAGTATATTGAAAAACACTTTTTCATGATAATTTATACGAAGCATTGTATATAAAAATAGAGCTTTCTTGACCTATCATACGTAGCATATTGTTAGACTCAATTACAAATGTCGTTTATCCAACTTCCTACGTACTCTGTTTGTTTTCGTTCCTCGAAATATTCTTAACGCCGTTGTGTCTTCGATTCAGCTGTACGTTGGATTTTGCGCAGTTTATTGAATTCTACAAATGCAAATTAAAATCCATGAAACGTTGGAATAAAAACGCGCGGCGAGTATTTCTCAAAATTCGAGGAATAAACTGTCATGAGCATGTCTTAAATTCACGGTGCATTTTTACTTGAAATTATTTTGGTAATTCTTCGACAATTTTTCAACATCTTTGATTGAATTTTATCAAATTAAGAGCAAGATTTGAAAGAATACCGTCAGCGAGATACTTGGAATTTAGATAAAGTCGGATGCTAAGCTCTGGACGGTACGTGTGAAGGTAAAAAGAAAAAAATCGTCTCCAACGTAGACTCCTATCTTCTTTCAATATTTATTCGATAATCGACCATAGAACACTCTGTATATCCAATTGAATTTCTCAGTACACGTAATAACGAGACATTAAATAATCGTTCGATTAAACGTTCTCGAAAAGTATTTCGTTGAAGCAGATAAGCATCTATTGGGTTGGCAACAAAGTAATTGCGGTTTTTCTCAATGCCGTCTAATGAGAAAATCCGCAATCACTTAGTTGCCAACCCAATATCATCGCGTGATAATGCGAATTAGAAATTTTAAGGGATGATATGCAGAAGAAAGGCCGAGGTATCTAGAACGAATCAAGTATTGATCATCGAGTATTCAAAATCGATATAATCGCTTCGTAAATATTAACATCGATATTATAAATAGCGCATCGGGTTTCGTGTTTCGTTGCAAGCAACCTAGAAAATAAATGTCGGTCACCGATAAAGCTGAATAAAATTAATCCTACTCTGTTCGATCATGTCAACCCTTTCGCGATTACGCGTTTGCTTATCGGCAAATTTCAAACACTGGCCGATATATCGATGTTTTGGAGATTTTTCAAAATTCGAAGTTTCCACGTGTCCGTGGTTCTTCGGCTTTCGACCAAATTTCTTTTTTTCTTTTTTATTTATTTATTAAAATTTACAATCAATTCTCGCATTGAGAATTTTCAGTAATTTTAGACATGGCTAATTATTTATAATAAGTTAATACTGATTATAGATAAGTATAATTCATAAGTAAGTATTATAAATAAGTAAATATTACTTAATTTAGATAACTAATTGAATCTAGCGTTTAGACCAAATTTCTGACGGTACGTCGAGCTTTGTTTCGACGTATCGCGAACCTTCTGATTCATTTTCCCGAGGCAAAACCGACGGTTTAAGATCTAAAACGTTGAAATCGTTTAACGTGTAATTCCATGTATCACGCTTATACGTCTTACTTGCGGATGATTCACATTTTCGTGAACGCAATCGAGAGAAGTGGAATCTCATTCGCCAAATGTTCTGTAGCTACTACGTTACAGATACTTCGATTACGTGTAATAATTCTGACCATTCGAGTTTCCTGTAAACGCATAAACAATCCCAATCTAATCGCATGTATCTATCGGAAGTGAAAAAGAAAAAAGAAGAAAAGCTTGGAGTAGTTTTAAAAACTATTATTTTCCTCCGCTTCTTAATCACAAGTCGAACAACGTGACTCGTGAAAGACCGATAACGCAGCTATCCTATCTCGCAATGAAGGAGAATAAATTTTCATATGCTACGCGAATTAATATCAACTGCCCCGACAACACAGAAACACGTTGTTGACTGGTTACAAATAGTCCGAATCGAAGGTAATGGTAGATTAAAGGGTTCGAAGAAAAGGTCTACGGCCCACTATCGTCAGATTATTCGAATTTCGAGGAAGATTTGAAACTGGCGGAAACGAAAATCGAATACTTTCTCCCGACATTCCGTTCTGGTTCGAGCACGGTTTATTTACACGTAGCGATAGTATTTCTAAGAATAGTGCACGTACGCTGGTGGAGGCGTATTATCGGCCGAGTACCAAGGCGATCCTGCTTTTCACGTAATTACGAGCAAAGAAGACACTTTGCGTTTCGTCGTTATCGTTTCGTGTGTCTGGCGAACCGTTTTAACTTTTTCCGCTTAGACAATTCCGCATCGGTGGAATTCTACGCTGCAAGAGAAATATCGTACGAGGAGGTCGCTTTAGTCTGGAAGACCAGAGCAAAGACTCGCGATAGATAGGACGATGTAGAAAATAATTTGTATCTATAGCGGTGGCTGCAAGTTTCCAGCCAAAGCAGCAAAGTAACAAGGAAACGAGCTAAAGAATTTTTGCCAAAGGTCTCTGTATTCTCGCAAGTATAACGTGTCCTGTATCTTATAAGATGAAATAAAGAGGAAAAATCGCTGCAAGAGAAATTTTATTAAATATGTAACCGATCGAAATAGAAACTTTTGCAAGGAAATCTTTGATTTCGCAAACAATTCTGTCTGCAAGATTTCGTTATGAATTTTAGAAATTTTTATCACAATAATTAGATCTGTCTTTAGATTTGACGTTTCAAAGTAAACGAGCTTTTCTATCAAACATTCGCTTTTTCGATGTCTATTTCGAAACTCCAACGATCTGGAATGATAAAAATTGGGCAGAGGTTGATTGCGCGAGTTGTTGAAAGCTTCCAGGTTCCTAGAATTTCATTTAACGACAATATTCTCCTGTTTCGATATAAATTCTACGGTTTCGGTCTTTTCTCGAAACATCGACTCTCTCGCTTTTCCATTGACATATCATCCTAGAAAATTTTCCATGGAAGTGGAGCGATAATAGTATTTCTATCCTCTGTAATTATTCCATCAACGATAGTACGCCCGCGTTTTAAATTCTGCAACCTTTGTCCTTCCTTACGACGTACACTCTCTCACCTGTGCCACTTTTCCTTCGAAATCTTCCTGCAAAATTTTTCACGCGAGATGAACGATAATTCGATTGGACGTAGCGCCAGGTAGAATTAAGCGAACGTAATATTTCCAATATTAAGAGCTGTTGCCATTCGGATAAAGTAAAACTGCGAATTCAGTTACGTGTTCGTATTTCGTCTTCCAGCGAGCAATTCGAAAGTGAAAAACGTAAAAGCGGAATAAAATGAAGAAAGGAAGAAATACGAAAGAAAAGGTGTTGTACTGCGTTAGATGCGTCTCAAAAGTGATTTACGAGGTTGAAAGTAGACCGGCTGGCGATTGGCAATCGCGTCGGAGGAAAGCAACGCAGGCAACCGGTGATTTGAACGGGCGGTGTTTCCTCGCGCGATTTTTCCTCGTGCTCGAACTGGCCCGAAGGAAACCGGTCGTCTTTATCATCGTGACGATAAGTCAGGCGCTTGTCCGCTGCTTGCGCAACTATTATGCGCCAGAGAAACCGTGCTTCGTATGCAAAAAAACGTGCTCGTTTCTTCTTTCGCTTCCCCCTTTTTTTTCTGTTTATTTCCATCGTTCTAAATGTACAAGCAGATTACTTTTCCTCTGCTTCGTAAAGAAGTCGAACTCTTTTCATATATTTTTCTACGAGTTTTCTACATTTTGTTTATTCGCCGGACGTAAGATAATTCGGATACGTCGACGCTTTCGTTAAATATTTATATATGCATAATTAATATTTATATAAAGATTCATTTCTTTTTCTTGTTAATAAATCTAATTTAAACGCTTACTTTCGAGATCTTGGAAACTATAATTTGCACGTTGCGATAACGTTGAATATTTATAAAACAATAAGTGCGAGAATATTATAAATATATGATAAACACGTGGTTGCAGGTATTGGGAAAAATGAAAGATTGTCAGTAAGCGTTCAAAGAAACAGACAGAAAATTCGTTTTACATCGTTTCGTCTTTAGAAGGGTACAAAGTGGAGCGTTAGAAAGGATCGTTTTGAATGATTGATTTTATGCTTTCTCTTTTCCTCGTTTTAAGCTGTTTTATCGTGGTTAAAGTTGAGTTCAACGAGGAAAGATAGAATTAAGTGGAAGAGAAGCGATAAGAGATCGTATTGAAATGAGTCTGACAAGTGTACGAGAGGCTGGACCATTCGAGAAGTGGGGAGATAAATATCAGGATTGGCTGTGGTCCAGAGACCAATAGCAAACGAGAAGATTACGCTTGCGCAGCATCCGATCTCTCTCGGCATTCATCTCTCTGGGGATACTTGATTTTTCACGAAATGAAGATGTAAAGCAGAATAATAAAAGGATATAGCGGGATGATAAAACAAAATTACTAAAGGTATTGAATAAAATGCTGTGGTGAGAAAGTAGTAATTAATTTTATGAGGTAAAGTAAACTTCAAAATAAATTTCAATATTAATGTGTGATATTAAAAATTATAATTTTTACCGTTGTACCATTTTGTAAATTCTTTTTGATATTTAAACGATCGAACAATATTTGGAATAATATTGACAGATGACGATATAAATGTTCGTTGTACATTACAGAGACTCTTATACCATTTCCATTAAAACTTCTAGTTGCTTTTATTAAAATTATAATTTTTATCATTGTACCATTTCGTAAATCTTTTCTCATACTTAAACATCTCATATTCAAATAATATTTGTCCAGAATTTTGTTCATATTCTATTTATATTACACATGCTCTTATGCCATTTCCATTAAAACTTCTAGTTGCTTATTGTTAAAATTATAATTTTTACCATTGTACCATTTTGTAAACTCTCTCTGATATTTAAACGTTCAAACAATATTTGGGGTAATATTGACCAATAACAATATCAAACTTGTCCATATCCTATTTACATTACACACACTCTTGTACCATTTCCATTAAAACTTCTAGTTGTTTATTATTACAATTATAATTTTTACCATTGTACCATTTCGTAAATCTTTTCTCATACTTGAACATCTCATATTCAAATAATATTTGTCCAGAATTTTGTTCATATTCTATTTACATTACACATGCTCTTATGTCATTTCCATTAAAACTTCTAGTTGCTTATTATTAAAATTATAATCTTTACCATTGTACCATTTTGTAAACTCTCTCTGATATTTAAACGTTCAAACAATATTTGGGGTAATATTGACCAATAACAATATCAAACTTGTCCATATCCTATTTACATTACACACACTCTTGTACCATTTCCATTAAAACTTCTAGTTGTTTATTATTACAATTATAATTTTTACCATTGTACCATTTCGTAAATCTTTTCTCATACTTGAACATCTCATATTCAAATAATATTTGTCCAGAATTTTGTTCATATTCTATTTACATTACACATGCTCTTATGTCATTTCCATTAAAACTTCTAGTTGCTTATTATTAAAATTATAATCTTTACCATTGTACCATTTTGTAAACTCTCTCTGATATTTAAACGTTCAAACAATATTTGGGGTAATATTGACCAATAACAATATCAAACTTGTCCATATCCTATTTACATTACACACACTCTTGTACCATTTCCATTAAAACTTCTAGTTGTTTATTATTACAATTATAATTTTTACCATTGTACCATTTCGTAAATCTTTTCTCATACTTGAACATCTCATATTCAAATAATATTTGTCCAGAATTTTGTTCATATTCTATTTACATTACTGAAACTCTTATACCATTTCCATTAAAACTTCTAGTTGCTTATTATTAAAATTATAATTTTTACCATTGTACCATTTCGTAAAACTTTTCTCATACTCGAACAATATTCAAACAATATTTGTCCAGAATTTTGTTCATATTCTATTTACATTACAGAAACTCTTATACCATTTCCATTAAAACTTCTAGTTGCTTATTGTTAAAATTATAATCTTTACCATTGTACCATTTTGTAAACGCTCTCTGATATTTAAACGTTCAAACAATATTTGGAATAATATTGACAAATAACGATATCGATCTTGTTCATTGTACATTGCAGAGACTCTTATACCATTTTCGTTAAAAATTCTCCTTGCTCATTGTTAGTTACTGCTGATTTCTATAGAAATTTCAAGATACAGAAATGCAAAGAACGCATGTACCACATACAAATGAATAAAATATCCAAAACCCAATAACTTTATCGATACTCAATAGATAAAACATTTTTCTATCTCAGAATCCCATTTTGCAAATTGTATTTACAGACACGTCAATTAACAAAAATATAAAGTCCACTTATTATCAATCTTCGCTCTTTCAATTAAGAATCGCCAATTTAATAACTTTCTCATTAATGCCAATCTTAACCGAATCAAGAGACAGACAGACAGACAGACAAACAGACAGATAGGTGCAGTTAATTCTCAATTTCCCTGAACCAAACAAACCTTCCACTCGACTGTCTCCATCAAAGTACAAGAACGCTGTAATGATCACAATATTACAATTTCAGCAAACGTTAAATCGCTTTTGCCAACATCTTTCTCGCAAGATCATCCGAGAGAAACAAGGAAGAGGAAGCAAAGGGTCATCGAGAAGAGAAGAACCGGAAATAAGGCGAGGAAGAGAGGTGGGCCAGGCCAAGATCTGGGGTCATAGGTTCGTATACCTGCACGTTCCACGGGGACTTTGTCCGCTACCTGTTCGATCGGCAACGTGCGTGTGGAAACGTCGATTGTCGAAGGGCTGAGGGGACGCGATGATCCGGTATAACGGGAGAGGCTGTCAGGTACGCAGGTCAGAAGAGACCCAAGGGTGAAACGTTGCGGATCACGCAGGTACATAACCCTCCAAGGGGCCCGTTTAAATGCCCTTACTTCGCATTAACCCTTTCTTCGACACGCGAGTGTTAAAAAATCTTCGATAAAATATGGTATACCGCGTTTCGTTGACCGGATGCTCCGATTGGAGGACACTTGGCGAAGAAAAGAAATTAATGCGAGGCCGGAAGAACAGGGAGGTGAGGAGGAAGGGGGCGCAGACATCGGCGAGCTCGGAGTTTAGAAACCGTTTGCGTAGTAGGAAGGAGATGGACAATGGGGTGGAGAGAACCGTTGGGTGTTTGCGGAGGAACAACGAAGAGAACGATCTATCGGGTCATGTTCTTTTGGGCTGACAAGGGTTGATCGATGACGACTGGTTCTGGTTTGATGTAATTTCGCGCTGATTAATTTGTTGCAACCCAGATGGGCATTGTATACATTGACGAATTAGGAGAATCAGATTGACGATGTTTAGCGTTGATACGTCGCTAATGAAATAGCTGATAGGATTCCTGTGCGTCTTCTTTGCTTCTATTTGAAAGCGTGTAAGGGGTAAGAGGAAGCGGCGGATGGAATTTCTTGTGAATTTTCTTCGAATACGTTGAAACAGGAGAAACAATCATCGACGATATTTTAGAGATTGATTTGTATACAAATTAAGGATAAAAGGAAAAAGGCTTGGTTTCAACTGGTCATAGTTATAAATAAGATTTTCTGTATTCCTTTTTCGAGTAATCGCACGTTGGAATAAAGTTAACGAAACGATGTATGTAATTTCTTATGCAGAAAAGTAGGTTCGCAGATGATGAAACAGAAAAAATAAAAAAAAAAGAACAAACGACAGAGGGAAACTATGATTGTCACGGTAAAAACGAACGACTCTGTTGAAGCGAGGTTTGTTGCAAAGGTAGCATTAGTCACGTTGTAGGTAGTAAATAAATAAAGATAAAAGTAACGGTTGCAAGAACGATGGACGGCGGTATAACTTGCTACAATAAAAATCTACTTATTTTTCTTTTTCGCAGATTACAAATTTTTATACTCGCCTTCGAAAAATCTTTATGTCTTGCAACGATTATTATACATTTTTACGCATCGCTACACGCATATTAATTCTCTTTCGAATTTAGCAATGGTAAAATGCTTGGAATTTCGCTTCGTTGGTTATAATTTGACTCGTAGATCGGAAAATTTATCGGTAATGGACGTTCTAGAGAATTACAGATTCAGCTTCTAAAGTTAAATATTTCTTCCAGATATATCTATTGAATAATGTAAAGAATATGACGATGTAGTGGTCATGATAAGAGAGGCGATAAACTTTTACTGACGTGCCTGGTTAAATTTCAAGGCTCTGCACGGAACGCGTGCAATTCTCCGAGAAAAATTCGCTCGAATCTATGACCTACAACACGTGTTCTTAATATCCGCGACAGAAACCAAGCAAATAATCTGTTTCTCACATTTTGAAATTTTCCAATATTTAGGTAGATCTCCAGGGTCGAAACATTTGAATTTTTAAACTTTTAAATGTTCAAATTTCCAAACTTCGGAAGGTTTGAATATTTATATTCTCAGATTATCGATCGTTCGAAATTCGAAAATTTCGAAGCTCGCACATCTCGTACTTTCGAAATTGTCAACGGCTGAAATTTTCAAATTTTTAAATTTCCAAAATTTTAAATCTCCGAATCTCCAGTTCCCATATTTTCCAATGTTCAAACCGACAAACTTTCAAATTCCCCTGCTTCGATCCTTCAAAATCAATTCCAACGTAACCTAACGCTCGATCCTTTTAATTAAAAAATTACGGAAAATTCTGCAAGAAAAGAGTTGCCGAAACGCCACGAAATCCCGAAAACCCGCCAGAATCCCCAAAAGCCAATAACAATCGAACTAAAAATTCTCGAGTTCTGCAACGGAAATTCACGTTGCGCCATCGAAGGCCACCTTCTCCGCGCCCAACTGCTCACGATATCCAACCTACACGTAGCTACGTGTCGGTTGCTCTACATAAGATCGAGTCACCACCCTAATCACCACCCTGTAAACATTCTAACGGTCAAAAATTCCAACCGATCCAACGTTCGTCCTTCCAAACCATCAAACTGACGGACTGCATCGTCCATGTTCGTCGCAACAATACGAAAGTGGGGACAGAGATAGCCGTTGCTCTAGTTAACGAAATGCCGTGTACGAGCCTGGCACGACGAAGTCCAGAAGCAAAGAAGAAAAGAGGAGAAGAAGAGAAACGAAAGACAACGCCAATAATGTTGGAAGGTTTTCGTCCAGGTGCGAGGATATCCCGCATCCCTCAACGGTTCGTCGCATTAGCGTTCTCGCTGTGTTTCCCATCGTCCGTGGATACGCGTGAGCTGGACACGGAGAAGGTCACCTGTGTCTAACGGAATTTTTCGACCTGATTTAAATAGGTTCCACGTCGTATCACAATATATATATATATCATATATATCACGCACACAGTGAAACGTACGGGGATGTCCAGGTAAAATTCGATGACCGCGCGTTCCTTTTTGCTCGCAGCGGCAGAGAAATTTGCCTTTTCCAGGTAGTCAGAGTCCGTCCATGGGAAATCCATGGGAATCTAGGCCGGGTTGACCATTCGCATAGGTCAGTCGATCTCGAAATTAGAATATCGTCAACCCTTTGGTCTTGATACGTCTCCGGTGTGTAGCACACGTCCCCGGGACCTTTCTCTTCCAAGATTCCCGGGTCTTGGGCTTTTGATTCTTCTGCAGGGATGAGAGATTTGTTTGGGGAGGATGGTGTTGTACAGGTATGTTACAAGGGAGGATGAAGTGGACGTGGCCATGGTCCAGGGGATGAACATGGGAAACATGGGACGAGTTATTGGGTTTCCATGGGTTACTCGGTTTAAGATGCTTTCAGCTAGCTGTGACGGTTTCAGCAGGCTATGCTTCGTGCATTTATGCGACGCTTAAAGCTGTAGAAACGTGTACCACGTATACATAGTGTGCGACGAATGTGTACATGTATATGTAAAGTATAATGATGATTGTAATATTTAGCGGGTAAAACGAATCTTCGCACAAGCTCAGCTTGTTTTAGCGGTGGTGATAAAAATCTCCGGCTTAGCAGCAAGTGGATTGGGACACGAGAAGAAGAAAGGATAGGGAGAAAAGTGTGAAAATTCACAGTTTTACGATTACGAAGATATTAAATGTATAGTAATTTGCTTCGTTTATTGAACGTTGCTGCTTGAACCGTAGCGACGTTACTTGTGACGAGTCAATTTTCGTAATCTGTTTTCAAATATAGATCGATTATCTTTCGTAACTTATTACGATATCATTATCATTCTTGCGTAAATAACATAGAAACGAATTGCGGTCGTTATTTTCTTGTAATTAGGATCCGAAGCAACATAAATTAGTTATTTTTTAAAACTGTTCTTCGCGTTTCAATACGCACAAAGTAGTTACAGAGGCAAAATGGCAAAGATATAGAAAACGAGAACAGACGGAACGAGTAAGACCGATCACGTACCCAATCTCGTTCGTTCGATTAAATTCAATTATCGCTTCTTGGTCAAGCTTAATCGTATCGCTTTAACGAAATTATCGTTTCTCGTTCGAGTTTCCTCGTATTATACGTATCAAGAAAATTACCATTTCCTGTCCAAATTCGACCGTGTTATATGAACAAAATACGTTGCGCATAGAAAACTGTAAAATAAAATTTTGCTCAATGAATTTTCGTAGCGTGTTCGATGGAGAATAACGTTTGGATGGTATACGGTGAAGAGTATTTAAGAAAGAAAATATTCAGGCCGCGTTAACAGGTAAGCACTTGGTATCGCGTCTCTTTACCAAAGTATACCAACTCGTCGGTCGGTTTGAGCTTCCAGAACTACTGATACATCGCGATTAACATAAATTTACAGACGGAACGTCCGGTGTACTGCCCTGCGACTGCCTATCAGCGTGGTAACTGTCTGCTTTGCATACGCTTAATTCTTAAGCGTTATTTATTTCTATAGATGCATCGTGCTCGTTTAACAACCGAGAGAAATCTACCTGTTTTGCATAACAGATATTATATAATATTAGGTATAATAGCTGGTAATACCAATTTTATATTTAAATACGCGTGTTATGATAAACGTACGTAAATATTTGCTACTCCCTGTGTGTAGATTTTAATTTGATAATATTCATTTCTTTTTTTTTTTCAACATAGATGAATATCTGTGTCTTTATGTTTCTCACGCGTGGAAATCGTTTATAAAATACGAAACTAACGTAATTTTATTCAATTAAAGATATTTGCATTTAAAGACGTACTAAATTATAACATTACGTAGAGAGATCAAGCGAACATTTTGTTGTTTCGCGTAACCTCGCGCAATTTGTTTGCCTTTCCCACCGTTCATAGCTTCTTCTATTTTTAACGCAAATTTCTTCTTTCTTTCAGAAAGATCTAAATCACGTGTTCCAATTCCAAAGAGGCAAGATTCGCAAACAGTTTGTCAGGATTTTCACTTTTCAGTCTCACCTTAACCTCTCGTCAATTCTCTTAAAATTCTATTGCAAGAACGTCGATTAATTGAATTGCACGCGACTAGAATAATCCGAAACCAATGCCATAAAAATTTCCCGGAAAACTCTCGGCTCGTTGGACCTCGGTTCTCACTATCTTTCGCTTTAATCGTTAAAACCGTAACCTGTGAATGTAATTTTCACATCGATTTCAAGACGTGTTACAACGTTCGCGTCATTCCAAAATGTTTTGCATAACACGGATGATACGCTACATTCGAATACTTTCGTTGATAAACGATAGACTGTTCGTCGCTCTTAAATAATTTTGCAACGAGAAGAAACGGCCGAGTTGGCGGTTCTGTTTCTCGATTAACTTTAAATTAAATTAAATAACTTTCTCTGGCGAGCTGCTCGCGTACATGACAATCCTATCACCGACCAATTTGCATTCAATGAAGCGACAAAACGAAAGGACGCAACAAGAAAAGATGGTCGGCGTAGTAAATGAACAGCGGGTGACGTCCGGGACAAACACATAATCAGACGCAAGACGATAGAGTATCCTCCTGACCTGAGGATCAATGAATGATCGACATCGATCGGCGATGATCCATATTCATGGCGGATTCGACGAGGCGACGACACTATGGGGGCAAAAAAGGAAAAGAGCAGGGAAAGGAGAAGGTAAAACGACGCGTCTCGGTTAGCCTCGAGCATCGGCCCGACCACGACTTATTCGCGTGAATGTAACGATGATGTTGCGCGTACCGAACGGGGTCGTAGGTCGTCGCAAATAATCCCAGTGTGTGGGAACTCGTGTCAGAAAACGACTGCGTTCGCTTGCAGCAAAAGACTTCGGGCAGAGGAGAGGGCGATCAAATGCTGCGGAGAAACTTGAAGATGATCGGGCAATTAATAGAAAATGAGAAACCGCGTTTCTCATGGAAGCAATTTTTAAAGAAAATCATCGCTTTGCTTGGGGAAAATCGATGTTTCACGGAGGTTTGTTATTTGTTCCGAGGAGTTTAATGGAATTGTAATAGAAATAGATTTGATAATTGAAATAGATTTGAACATGGACAGAGTTTGATTAGTATTGAACGATTTCGGGATGTTTGGTGTTCATGGAGAAAAATTGCGATTGGAATTATAATAAGAACTCGTTACGTCCGTATCGCTTGAAACGGATGGTAGAGAACGTAATGTTTCCTGCGTATCGAATGATTTCTACAATTCCTAGATTACATTTTTGAAACATGAAATTCGACGGTGATCGAACGGTACGAGATAGATAGATGAAAGGAAGCTTTAACTTCTTGAAGGAAATAACAAAAACGTATTACGACAAAATTCTTGAAATCATTATTTCCAACGATATCACCAATAGGTACGTTAATTCTTCGATAATCGCAACAACAGCAACACGTGCCACCTTGGAACAGAAAAATATGACGACCATTATCTATTACTCGGTCGTTTCTCCATCAGTGCTATTTAAACCACCATTCGAACTACAGCTAAACTAACTCAAACTTACATATATATCTGCTACATCCTTGTCGTTACTCGTCAATAATCGACTCTTAGTCGAGGTAAATTCGCTAGCTTCTCTGGCCTGGGCTAATTGTACGTTTGCTTAATAGTTGTGTAATTAGTCACGATAACGAGGACGTTAATGCCTTCCTTTTTTCTTTTTTTTTTTTTTCAAGCGCTCGTTGCAGATACTTTCTGAGGTAAGAAAAACAGGAACCAAATAGCTGTATGCCGGCGATATGCTCGGCTAATGCCCGTCATTGGTTATATTCGACATATCTAGAGTTGAAAAACGCGTGACTCATCGTCGCGTATCTGTGACGAACACGTAGCAAAGAATTCGCGTGCTCTCCGGCTAGAGCATTAAAAAAATATGGAGGTTCTGTTTCCAGTTTTCGAAATAAAGATTTCCATATATTTCAAGATGTACGTGGAATTCGCAACTTACGAGCTTGTTCAATGTAGCCAAGCAAATAAGAGAGTTCTCACTCGAATGTAAAATTCAACCCTTGCGATCAAGTTACACGGAACTTCGAAGCTACAGGATTTTTAGTATTTAAAAAAGTATTTAAAATTTGAGAGCTTCTTTGATACCGAAGAATATGACGAAGCGTTCGTATAAAGTTCAACCCTTAAAATCGAGTTACTGCGACGTTAACGAAACAAGAGGAACTGGTAGACGACTCGTATCATTTGATCGATTATCCTAACTCCTTCTTCGTCAGCCTTAACCACCCTTCATCCACAATTTACGATGCTCCATTTTACACCGAAATGAATCTTTACTATCACGTGATACTTGTTTTTCAATTTATTGAGACAATTAACAGTAAACCGTAGATGTTTCAATGCAAATTCCTATGTTTCCTTCCTTATACCTCTCAATTTTCCTACAAATGTGAGAAATACCGAAAGCTTCAGCGTTTCTAATTCGATCTGCAGAGACTGTACAAGCTCGCTGTATCTCAGCTCGCGCTATGAAGCAGAGCTCCATTTGTTTGAACGAAATTCTAATGGACATCTGACGAACTCGTTGAAGACGTGAATTCTTCTTATACATATAACGAATAACTTTATTATGAAAGGTAGGTATAAACGATTTAATTTTCACAATCGTTCAGAGATCACGTTGATCGACATAGATAGTAGCACAGAAAAAGACTATACTTTTGAAAATTTTCCTTGGTATCTACGACCATCTAAGCTGTTCTTTGTGTTCTGAGATGTCGAATATTAATTACCATCAAGCTGCGAATTCCTGTGCGTTTCTAGAAAATTTGAAGGTGCAGGGAATGCGCGTAATTTAGGAAAATATACAAAAAGTCCAAAGTCCTAATACTTTCGATAACGTCTAGTACATGAAACAATTTTCTACCTAACATATTTATATTATACGAAACAGCATAAATATCCACAGTCTACTAATCGGTCAATTTAAAAGATTGTGTAATTAATTCCCGTAATACCGGCTAGCGAAATTGAATCGTCTTCGTAAAAGATATCGGTGTTCTATCAAAGATCACAGGTATCAGAAAACTAGCGATCGGAAATATGAAATACGAACCGTGTAAGTAGTGCGACAGATTCACGTAAACGAAGTTCCATCGTGATTGAAAGTGCGCGTCCGCATAGATAGAGCTGTCCCGTCCCCCCTCGCTGCTTTTTCGTCCGTCGTTTTCCTCTCTTTCAGCGGATAATCGTTAAAGCAGGTGTCCCCGACGAGCGTGGGAGAGCGGAGCGCCACCCAGCGCAACTCCCAACCCATTACTATAACGAACACCAAAGCGTCACCATGACGACCCGTGGAGAAACACACGTGGGGTTGTACAGCGGCCCGCTCCCGTTTTTTCTCTCCCTCGCACCCATACGTCTACCGTTTCCCCTGCCCCTTCTATATTCACCCTCTTCCAACAAGCAGCGCAGAGTCTTCTCTCTTCACCCTCGCTCGTTTCCTCCCTCTCGACATTGCCTTTTCGTTCTTTATATACTCTTGGCTCACTCTGGCCACGGTGGCTCGTGCTTTTTCAGCGAGCAGCGCGAGCTACCCTCGCCCTTCGACCTCTTTCACCCACAGCCGGAATATCTCCGACTAGCCGTCTCTACGTTTGTGAATTAAAGCCCGAATGAGCCAGCCAACGTTACCATGGCCACCGGGCTGGTTGCCATCGCGATACTTAGGCACAACATAAAATCGCCACTTTGACGATTCGTTTCGGGCCATTGATGCCACATCAGAATCAATTTCACCCTCCTCATCGTCCTCTCGCTATGTCCCCTATCTATATATCTATGGATAGACGTGGGCGTAATTCGTGGTACGAGGGAAATCAGCAAGATGATCACCGTGACGCGATACAACGAGGGGATGAAGCAGGCAAGATGGAGGATAAAGTGACGTTCAAAAGCGTCCAAAGCGTAGAATTACTATTGAATTACTCGGCGAATTATAATTACCAGGTAACTCGATCGCATCATCGTACTCGTTTGAGTCGTAATTCGTTCGTTCGAATCTTTCGTTCGATTAGATCGCGATGGAATTCGCAATTGAACGATGTGATTGAAAAACATAAATGCAAGATCGAGTCACCTACGAACACGGATGACAACGCCTTATGAACATGCAACGAGTATAGACGTGAAAGGCAAATATAAATATTTATCTCGCTTCTTCCGAGTCGCGAACTGTAATTAATCGAGAAATTTCGATTACGTAATTCGATTAGAACGTAATCGAGTACAGCGTAGGTAAATTACGGTGTGATTGAATTAGCACAACCGTGTTGCACACTTCAATTTCCGGAAAATCGATGTTGAAAATCGATCAACTATATACATAGGTGTACGTGTTTGACCAACTTCTGGAAGTATTGGTTGGAGCAGTAAGTTTTGTAAAAATTATATATGCCGTCTTGTGATAATGATATAATATTTGTAGATAATATCTTGTATTATACAGGGTGGTTGGTAACTGGTGGTACAAGCGGAAAGGGGGTGATTCTACGCGAAAAAAGAAGTCGAAAATATAGAATAAAAAAATTTTTTTTTGATTTTTCATTTGATTTGAGCGAAAATTCAAAGTCGATTTTCTCGAAAACAAAGCCTCGAACAAAAAATTTTTATTCTATATTTTCGACTTCTTTTTTCGCATAAAATCGCCCCCTTTCCGCTTGTACCACCAGTTACCAACCACCCTGTATATAATATTCAATATATTATAATCCTTGATTATACGAAATAGCACTTGGTATACTGTTTAAAGAAAATACGGATAAACTCGTTGCTCAACCTGATAGAATAATCCAAATAAAAATTCCTTTGCGTCGAATCCGGAACACTGGAACCTTTTGAACTGACCATTTCTTTCATAACGAGACTTCAAACCTCCAAACTCAGATTTCTTTTCCTTTATTTTGTACCGTAGAATCTTCCTGTAGATTTCACACCCAAGTACAGATGTAACGAATTTAGACTCGCGGTGTATAAATCGAATATTCGTATCGACGATGGTAAAGTTAGTTCCATTTTCAAGCGTAATTTTTATCGACGAACGTTCATGACCCACGTTGAATCAGCTCGCTTTCTGGTCGGCTTGTTTCTTGCTCAGGCAAATGACTTTCTTAGAAAGGGTTCACCACGAACCTGACCGCTGTTGGGTCGGCGTAATTTTGTTTAATGGTACCTTCGATGACGAGGCAAACATACGTTTGGCGAATTATGGCCTCTGTCGTGTGGACGATTGTTTGTTTAGGTTCGATTGAAGTTGAGAATCGTCGAAATGGGGTTGATGTCAGAATATTCCTCTCTCCGGATTTTGTAGTTTGGTTCGCCGAATTCTAATGAAATATCTTCGCACTTGTTAGACTGGAAATAGTGTTATGATATTTCTTGCTTCTTGGTTTTACATTGGTCGATAGAATCTTGTTGATCGTAAAATTACAAAATCGAAGAGATCGACGAAACTGACTTTTTCTATTTGTCGTAATTTCTTCGCTCGCTTTCTCATCCTCTTCTAGATTTCTCGTGAATTCAGATGTTCATCTTCGGCGAATTATAATTTTCTATTCATCCAACATTTCTCTTCTATTTCCATTGATCTACAAAATTCTTTAACCAACGTCACGCGTTTCTTTACGTTAAGATTGCTCGAATTTTCTTTCCTCGTACAAAACTGAACACTTCATCGTCATCTCGTAGCTATATCTGATTCGAACGTTGCGAAAATAAATTTCGTATTATACGAATTACTTTTCCAATCAATTTCCTATCTTCTTTTTTTTAACAATTTCTTCGCCTCAAATCTTTCGTCTAATTTTTCGACAGACTACGACATTACGTTCTTCCGCTATCTAGCTATCTTTCCAATTATCATTCCGATCTATCTTTTGTTCTTAGCTCTAAAGTAAAAGCAGCGCACGATTTCGAGTTTCATCGCGCAAATAAAAATCAATGGATCAGGAACATTTTTCAGGTTGGATTTTTTCCACCGTCAGCATGCACATTGCGAGTTGGACGTTCGTGCAACGAACGCATAAGCACTGCGTCACACGGATATTTAGGTATTTAGGCGTACCCACGTGTGCATTTAGGTATAACGATCTCAAGTTCAAGCTCACACGCCACACGGCCGTGAACGGTTCCATTTGCTCGATAAAGTCGAAAACTCTCGCGACTCCGACCAACTTTCTTTCGCCACGTGCCAGGCGAGATTGAAATTAATTGAAATTAACGGAAACGCGCGCTACGTATCCGCTACGTAAGAAAATTGAAAAATAAGATCGTGAAATTTGATTATTGGAAAGTTATTTCCATTTAAATCGTCTTAACGTATCATTAAGACAGAGAAGATATTAATTAAAAAATTAACCAGGTTTGATATTGATTCTAGCAACAGTTTAATGTTTCTTTAGTTCTACGTATTTATGTAATTTTGACTGCAAAATGCTTATGTTTGATTATTTTTAGATTAAATTTGAATTAGGTTTGGATCAGTCTTAGATTAGATTTCGACTGTGTTTGCATTATAATTGACTTAAACATAGTATAACTCTTCTAATTCTAAGAAATAATCGAAGAGAGTTTCGAGCAGTGTTTCAAATTGTTATTTTTTTCCACGTAAGTAACGCGTCTTGGGGAAAAGAAAGATTATACGAATATATTCAATGAACAGTGAAATTTCGAACAAACTTCCCGGAAAGATATTGTATCGTTGTTGGACAAGGCGATAAATTGTTCATGATAATTAGTTCCATAAATAAATAATTAATATATAATCTTCCTACTGATGATGATGGGAGAAATAGCACCGCAAGTGACTTTTTAATTTGTTCGAAAAATTTGGCTATTTCGATAATTTAAAATGAAAGAAACACAGAAAAAGACTTAGCAATTGCGGTTATCTCTGACTTAAGCAATACAGTTGGATAATTTCTGTTAACAGATATGGTATCAATAAATGTAGATAGGAATTTTGCTGTTTAAGCGACCACTATGTATGAAAAACATTTCGCAGAACTACTTATTCGATTTCCATGAGATATTCGAGTAACTACAAACATCGATTACTTTCAATGTTAAAGAAGCAAATTAAAAAAGAGATACCTCGAAGATACATTAAGGTAGCAGGAATATATAATCGATAATACAAATTTTAAATAATACTTTTACAACAAGAAGTTCAGCTAAAACAAGCGAATTATATAGTTTCGGATCAATTTTACATCAAATTTCCATTACGCTTAACGTAAACTTGGATCAGCCTCGAAATTGACTCGGTTTAAATTTCAGTTAGAATTTCCATTAAGCACTGCAGCTGAATCTTACATTTCCGTTATATTTGCATCGTATTTTACTTAAACCTGAGATAAGTTTAAATCAGACTTAGTTCAAACCTTATCTATCTTCGAGTCAAGTTCGTATTACGAGTTTAGACTAATTTTGGATTACATTGAAATTTATTTCAACTTTGCTCAAGTTTCAATTAAACTTATTTCAAACGTTAAGTTTCTCAACCATGTAAGTTCGAAATATAATTTCGCATTAGATTCAGAGTAGACTCGTCGTAGAATTCGGCTGCATCATTTTCGACTGCAATTTAGCTTTCAATTCGATTTCAGCTGTTTCTAATTTTTATTTGGATTACGTTTGGATTAGATCAGGTTACGGAAGATCGTTTGACGGAAGTTTCGGCGACCCTCGGGCACGCTTTCGATCGTTCCACGAAGCCGGAGCGGAGCAGTCGCGCAACAGAAGGCGTTTTACACGACTTTCCACGTCGCGGTATGCACACACGTCGCGTCAGCTCCGCGACGGCCACGGATAAAGGCGAACGCACACGCGAAACCGAGAAGCGCGTCGCGCGAACATCGTTACGTGATCCGCGATTGTTATGTAAATATGGTTGCTCGCTTACACGCCCGCGGACGCAAAACGTCGTTTTTCACCGATTTTTCGTTCCCCTCCCCGTCTGCTCTTCCTAATTCCCTTGTTTTCCTACCGTGGAAACGTTCGACGTTGCTGGTTACGATGAAAATGAAATTGATTCCTTTATCGTTCTTGCTACCAGGCTGCGTGGCGATTTAATTTCCTTTTTTATGTTCTGCATCTTTAACACGATCGCTAATGGTGTTACGTGTTCCAAATTGATGTTTCAAACTCATTTATTATTTGCACGTATCTGTTCGAATCATTTAAGAAACATATTTCACATTCTAATCGAATGTCCTCATTATCGAAACTTGAACACTCGAATAGTTTATTCTGGTATTTACATCGTTTGAAAAATATATTTTTAGAATTGTAATTTTCCAACGTTCCCGCATAATCTCTGTTCTCGAGGAACGCGTACATTTTATATTCTACGGTAATTTATTCCCCTAAATCATCCGCGTTCCCTTGAAAATCTCCAATCCGTAGCCTCAAGAGACGTTGCACTAATTCATCCTCCTGTGCAATTCATTGTAAAACAGAATATTACAAGTTACGCTCTCTAAAAGTGTCCATTCTACACCTTCGAAAAAAAAAAAAAAAGATTTCCATAATTTATTCCTCGACGATAAATCATTAGAAACAAAAACTTTAGAAATTCCGCAATTTCGGCGTTATCATTAAGAAAGAAAAAAAAAAATGTCGAGAATCACGATCTCTAAAAACCCTGGTAATCTACAGCCACGAAAAAGATTCGCGAAATAATTTATTTCTTCAAATCATGGAAAAAAGCGAAGATTAAAAGTCTGAATCTTGAAAAATCTCAACACATTTAATCTTCGGGCGGAATTTATTTCGGAGATAGGAAAAGGCCGGCACGAACGGTTCGAGCGATGGCCGCGATAGGGAAAGAATCTTTCCGCGTGTTCCTCGACGATGGGCGAAAAAAGAAAACTGGAGATCACGTGGGGGCGTCGAGTGAAAGTACAACAACAGACGCTTGTTAGAACTGGATGCTTGTTAGTTAACGATCGGCGTGGCCAATAAGATGCAGGGCCGCTCATCAGCCCAGTTATTTATTGCGTGCGATTGCGAAAAACGCCGCATCGTGCATCGGTGCGCGCCTCCACTCTCGTATCTCCATTTCGATTTCGAATTACGCAGCTCGATCGTCTGCACCGTTTTATACGTTTCTATTATATTAAACGATTCAACCGTTTTATTTCTGCAAATCCATCAGCAAACTTATGCTGGATTTACGCTTGATGAATTGTCGAAGCGAGACGATCCGATTTGCTTGTGTTTGGCGATGTCTGAAGAGGTTTGGACACGAAGTTTTTGCGAAGATATTTAAGATATACGGATAGTGCGTATATAAAATGTACTGATATTTGGTAGAGTGAATATCACGGTTCAAATTTAGATAGAAATTCAAATTGCAGTTTAAATATCTCTGCAGATCGTATTGGCATTTTCTATCGCTTGTTCTAATAGGAATATGTAAGTGGAACGAATGAATGGGTCGAGTGAATGGTAGTAAAATAAGCGTAAATCGTGTAAAAAGTGTGCAAATAGTAAGATCACGAATATAGATATTGTAAGAAGAAAAGTGTTGTAACATTTCGTCAAACGTGAACCAGGATTTAACCTCTTAGGTACGATGCGCCACTATAGTGGCTTCGCGGATGTCATCTTATATTACGACGCGCCACTATAGTGGCTCACTCTACTGACTCATTCGCTCACCGTTTCAACTAAATGATCTATTTCGGTTGTCTTGCATCATACTTTTTTGTCCTCGCAATGTTTTATAACAGTGTTAACAATGTATACAGATATAGTCTTTGTTATTGATACGCCAGTGTCAGATAACAATTGTTGCTTTCCCTTAAAATAAATATGCCATTATTAGATGCTGTTTTTAACATGTCGATTCGTATCCTTGTAATTTTTTAAAATCTCCAACCCGAGAAACTCGCTACAAAATAGGAAACAAAGAACAGTTTGAAGAACATTATCGCGCTATGAGTGAGAGAATTGTTACGTGAGTCGCGATATAAAATATATCATACTCAATTGTATTATTAATTATTGAAACAAATTGTGAAAGTTCAAGTATATGCATCGTATCCCTAAGAAAAGTTATAATTTAATTATCGAAAACTTCATTCCAATGTGCTTGCATAGAGAGCAGCATTATCCGTCTCACATTGCAGTGCTGTATCGTTTACGCGTAATTCGCGTGAAACTCTGCCGTACAGAGAAACAGCCCCGTACAAAATTCAACTATACCTACGAGATTAGGGCCTCCTTCACCAAACACGCTTCCGCCTCGCAATTTCTTTTTCTTCCTCGCGATTTACGATCTGTGTACATTTAAGAAAAGACCGAGATTTATCGTATACTTTGCGTACATACGTACTTTACGACTTATTAGTTTGTCCGGTACATTGGAATTTCCTAAAATTTCACAGCGCGTTGTTCGCATGTTCGTTATACGAAAAAGTTCGAAGGGCAACGAATCGAAAGGCCGGGTGGATTGGTTGGTCGAAAGTTATGGCAATTGTTCGTCGCATTGTTCAATTCTTCGTATAATTCATGCGTTGTGTTGTTCGATACTCTGAATCATATGTAAAGTAACGTAATAGAATTGTGTCGATGTGATAAAAATTTCAATGCTCTTAGAAAATTTCAGTGACGATTTATTCGCTCTGTTCAACGATTATGGTAAATTTTCACTTTGATGTAAACACTGTAGAATAGAGTTAATACGACATCCGTAGTGTACATGTAACGTTGTCTGGCTCGCTTCAGCGACGATTCGCGACTGCCGAAATTCACTATTTCCCCTTCTATGTCGATTCGTTTGGCCTATGATTTCGCTACACGCACATAAGCTGTTATAGCCGTTGTTTATTTTTCCTTTTATCGAAAATTAATTTCAATAAATTTCCCTGGCTGCTGTGTAATATAATAATAATATGTAATTATTTAAGGATAGTTAATTAAGATTAGAAGAGAGTCATTTGCTATCTGAGAGCTCAAACAAAAAGTAAAAATAAATTATTTTTTACTTGAATAAGTCCAAATGTTAAAATGCAATTTTCTTTTTTATTTACTATCCTTTTTTATCTTTATTTATCGTTTATCGATCGTCGAACAAATTTATTTTCAAACAGATATAGCATATGAGTGATTTCTGTAAATTACGATTCATAATTTTTAATAATGTTTGTTATCTATGATGAATACGCTAAAATCGAATAGATTTCCGGACAACTTGTTCCAAAAGCGAGCGATTTTAAAAGCAAATGTGAACTGCGACCTGTCTATTGAAAAATAAACACACCAACCTCGTGATGGTTTCATTGTACGAAATGGAACAGGTAGAAGACAAAAACAAAGACTATTACCATTTGTTTTCCATTAAATTCAAATAAAACATAAAACTTCGTATACAAATAAGAAACAACGAATAAATAATTTTTGCCGCTGTTTAAATCACTTTTATTCAAATAAGAAATTTGTTTCCCGTATAACAACTAAAATATTATTTCAATTTCTTATTTATTATTTAATAGGTAGATAAAATTTTGCCCGACACTGTCTATGAAATATTCTTCGAGTAAATGTAATTCTATTTCTACATTATTCTCGTTATTTTATCTAATTAATATCCTACTCTGAATGTTCATCCAATAAATATAATTCTATCGTCATATCACAGAACAAATGTCCACAATTATATATCACCTTATCGACCTCGATATATTACCATTCCGCAGTAAATGTCATTTAAATAAATGCAACTAGATCGTTTATAAAGTCCGCCTTCCTTTTTAGTTAGTGGAACTCTCAACTTTAACATGTACCCTTTTATCTTACATTGTTAATACCACGTGCTTCGTAAAATTCTTCTTAAAGTAAGTGTAATATGACAAGTAAATTCTATCGTTAAAAAATCGTTAAAGAATGTCCACGATCAAACGATCGTATCTTTTTCTGTTTGATTTCAAGGGAGCTTTTGTATTCTACACTCTACGCTCTATTCTACCGACATATTCTCGTGCAACGATTGCGAATTCGTGAACAGGTATGGCCGCGGAGGAGCGGCAAAGAAAAGACGCTTCTGATAACGATAAACGTCATATCGCGTCGTCCCCCTTTTTTCCTTTCGCCCCTTGTTACAAACAGCTTTCCATTGTCGACTGATCGCATTATGCACAAATATGGCCTTCCACTTCGTCATAAATCTTTAAGTTTCATATATCCGCCAGATAGGTGAATATTATCTATAATAATTTATCGCAAACTTCTCCAAAAAAAATATTGACTCTAATTTTCATTTCAATTTCCTTCCATTACCAATACGTTCGATTTGCTGGAACTAAATTCCACTTATAAGAAAAAAAAAAAAAAACGTTGTATTATCGAATTCCGTTCGTTATTCTAGTTTCGTAAAGGTTCATTACCATTACTGATATTAATAAATCATTCTCAAGAGTGACAAATAAGATAACAAAGTCACCGGTCCCATTAGATATTCGCCGAGATGTCCTCGACGCGCAGAAATCTCTCGTGGAAACAAATCTATCTGTCGATTCTCTATTCCATGCAAATTCTATGCAGAACGTATGGAAATTAGCAAATTCTACGGCAAACATATTTGTCACGGTATCTTTGATAATATATTACATGCGCGTCTGTGCACTCGATGATTGTTCCGAAACGTAGTAACTTTCCTGGAGGATCTTTCTAGCAGGCACAAATCGCTCTTGTTTCTTCGTAAAATCAAATTAAACTAATCGCTTTTCTTTTTCCTAAGGAAAACAAACGTACGAAAATGACAGATTAAAATGTCGCTGAAGTAATTTTTCTTTTTACAAATTAAACGAATATGTGTGCCGTAGCTACAAATGATCATTGATTCGATGTAATTTAATAAATATAGAAATATTAATACTATGCTTGTTATATAGTTTTGACTTCTCTATTTTTTAACAAGCGAGAAACATGAATTTCCATAAACGTCTGAATGATATAAACGTCAGAGACGGTGTCAAGCTGAAGCTATTACGAATTACATGCAGCCAATAACCTGTCTGCAAAAGCCCCGGAATTCGTCACATCGAACGCCCCTAATTTTCGGTTCCCAAGTGCCTGCAAGGGTCTGCCATTTCCTCACCCTCGATCTCCCATGGCGCACATTCGATAGAATGGAGCTTTGGGCAACCAATGAACCGTTTCAACGATTTTCCCAGCAGAAGAAGTAACAGGTGAATCAATGGCAAACAAGTGAACTTTCTTCATATGTACTTATGTAGCTATCTCAAATATGGAAAGAAAGTTTTTATTGAATTATCGTCTGTATCGCCTATTGCGATTTCTGTGTCGTTATTGTTTATTTCGTAGCAAGAAAATGACAGATCACGTGACACTGTAGCAACAGATGACGATAGTGATTAAACAATAATGAAATTTATTAATTTATTAATTTATTCATTATTTTATTAATATTATTAAATTTTCGATATAAAATTGATAAGAGTGTGGCTAATTGTAAAACTTAGAGATTTGTAACAGTGTCTATAATAGTAAGTGATTGCGGATTTTGTCATTAGCAATAATAATATAACATATAATATCGTATAATAGTAAACTTGACTAATGTACGATAATTAATACAATAATTTGATGAATTATATTAACTTTATGAAGTTATACCTAAGAGCCAAATTTGTTAATAAAACTGTCGATAGAATAGCAAAGTTGATAAATAAAAGCTTTTTACTGGAGCATTTTTTTCAAAAGTATTTTGGAAAAATAAAGCACAGATACATCTGGAAAAGGTAAAATAACGTGGCAACACTTGACGATACGGAAGATCGGACAAGTCGATTGTCACGTTTCACGGAATAGTTTAAGCAAACGGTAAAATGTCCTTCCTTGGCTCAGTATCGAGTATCGAGCAATAAAGCGTCGAAGAAGTGATAGCGGCTAATAGACACGTAAACATCTTCACTCCAACCTCTATGCACGCTGTTTCTTAAAACATTTTCACTTACGTTCTAATGTAAATCAATTTAATAGCCTTCGTTACGCTGGTTTCCAAAGCCGGATCATCGTATTCGCAATATCGCGAAGAATAAACAAAAAATTTGAATAGGCCAACGAATTACCGAATCAAAATAATTATTAAAACATCGAAAAAGTATATCATCGACCTTCGATTATTTTTCACCTACTTGCACATAATGTTTTCAATATAATATAAAAAATAAATATATTCAATATAATAATTGCAAAATAAACGTATATGTAATGCAATGACGAGGATAAAAACAGGATATAACGCTAAAGCTCGTAATATTTGTTATTTCTATTTTTCTATAATGTTGGATTTAAAAATACGTTTTCTATACTTTAAAACATTATAAATTATACAACGACTTTCGAATATTTATTTCGAATAATCGTTACAGATTAAATAAATAATTTTAATTTCTTGATATTACGACTTTTCTTCTTTATACGTTCGACACTGTGCTGAAAAAAATTCCTACTTTTAACATTTCTCTTTGATCGTAATAATATCGTTGCAATTGTCAAATCGATGACTCGGTTAATTTTTCACCAATCCACTCTCGAGCAAATTTACTCGTAAGATCATTTTCCGTGAACGTTCGCGAGTACGACGTCAATTTTCGACGATCGATAATCGAACGATCGCTTCTTAGTCCACTGAAGAATAATTTTCATTTTCTAGGTACTATATTTCCCACTCGATATCACTCCATTGATTACTCGCGTAAAATTCAATCGCGAGTTCTGAATAATCGTAAGAACATACTAAATAGGTAATTACCGGGTCATTAATCAAATTAACTGTACGCACGTATCTTGATCGACCCGAGCGTCTAGATTTAACGCGTCGAAGAAGGGAAAAGTGAAACGGAATTTGTTGGTGAAACATGGAAACAACTGCTAAGCTTCTTTAAATGGTTAACTTCCTCCTAGTGTTTTACATTAAATGGAACTTACAGATAGTAAAGATAGGTTTTATTAATTATACAATTTTTATGATATTATTTTCGTACGTTCACCTTACTTTTCACGTAATAACAGGAGCAACGCACCATAAACTATAACTACAACTATAGTATCTGTAGATATACTCTATATGTACTCTATTCTCTATACAATATACTCTACTCTAAAAATAAAAATGGAAATCGAACATAACGTGGAACGACTTTTACGATTTTACAAAATTACAAGACACAAAATATCTGATTATCATACCAAATCACGATTTTCATATCAGTACATATCTATTACATTCACGTACGTCCTATTCTTCTAAAATACAAACGAAGCATAACACTCGATGAAATTCCTTCCTCGTTTCAAGATACTTTTATTAATAAAAATCCTGCAGCTGCGACAATTTCAAAAACCTACACCCTACGACACCCAGTAGAACTTCTTTCGCGCTCCAAGATATTTCTTTCAATAGAAGACCTTCATCTATGAGATTTTCAAACAACAATATCCTACAACAACTAATAAAATGTCATCTTGGCCATAAAATATTTTCACTGATAAAACGCCTTCGTGTAGAAGAATTGCAAATTACGGTACAGTGCACGGCAAATGAAATTTCCAACGCTGCTCAAAATATTTCTATTGTTAGAGAACGTCCGCCGCTGAAAATTTCAAAATGCTACTCTATCTATCGTTTCTGCTACGATCGAAGGAAAACCGAGAAACAAACCCTTCGAGCATCGATCGACGAGGTTCATACGGCGTCAGAGTGATCCCGATAGTAAAAGGCCAGAGCACTTTCGCTTTTAGCGAAAATTGCTGGTAATTACGGGTCGGCATCAATTTTTCCTTCGTCGTGTGACAAGTGCAACGACACTGTGTCCCTCTGTGTACGTGTGTCTCGCACACACGGAAACCATGCCATTGGCCTGTTTCCCGGGGACATTTTCATATGCGCTGGAAACGAACGAGAGGATCGTTGACCGTTACAAGAGCAGAGGCAGATACCGATTAAAAGTGAACGAACGTGAAACGAGCCGCGCCGAAGAAGAGAGAAAGAGAGGAGAAAGGTAACGCAACGTAATGGAAATGTGGATATGCGGTTGGCGCGTGCGCCTGCAGTAGGGCAGGGCAAGACGACAGCTGTTTCAGTCCTGAGGCAACATCAGTGTTGCACCTGCCTACTTGCTTTGCCTGCCTGCCTGCCTGCCTGCTTGTCTGCCTGCTTGCCTGCCTGCCTGCCTGCTTGCGAGTTACAGCGAACTCGCGAACCGAGTTCGAGTTCGTACGCTTGCCTGCTTGCCCGTTCGCTAAATCTATAACCACCTACCCACCTACCAAGGCTAGCAGACTCGCTCTTATTAGGTGACTGATCTCTCAGTCTCCTTCTTCTTGTACCCTTTCGGTTTGTTTGTTGTTTTTCTATTTTCTTTTTTCTTCTTGCGGAGGTTTGGGAATTTTGGAAGGAACAGAAGAACGAGAAGTTACGGTGTTCTTTTTTTAAATGGTTAATGGCCGGGCTGTACGATTTTCGGATTGGCGGTTTGAATTTAGGGAAGGTTAGGGAGGAATTCTTGAGAACGCTGTGGATATAGTTAGGTAGCGGCGGTTTGAAGATCCGGTCGTTTCTAATCGATAATTGCAGTTCGTTTGATCAGCGAATAGATTGGAAGTTTATGGCTCGAGGAAGTTGGAAGAAAGGATCAAGGAGTTCTCGAGAGGCTCATAGAAGTTTCCTGTCGATGATCACTCGATCTTTAACAGGCTTCGTGTTTAAACAGGATGTTCGATATGTGGCGTTTAATAAGTGAGAAATTATCGCGCAATGCGACGAATGCTGTGGATTTACGTGCAGAAGGTAAACGTATTGGAAACTTCACACGATCAAATAGATCCTCGATCGACGATACGTCGTAGACCGTAGACTCTCAGCACGTGGCTCGTCAGTTGATTTTAGGCGGACGATTAAATGCTACAATTAAATTTTCGAAACACATTACGCGATAGAAATTCGATACGAGAATAGTTAGCGAAAAATTATTTACGAAAGTGGATCTGGAAACTATGAAAGTTTGAGAGGCCTATGATATTGAATAGACTATAATTTCGAGGATTTTCTGGCGAGTCAGCACGACTGAGATTCACGCTTAGGGCAATAAATTTGATCCAGGTGGGTACCCCTTTACGCAGTTGGTAAGACAGACGTAGGCACGTGTTAAGAACGTTAACACTTTATTTTCGGATGCGTGTGCTCGCATAGTTCGGTGACGACCTAATGTATCGGATGCGTCGTCGTGTCACGGCGCCCGCATAAGCAAGCGTGGCACGCGTCACGACGCCTCGCCGTCGATAAACAAGGCGCTGGAAACCAAAGGTAACGGGATTTAAAGACCGATCTCTGTCTTCGACCTCCTCTTTTTCTCTCTCCCTCTCTCTCTCTCTTTTCCTCTCCTTCTCTTCCAATCTAATTTTATCGCCTAGAGAAATTCGACAATTGTTTCGCTCAAGTAGATACGTTTTTGGCGTCTGTGCTTGAACTACCTTTTCCACTGATTAGAGTACACTCGTCAAAGCGACGTATTCTAATCGTATTATACCGTTTCCGAAGTAGAAATTTTTATAACGAGAAATTAGAAATTAACAAAGCAATTTTAGATTACGTTGGTTTTCGTACTCGTGTGCGTGTAAATGTAACCATCGGCAATTTACGACACGTACGAAGATAGAGGAGTCGTAAATAGAGGAATTGTTATGTTCAAGTGATTGGTAAACTTTTTCAGTTAGTAAGTTAGGTTAACGGCTTGCTGTATTATATTGCTATATTATCTAATGACGAGCATGTTTTTGAACCGGACACTACATGAAAAGAGAGAGAGAAAGAGACAGAGAGAAAGGAACGGAACTTGAACGTGGAAATGAAAAGAAATTTAAATTGATTTGGTTTTGAGTGGTGTCCAAGCGTTGTCTATCGGAGCTTCGATCACGCATATCGATAGATCCCAGCTCGTATGGAGGACTGACAATAAGAATCGCGACTTAGAAGGTGACCGTTGTCACTGCAGGCCTACTTCATGGCGGAAGTCTCTTGACCAATCAATCCGTCGATTCTTGGTCAACAGGTCACTCGGATCAAATGGAAGAGAAAATTAATGCGGCTCGCCGTCGTGGAATGCTTCTACATTTCATTATTCTCCCATCAAATCACCTTATCATCGACAGGAATAGAACAAGCTCTTCTGAAAGTATACCTTTGACACGTTCGAGATTAAATTATCGTAGATTTTCAAACTTTTTAACGACGAGCAAATGACCAAGAAATCGTATGTGACCTTCTGACAATCGGAAATCAGATTGATCAATTCCGCGTTCGATACATTTCTCAATTTCATTGTTCAGGTATACAATTGGCATTCCACTTCAAAATAGCAAAGGATTTACTTTCGTGAGTTTCTTTATCGCAGAAAAATTGGTAAAATTAATGGTAAATTCCAAGGTAAATTTTAACAGATAACGTTTAGAATATTTTTGTCGCTTGGAGATTCATTTTAAGTAGAATCTCATTCATTTTAATAGAATCTCCAAGGTTACATGAAATGCATATTCTAAACAACTAAATGAAAAGTGTACTGTCCATTACGGAAGTAAAAACAACAAGTATTCCATACCACTGTTCTTGCATCATCCAAATCTTATTTCCTTCTATCTGTATAATCGTACTGCTATCTATAACAGAAATGAGAAATGAAAATTAAAATTCAACCCTTAAATTTCATCACGAACCTAAACTCCATCATCGTCTCCTCTAGACGATACGTTTTAACGAGTCATAAATTCGACAACAAATCTGTAGTTCTTACCATGCGGCTGCCTAATCTTCTAATACTATACATATCTATTTATCTATAAAATGATATCGCGTATTAAAATTCATCTCTGGCAAATCTCACGGCAAGCAAAAATTCCCCGCGTCTTTCCTTCGAAGCCTAAACCCTAAATCTTCTAAATTTGATCAGAAACTCAAATTGCGCTATTTTCTTCGGATAAAAAGAATTGCAGCGAACGCGATGGATTGAATGGAGCCGAAAGGAAAGCGCAAGAAGAGCGGCGGGCAAGAAACCACGAGGGTCACAATCGAGCGAGTCTGAGAAACGAACGCACGCGGTTAGTGAATTGTAAAGAGAAAAGAGACGTTACAGTTAGGTCTAAACAACAGGCCTGTTGCTCCCGCATATAATACGCGGACGAGTGCATGGCATATAATATGAGAAAATACCTCGTTACTTAGATTCCGGTAATAGAACCACCGACGATGCCTTCTCTTTTCGCTCGGCCCGTCGGTCTAGCGGCAATTTATTAACGTAACCTCTGTGATTAGATCGCGATTTAATAAACGACCGCGCGCCAACAACGTCGAATTAAATGTAATAAACTCGATACGGGCTTTAGCGTGACCCGATTGCGACACACAGCCGACAAATGTTCCATGATAAAGCAGTCTGCAGATCTTCGATTAAATCTTTATTCTCTAGGCAACTTGGAATCGCATACGCGATTTCGTGCGAATTTAACTTGGTTTAACTGCGAACTCCGTGTAAGGTTCGCAGAAATGTTCCTTTTTTTGTTTTTTTTTTTTTTTTAGTTTATTAGAAACCAAATTGTTACGAAAGAAAATAATAATTTCCTATTTTATCATCTCATTACGTGAGAGAGTTTCGGATTGAAAGAGAGAAAGAGAATGGATTTTTGCGCGTTTCGTATCTTTATACGCGCATTAATATCTTGATTACTGCGAGCTTAATGAATTGGAGTAATGAACTGTCCCGAGTTGATGAATAACGCACGATCACGTTACCAGATGAAAAACAATTGCTGATGTATCTGCAACTTTGGTAAGAACGGTTCGATAAATATCGAAACGAGATAACTATGTTAAGGATCGTTAATTAAACATGAAATTTCGACGCGAACGTACGTTTAAACGAACAAAAAGTGGCGATTAATTAACTCTGGTAATTAAGACGTCCATACGCTAAATTATATCGACGCAGAAAAAGAAAGGAAGAAGAAACGAAAAATTATCACAAGGGAAGACAAATGACGAAGGAAAACGAATAGAGAAAGAAGCTTTATTTTTCCTAAGTGAATGAACGAAGCTGCGCCCACAACGATGAGGCGATGACAGATGTTGCAACCGTATTAGATAATTAATCTGATGGAGGAAGGAATGGATGCTCGAATGACGGGCGTGGAGGGATGATTATCGAGCTCGTTTAGTTTTATTAACTCGGGATGAGGGCGATACCCAACCTCTCGACTTTGTGCCCTTTCGATCCCCCGTGATTTCTACCTACCCTGTAACGGATATCTAAATCTATATAGAAAGCGAGAAGAATCCTGTGAAAAGTAAACTTTCATTGTTTGGATAAAAATAAAATTGGGGAAATTGGGCTTTTTACCCTCGTGAGAATTTAAACATAAAATTGCGTGAACTGTGATATTATCTCTTTTTAAAAATATTTCCGATCTCTTTTTAATATTTTACAATCTGCTTAAATATTTCAATATCGTGTACATCGTGTAATAAAAATAATTTATTCTGACAGTGCTGTATCATAATAACGTATCATGAATGTTAATCGATAATACTTTAAGGAAATACTTAAAAAACTACAATTTTCTTTCAATCGTCATTTTATCAGTCTTCTATTGATCTTGCAATTAATTTATAAAAGATTCAGTTTCCTAATTATTTTCACAATTAGTCAGCGTATATATTGCTTATGTCAGCAGCAGCCACGTGACTTGAATTTCTTAACAAATTCAAAAGGTAAACTTTTGTTTACGAACAAAAAGTAAAGGAAACATTCATCGAGTAATACTGAAATTTCTTCTTCCAAAAACAACTCTGCTAGACACCAACCTCAATCATCGTCAAATCACCTTTACCTCCATTTGCACCAAATCACCCAATATGCTCCCGAAACTCTCCCACACCATTCCACTTTCCCTTCGACAACGATCACCCACGATCTCGCAAACTTCCTCCGTGTTCTCCTCCGGAGATCGATTCCAGGGAAGCCAATTAGAGCAAAAAGTTGGTGATCGATCGGTGTGCAGGAGGGTGAACGTCGAAAGCAAAGATAAAAAACAGCGAACAGAAAGGAAGCAAGTAAGAAACAGGCAGAACGAGGATAAAGCTTCGTTCAGATTAGCCAAGTTACTCGAACAGAAACCACAAAAATTCAAGTTTCAAATGTCTCGAAGCGTTTAGAACAAATCCTTCCAATCATTTCCTTCCAATCATTTCGAAAAAGTCAGGTGACTTGATTTCAAGTCATTGCTCGTAAAGATCAAGTTACTTGTCTTCGAGTTTGCGTTCACACGCTTAAATCAAGTTGCGCAACTTCAAGTTTATATTCGCACAAACCAAGTAACTTGGATTCAAGTTTGTGTTCATATAGCTGAGCCAAGTTGCCTGAACCTCGTATTCGTACGAATCAAGTTACTTGACTTCAAGTTTATGTTCATATACGTCGATCAAGTTGCTTGGACCTCGAGTTTGCGTTCGTACAAATCAAGTTACGTAATTTCAAGTCAAACGACTAAATTTGTCTGATTATTCAGTAACCTCGCTGCAAGTATATCTGTCTGATAAAAACTAGATACCGCACGAAGCATCGTTTCCACCTCCTTTCGGTTGGACCCAAGTGGAAAGCAAACTGAACGATTACACTTAGAGTCATTAAAATTCGATTAATTCGACTAATCTGAACGAGGTTTAGGCCTGTAAACTAATCTGAACGAAGCTTAAGAAAGCTATATATATATAGTCAGAAGTGGCAGAAGGTCCACCCACGCTCGATCCATGGAGAAGGATAAACAAACGATCTCCCCTCGACTCGAAAAAGTTCCTCGGCCGGTTTCACAACTCCCTCATCCCCCTTCGAGTCCCTCGATCTCCCTAAAAAGGTGGAGGGGCCCTTTGGTAGCGTGGTGCCACGCACCCTGACATTATCTGCCGGTTTATTATATAGGTACCTGGTGGCACGCGCCGGCCCAGGCAACAGCTGCTCTCGCGGCGAACACCGGAGGTGGATGAATAAAGTGAGAGGCACACCTTGCTGCAGACGCGTGCCGGCAGCCTTCAAGATGTGAATACCGAGATCCTTCGTGTGTCTGGCCGTTGCCCTCTCGCTTCTATCTCTTAGAATCGGACCCGGTGAAATTTCGCTCTTTGGACAGACACGGAAATTCTACTTCTACTGGTGTGTCGTTTTCATCCTCGTTCTATATCGTACGATTTATTATTGCGGATTAATTATCGTAGTTCGCGTACTATGAGTGGAGGATTGCTCCTCTAATTTTCTTTCACTTTTTTCATGGCTCTTACTGGATGTATGTATGAGATATGCGAAGTATTTTATGTATTATTCGAGTATATAAGTTATAATCACCTAATTTGTTATGATTCTTCTTTGACTGCATTTTTATAAATAAGAAATAGAATAGAATATTTTGCAAATTTGTAATTGTAGAATGTAATTTTTGGGGAAAGAAGACCATCCTTCCACATTTATCACATTGTTCGGTAAACATATTACCTTGCAATTCTGCAAGACACTGTCTCTGTATTCCTGATCGAAAATGCAAGCCATCGATACTTTGGCTTGTAATAAATCTAACTTTTTCTGCAGGAGAAATAATATTATTGAGAAATTTTCTATGAAATGAAAGTATATAATCGCTTGGTATTATCATAATATCGTATAGATCAGACGATTCTGTCGTGTGTACATCGTAAAAATGTATTACAAAGGAAACAGTTTCTATGTTCTCATTCGATCTGATAAGTATAAACAATTTCATAGTACTAATATGATACAAGATATAATAATTCTAACAGATATATCTCAAAAACTTCATCTTCCTTGCATCACGTAATGTACAGAGACATTGAACAAACATCAAGTATAGTCTCGAATTTGGTCACGAAAGAACATGCTATTATAAATTAGAATTCCAATGCAGTTAACCTTGCATCAACTTTATGTTGCTCCAACGAGCTTGGAAATATAGTCTGAAAAGTGCACCACTTTCCCTCCGTCATAAAACCCTGCGTAAAACAACAACCGTCGCGTAAAAGACAATAAGCGCGAGTAACACGTCCACCATAAAAGTAAATACACCGAAGGGGATGTGAATGGGAGCGATGCATCTGCGAGGAGTGCAGAAGATCGCGCGACCATCTTGCAGATGCGGGACCCGATGTTTGCGCGTGTGTAAGAAGTCAGCTCTCTCGAGTCGTATATCGCGGCATTCATCCCGGAGCATGAAGGGTAGCACCTGCTACCTGGCCCAACAATGCTCTCGCTCGGATGAAGATCCTCGCATAACATTTTTTATCACTCAAACAACGACGAGATGGAGACCGAAGCGAGCCGAGTCGAAGAGTGCAGGCTCCGCGTCGTTCCCTTAACCCAGATACGTCCGCAGATATTTCCAAGCAATTCTTTACTTTTACTTTCACGCCGCCGCACAACGCGACTTGCACAGTGAACAAAAATGGAAATAATCGTCGTTCGATTTTGATCTTATTATTCGATGATATTCGTCGGTCCGTGAATAAGCAAGTTTAATGTAAACAATAATTCCGTCGAACGCCGATGCAGAATTTACACTCGTTTGTCGTACATTCTGGCTCGTTGATTTTTATTAGATAGTGTTCGTTATACCTTAAATGTGGAGAATTTGAGCGAACATACGTGTAATTTTAATCTCCAATAATTTCCAAGAGCAATTTAAAGAATACGGTTCAAACTGTTCTGTAATTTTGATCGTTCTCTGTCAAGAAGGTATTGCATTATATTGGTGTGTAACTTTTTCCTGCTACAAACTGCTACGTTCAATGTCCTTTTTTTTTTTTTTTAATGAATTGGATTACTGATCACGCTTGTTCCAAGAAAATGTTAAAGGTTACACAAAGTCTCTGTTCTTTACCAAATGTCGTCGCAGTATGTGACGAAACGAAGGAAAGGATAAATGATTTTTGCATTGCGCTAACGAAAAAATGGGAGGCTTGCTCTGGATTGTCACTGGCACTAGTTATTTAAATATCACCGGGTGTAATTAGACAACGGAAGAAATATCCAAGATATTTCAACTAAGCCAGAGGGTAGGGAAAATACTAACGAAGATTAACAGGTTTTTACTCGCCTTGGACCCTGCGATACCAAGAAAACACAGAACGACGCCTAAGATTAACGTCCGTGAGACAACAGAAACGTGCTGCTTATGCTCTTTTCCCTGTCATCTTCGTATGTAGAAATAATTGCAAAATATTGCGCTATAAAAACGCAAAAATTAAAAACGCCAAAAGATTCGTTCCCACAGGCCATTTGTTTGCGGAAGCTTCCCCCCGAAGCTTAAGTTCAATCCCAAAAATACTTTTTATATTTAACATTCAATTTAACGTAGTAAAAAATCGTAGTAAATACGACAATCTTAATCGCGAAAACTCGAGACTCTGGAAAATAATAATCCAAGCATATACTTTATACGAAGAAACACGTGATACGGATCGACCTTTCGAACCGCAGAAGAAGATCTCGCGCAGGATATCGATAAGATCGGATCTTTGATGTGGTGTAGCCGGCGCTACCTGTATCGTGGGTCTGCGAACGCCCGTTTAAATTCATGAATGTCACCTGCTGGCTGAAGGAAGGCGGCGGTGCTGGCTTTCAGTCGAGCCGCGCGGATACACAACGAGATGCGTATCAACATCCGACGACAGGGTGCCCGGCTCTCTGGCCCGCCTTGAATTTCCCGCCAAACCGTTCATCATCCTCGCCCGTAATCACACGTTGTCGATCGTGATAATGGCTGAAACGTAGCCGCCAACCTAATTAAGACTATCATCTGTGACAAAGTCTAAACGAGCCGCGGCTCTCCCGTACTTAACTTTTGCCACTGAAAATTCGCTTTAATATACTGACTACACTGGTTGGTTCATTTTGGGCAATAAAGGGTACGTGCGAAAGGTATTTTGAAATTATGGGATAAATTAGGGTTTTTCGAGAGGCGAAGATTTTTGGGTTGTTACGAGTCAAGAATATGTTTATGGGATATCATTATGGGTTTTGGGTGTTATCTAATTTCATTTTCGTAGACCGTGAAATTTTAATCTCGTCGTTCTCTGAGTTTGTATGACCCAAAATGAAAATTATGCCTTGGCGTATCCATTAAAATATGAACACTGTGTTTAAATATTCGGCTTTAGCAACTCGGATGTATTCTACGCGTCTTTCGTTTGACAATTCGTAGGGAAGACGCGCTTAGGGATAGAAAAATGTGAAATACAAGCGAAGAGGATTGCACAATGTTTAACACGTTCGCTGCGGATCTACTTTTCATTGTTTACCGCGCTGTATGTTAACAAATAATTTTTGTATAATACCTGTTTCTGTTTTGCGAAACTTTACATGTTACGTGTAAATGCACGTTTAATGTGAATTATTATGAGATACCTTTTCGTAGAAATTAAATACAAATCAACGTACAATACGAATTATTTAAATAGCGTTACGTAAGAAAAAGTGGTAACGCATACGTGTTCGCATCTTTAGGATGGAACTGACAATAACCTACTGATCGAAGGCAGCTGGACCTTCCTCGAGTCATCTGCTTGTGTAGCTCGCGATGCGATAACTATTCCCCCTTCTCGCCACAACTGCATTAATGGATATTTATTATCGTCATCGAAGGTGGGTACCCAGAAGACAGCTGACTCGGAGAGGAACGCTGTTCAACGTTGGATGATGCGAGCCAACGAGATAACTTGTTTCCGGTCCTATCAGAAACTCCATACCCACTTTCGATTCCAGTGAAAATGTTAGCTACGTAATATCGCATAAACTATAGTATTTTCACCGTATATTTTGAACCAGTTAAAATTATTATAATTATTAGTAAAAAAAGTTTGAAATTTATTTTGAAATTTATTCTAATCCTCAAATTGTCTGAAATTATTTACGTGCAAATACTAAGAAAATTCGAATTTTTACATTTATTCATTTTATGTTATTCGCTTTATACAATTTATTTATTTCATATCTTTCGATGCATCATTTATCGCTAGATTAAAAACGCTTTAGATTGGACAATTTTATTAAACCTGGTCAGCTCGGAATCGTCACGCAACAATCTCGATAACCAAATAATTAAACAAAAAGAATCTCGTTCTTCAGATTCGTTGTTAACAAAAAACACAGAAAATATGTAGAAATTTTTACTTCACGCGTATTATTTATATCTCTCGTCTAACCGTGAACCCTATCTCGCAACAAATAAAAAAAAAAGAAGGAAATATAAAGCACAAGCGTTTCTTCTATTTAATTATTAATAGAATGCCGACTTCTAAACTAATTCTGTATCCAATACATCTAACAACCGAATCCAGTGTATTTCCACCGCAGAAACGATTATCCTCGACAAGCAATTAATACACCTCTCTGCTGACCAGATAGAACGCAAATATTTGACGCAGCCAAAGTGTGCAATTCCATCCGGGGGCCGTGTTTCGTGTCGCTATGGTGGTTTCGGCACGCGCGTACCACTGAAACCGAGTGTGGGAAGAGCACACAATCAAACGCTCATATTACTCACACACGTGAATACACGTAGAAATAAAAGAGAGAGAAAAAAAAATAAGTAGAAGGGAATATAAGAGATGATGGTATTATGTTATCCGGAAAGGCGGGAAATGTTCTCTGGTAATATCGGTCTCCGGTGATCAGATAGGAAATTGTATAGGGATGTTTAACGAGGAGGGTAGAGGCGTAAATGCCACGCTCTTAAAATGTCAGAACAGCATCCCTCTAATAGGCTGATACGTACCATTCTGGCGCCGACCTATTGTCGATGTATAGTTCATCAAGTTACTTTGTCACGGTTTCGGGTCATCTTTTTGCTCGTAAGCCACGAGGGGAGAACCGTGAGATACGTAAAAAGGTTTCCCCTTACCATCTCTTTTCGTTCACCTTTTTTAACGCCGAGCAGGGATGCCTTCGAAGGTATCTTTTTTATCACGTAGATTTCTTTTCTTTATTTTTCATGGTGGGTGTTATGTAATATTTTTTTGGAACAAATTCAAGCCTGCAGGTAATTACACGATACGATGAAATTATAAGAAAGAAGTTTATTTAAATTTATTAGTAGATACGGGAAGATGAAAGATGAAAGTTAATTTAGAGATTGACAAAACATGACGCTGTGGTTGTAAAATATTTTTGGAAATAAGTTTAATTTCCTACGTGGAAAGAGGTTAATTAGGATATTAGGGAAAGATGTAGGTGTAGTTTTATATTCTGCTGATTTACAAATGGAAGATTCTTTGGAAAACAGTAGAAAAACGAGCTAATATTAAAAGGGAATTTTAATCGAATAACAGAAGAATTGGAAGATAAATGGTGATTTAGTTAAAATTAATTAAAGCAGAATTCGAATCAATCGGAGAAGAATATAAGTTTCTCAACTTTATAAAATTCCTGTAGAACCACATATATCTTGTTGCAAAGGAAATATGAATTTTTAGCATTAACGACGTTCGTTGAATCTCATTAAGGAAGATGTAGGTTCCACTTTGAAAATCAAACGGCATTTCGTTCATCTGATAACGGGAAACAATGGTATTAGCTGGACTGAGAAAAGTGAGAATTTTTAACACGAATAATTTAATGGAAAGTAAAATTGTATTGCATCTGGAAAAATGCAAATTCCGCGGAGTTTTCCTCGCTTCGTGAGCCGAGAGGCATTTCGTTTATCGTGTGGTAGGAAACGATCGCGTTGTTTAGACGGATGAAACTTAGGAATCTTTGTTTTCGAGCGCGTTCGCGCAGCATTCTGTCACGGTTCGAAGATGCTTTTAAATTTCAAGACGAGAGAAAAGGCAAGAGGGAGCGACTCGAGCTCGCAAGAATCGCCTTTGTTCTTTCTGCTACGCTGCCGTACCGTGAAACGGCAACTTTCCTCGATGACGAGACGCTGAACCGATTATACAATATCAAAAAACGAGTTCTGCACGCGATAAATTTCAACTTGCTAATCGAATCCACCTCGGAATCACGAGGTGTCATCGAATCATTGCTCGAACTATCGTGTAAATGCAAGAATAAAGATTACGATCAGTGATAATTATATTAATTAAAAATACATTCTGCGACTGGTTTCGCCTTTTATTTCAGTCATTAACCTACTCTGTTAACTGTGTCTCCCAGTTATATACTTTTTTTTCCAGCCGTACGATTGTATCGCGTAATAAAGTTCTGCGTGTTATGATTTTCATATCAGAGGAAAATACTACATACATATTCTTTAGGAATAAAAAGTAGAGCTTCTAGAAGATTGCGAACGTCTAAATTATTCGTATGGTTAAATTATACGTATTTCAAACGAACTAAATTACACGCAATTAAACGTAAATAACAATATAATTTTCTAGAATTAACACTTTTCAAGTAAGTGATATTACACGCACTCTTTCAACATCCCGATATCTAAATATTCTATATTTTCCTGATTATAATTGAAGATGATTAAATTTCAACAGATTTGCTCTGTCTGTGTGCTGTAGGAAAGGAACGAATCGACACTGTATGGTCTTGAACAAAGCCTCCATCTCCTTATCTTCCCTTACATGTTCCAAATTACTCTTTCGATTCTCGGAACACGTAACCTTCGATACCTAATCTATTTTTCAACTTCACCATATGCCTTTTCACAAATACACGATGACTCGCTTCGATATTCCAATATTTCATAAAATTCGAACGCTATATATCTTACTGCTTCTCATTTGATATTCAATGTAAAAAGGAAATATATCTTTCTCCGCGAACCACGATATTTTTTCTTCTTTTTTTTTTTAATATACGTATCGAAATATTCGACTAGCAAACAGTGATTCACGCTACTAAATTTAGGATCATTGAAATGAGATAATTCCAAATTGCAAAAATGAAATATTACAGCGTAGTGTATTTCCATGTATCGCGAATCGCAGGACGAAATATATAAAATTGACAGTAACAATCAACGCGTCGACTGTTTGAAAAAATTGTCCGACTATTAAATACGAGTCGTCGTGCCTCGATTCTGCGATACTTTGAGCGTGTTCCAGAGCGAGGAGACGGCCAGTCGAGCGGCGCACGGCCGAGTGTCACATTTTTTCCCCGTTTCTCTGTGACGTGGCCACCCACACACGATCGTCGCGCGTATCGAAAGGAGGAGCGTGCACCTATCGGCGTGCAAATGTGTCCACCGGTGGTCGATAACGGACAGAGACGCCGCAGAACTGTTGGATGTTCATCGGACACCGTATATCCTGTTATTCGGCCTACTATGGAACGTTCGCGTCGCAAACAGAGAGAAAAGAAATAGAGGAGCGAAAGAAGAAGGCACAGACGACGAGCAGAAATATTTTTCCTGTTCTTTTTTTCAAGCGGACGAAGATTCGCTCCGTGTCTCGTTGCTGAAGAACGCACATCTCCCGCTACGGATATTCGATCGAAGTGAAAACGATCTTATCTAAGGCAAAACGACTCCGTATGAGATCGGCGTTACGTTTCGCGCGTTATAAATATAAACGTTCGCGCGTGTCGACGCGATTAAACGACTTTATAGGAAGCTTTGATTGCACACGGGCTACGCAAAGTCCGGTATTTACAGGTAGAACTCCGTTTATGTGAACTGGTCGGGCGATAAACAGTTTATATAATTGGAGGACATATACATAATAGGAACTCTGCAATTTTCTCTGCTGTTATTTTTCGTTCACGTAGTAAAGGAATCGGCAAAAATTCGGTTAAACGGCCATGCAAATTTGAAGCAGCGAAAGATTAGAATTTTTGTAGTATTTGCACGTCGCTGTATTTGTTATAGCATTTACATACTAATTAACTCTCCTTTACGGCTAGATGGCTGCGGGTATGGTTCCTCTATACGGAACAACTCGCTGTGAATATTCGCTTTGCGTAAAAAAATAGTTGATCGAAAATGGAACTCAAACACCGAACATACAAATAGCAGATTTCTTTCGAGATTTTTTTAGAAGATATTTTTAACGCGCAATAGAACACAACCGTAATCGAATAAACGAAAATTAGACTTTGCGTAATTAGTATCGAATAAATCACCGCGCACGATCGTCGATTATAGTGAAAAATGAAAGGAGATTAGCTCTAGGTACTGTATTCAATTTTGTATCAGTCGGTACTACTTTCATACGACTATAAAGATTCGATATTGTGAGAAAGAAAAGGAGAGCAGAATAAAGAAACGCTTCGTTGAAGGATAATAGTGTGCGCAAATATTTTTTGTAACCGCTATAGTGACGTATACAGACAGCGGATTTAATGGCGTGTTTAATCAAATTTCCATTTACGATGGCAAAGAAGAGAAACTTTGAAAGATCAGTGACACGAGCGATCACCATGATTTTAGAAAATGACGTTACGATTGACCAGAGCAATGATATAATACAAAACAACTGAACTAAATAAACTAACTATATAAATAATTATTAGCGACACCTTTTACCGTTGGAAAAAATGTCTGTGACGAAAGTTACTAATGTCATAGACGCAAGCGTCGATTTAAAATTTTCTTTCGTCAGCCTCCGTAAATTCCACGTTTGTGAACGATGCTGATAAACGCGTAGATCAGCCAGCCGATGCGATTCATATGGAGTCGGGTAGATCGGTGGAAATGGTTTGCGGGAAGCGCGTGCCTTCGCGAAACTGGGAAAAGCAACGACGTCTGTGCCGTTTGCACTCGTGACCGGCACGACTCATTAGCGACATTCCACGTTGTTGCCTGACTCATCGGCAATACCTTAGGCCCATACAACTCTGCATACCTGACTACAGAAGCTCATATTGTGATTTCGATCAGACGAGCTCGATAGGCGATCTCGTTCTACCTTTTTACGACCTTGCAACGAGAAACGATAATGCTACTTGCCGACTCGTTTCGTCATCTTTCATACTTTCCAACGCCTTTCGGCGAGTTCTCCTCCGTTCTCCTCTTCGTCGCGTGATTTCCAGAATTTTCTAACGTTCCTACTGGAAGCTGAACATTTAATTCTTGACGCAATTGCAAGAAATACAGGAAAATTTCGTATGTTGGGATTAAATGTGAGTTTTTAAAAAAGCGAAGATTTATATGAAGCTTTTTCGGATATAGATCAGTTCGATGATCTTTTAACATACTTTTCACGACAATCATATTTTTAACGGTTAAGAGATTAAGAAATCTCATCTTTTTTCCATTTAGATAAGTTTCCGGTGAGCGAAGATGACGACAGACGGATCGCGCAATGTTTGGAAAATACGAGAGACGAAAAAAATCTCGAGTTACTGTGTTTAAACTCGTATAAAATAATTGGCCAAAAATAGACTTTGTCTGCTCCATACGTAACCATGAAAGGTGCTCTGAACTTCTCAGTTTAAACTGGAACCAAATGTTTTACATAGCACGCTATGCTAATAAACCGATTTTATCCTAAACTGTGATGTACGAGCTATTTGAAACTATTTTTCTTAATAGCTTTTATCTTGAACTGTGATTCATGAGCCATTTAAAACTATTTCTCTTAGTGCCCTTAAATAGACGACTTAAGCCAGATAAAAAATTTCCAGCTTAAAACGAGAATTCGCGTTTATCGCATCTCCGTGATGACGGCAGAATTCCTCGAAGACAATATGTAATTAAAGATATCCGCATAGAGCTGCAGGACGAGGATGACACAGTGCTCCCGAATGAATTGCACGAAACAATAATGGCGACCTATTCTCCAGCTCGTCCGTCAGTGAATTAGGGTAGAAGAGAAGGAGAGCGTATTTTTCGAAGGCTTATTACGCGTCTCGAATCTCGCATAGAACGTCATGCAACAAGATGCCTGTAATCACACTCGTTCACACACACGTAGACGTATATACACGTATACAGGGTGATTAAAAAAGCGTGGACAATGTATGATGCGATCGTAGGCATCGATACAGCGAGGAAAATTCACCTACAGGAATATCCTTCGACATTTATTTAAGTTGTAAACGATTTAATTTTACGCTAAAAATATGTACAGTTGTTAGTTGTCGTATTGTCAATGAATCGGTCGAAGCTTCTTTTCTCTCTGTTTCATTTATACTTCATGGTTTTTACTCTGAAGAAACAGATGACAATAGAATTTTCCGGCTGTCGTATTGAATTAAAATTCGTAGTAAAACGAAATAGTGCTCCCATTAGGAATTTGTATGAAACAATGAAACGTTCGGACAAATACCGTATTTTAATCGGGTACTAAAGTCAATTAAGAAGCATCGAAAATTCGCTTATGATATAGAATTCGCGTATATCTACGAAATTTTAAATCGTATCTGGGATATTCATTTTGACCTGTTTTATTCGTCGAACACAATATAGCATTGTCATTATTAGTTGCAAAACTTGTTCAAAAAGATACAGACGAAAATTGAAATAAAAAGCTTGTGAAAGTTGTTTGGAGGAACGAAAAAATTGTCAAAGACAGACCGCTATGAGGCTATACGTAAATGGCAAATAGTGTATTCCCTTAGCATAAAATTAAATTATCTATACAATATCTGGAAAAATAAAGCTCAATCGACGTGTTTGTACACGAACATTTTTCATTCTAAATATCGCTCACTTATTTTTTAACAGCCTGTATAGACACACATACAGAGAATGTATGGTACCTTGAATTCGCGTGTTCCGCGGATCGTGGGAACTGGTGTAGTATCTTTCAAGAGCGTGGGTTGCCAGTGTTAGTGTTTATTCAACAGGCAGAACAATGCACAGGACTGTCGGTGCTCCGTTCCGCATTGCTGCGCCCAAGATCATCAGCAGCCAGTTTGCTACTGTTCTAAGTGTAGCTTTGTCACTATACGATGACTAACGTGTACCTGGACCTCGTCCTCCCTCTCTAACAACAACGTACGTTGATCGTTATTTAATGAAAATGTAAGTGTTCGGATTACGTGATGTCTGAGAGACACCGGATTCTTACGGCTACGATTGTCTCTTGGAAGCGTTATACGAAGAAGGAAATACGTATTTTGATTTTACCGTGATGTATTAAAATCAATTAGAATCTTCCTGCGATTTCTGAATCACGAAGTTCCTTTTTTCGTCGAAATTTCGCGAAAATTTTGCAAACTTCGTAGAATTCTCAAGTTTGAAAAATTCACAGCAGCCTTCCATTAGAACCTTACCACTCTTCGGTTAATAAATCGCAAAATTCTCTCGCTTCAACGATCCATTTTGAGATAACAATGTTCATGTCGATACAAACTTTCACAAACCTTCCAAAATAGTTCGCCATCGGTACCAACAACGTCCTAATTTTACAGAATTCTCATAAAGATCAATCACAGACAAACATAAGATAAACATAACACAGATAAACGAAAATCACAGAATTTCCTCGTTCGTTTCGAAATCATGCAGAAACCTTGGCAAAACTCTCGAATCGGTTCTTTACCATTATCGACGTACCAACCTTATGAAGCTCTGCTCAACCTTGGGAATCTTCTGTTAGGAGCTAACCTTCCACCGATTTACAAACCGGCGTTTATAATTCTCTGTGTGCAATGGCCAATTTCGAAATCACAAAAATCCCTCCACCAGCGCAAACCTTCACAAACCTGTGAAACGATCTTCTCCAGTACCAGCATCCTAGCATTACGAGGCTCTAGAAATCATTTATCGAAATCTGAGCCCGCAGTCTGTAAATCAGCACTCGTAATTCTCCGATTCTAGCGTATTTCATGATTTCGAAATCCCAACAGTTCTCCCATTATCGACTCTCGCAAACCTCCTAAAGCGGTTCTCCGCCAGCAGCTAAATGCATCCCAGTTCAGCAAACTTGCCAACTCGACGAAACGCAACGTTCTACCTCGGCAAACCAAAAACAGTCGTTAACCACCCACGCAGCACCCATTCCTTCGTATTACATAGATTACGCAAGAATTTCTCGTAGCACGGTGAATTTCTCCTTCAATAAGGCCTTAAAGAGGTGATTCTGGCGGCGCCAGTTACGCAAATGCCAATTGGTCCCCTACCCAGCCGGGTTAACCTCGATTCTCGTTCGCATCATCTCCCGTTTGCGGTCGAACAATGGCGGCATTACGCGGCGCTTAACTCGCGTCTAGATTTCTCAGCTGCGAGTCTGCGTTCGCGTTAACGCAATTTCCACGAAAGGTGTGTACCCGAAGCACGGAAGACAGCCCGTGGAGCTGGCGAGGTCCCCGGTTATTGATCGGTTGGCTGGCTGGCTTGGCTCGGCTGACTGGCTGGCTGGCTGGGTTGATTTTACTCCCGGCCTGAGGAGGACCATACTGGATGTGGTATGGATAATGGTCGACTATACGTATACCAGTTACACCCACAGCTGTACGTGGAAGCTACACGTAAGCTGCTATTACCGCATGACGCAGATATCGGTTCGATTATCAGACAACCGGTCCAAAGATGTGTTCGTGACGATATGTGAGGTATTGGGAGCGGATGTGTACTAAAAAAACCAACAGCCTTTGTCTAATCGTTCCAACTATTGATAAATCTTTCGCGATTTTATAATAGGATTTCTTGTGTATCGCTATTTGCGTTATACATGTACTGAAAGATTCATAATTTTTTGAATTCTTCACATAGGCAATTTCCCTCGTTGGTTACGTTTTTGTGAATTTGTGTATTTTAACGAGCAGTATTTATTCTGTAAAAGCGGAAGAATTAATTTTTTAAGAAATCAGATCTGGATAATACAAATTAGAAACCAGTTGCACCGAATGTTTTGCGCTGGTATCTATTCCAGATAGCGAACTCACTCAGCTTGTTGAATATTGAGGTTTTAGTCTGCTTTTGTTGTTAAAGCCTCGAATACTACTCGAAACAATTAGACAGTCCTCCGTGTTATATTGATCTTTCTAACTACCGCTCATACATAATTTTTAAATGACTGTCTCAACCTCTTACGAACTATAATATTACGACTATAGTATTTCTTAAATGTCATCATATGTAACACAATTGTCGACGATTATTTCCTATGGAAAGCTCGAAGTATGTATTTCTTGTATGTAAAAAAATATGTCATTATTCGTTAAATCGTTCATTCTAAGTTCTTCATTTCATTACACTGTCAACCTTTATCGGTATATTCGACGAACATGTCAGTGTAATGGAGCTTCTGTTTGCTTGATTGCTACAATAGTTCATTTATTTTTTCAGGCAGTTTGCAGTTATTTATTTGCAGCTTCTTTAAATTTGGCTGGCGCTCGATAGAATTGTGCGGTGGCTTAGACGCTGTTATTCTCTTAACGAAGATTAGGTGTCGTCTCGTAGGGTTTCGGCCGGTTCGGAAGCTGATACGAGCTGCCGGCTTCGTTTGAGAAACGGGAACGATCATCGATCGCGAGAACAATTTCTCAATGCCGGAAGAGTATTTTCGTGACGTTAACGAAGATTTCACGGATGGTGTATAAGGTTGCTTTACTTATAGATGGTTTTACGTAATCGATTACTATAGAACGAGTAAAGACAGAGAACGATACGAAGGGATGTGTAACGAAAAATTCTAACAGATATTTCTACGAATTTCTTTCAAGGAATTTTCCAAAAGGCCAAAAATTATCCAACGCGATTTCATTTTAAACGAATAATTTGAATCGCGAAAAAAAAAGAAAATTCTACAGCGACAAATTCTAACAAATATTTCTATAAATTTCATTTATGAAATTAAGAAAAAAGAATTAGTAGACTAGCCTGAATAATTTTCCTAATAAAAATTAATCCGAATTATGTACACATTTCTTTCGTGAAATTTCGAAGAATTTAGTAGTCTCGTCTGAATGATTCTCCTTTTAAAAAGATAATGAGAATTATAAGAGAAAAATACTAACATGTAGTTTTATAAAATTTTCCACGAAATTTAGGAGAAACGAGGAACTATTATCAGCAGTTCTGGATTGGTGTACGGGAAAACGACGCAGACAACGAGGGCTGGTGAGCTCGGCGGTGAAGCGAGGATCCAAGGTAGGTGGTTTCGTAGCCTGGCAACCTGGGCTAGTTCCAGCCGTAACCACACCCTCGATTGACCAATTTATTACTCATCTAACAACCGTCGGCTACTGTGCGCCGCAGTGTGTGATTCTGATGAGCCGCACGGTCGATCCAGCTAGCCTGGATCGTTGCAGCGTTTGCGCTTGGATAACCTACATTTCGATGCTCTCTCTCCTTTTCAATTACCGTCTGATAATCCGCCGACTGACTGGATCGATACCAACTTCAGTCGAATATTTTTCGCTCTTTTAGTTCTTAATTCAGCATCAATTTCTCAAAGTTTCATCTACTAGGAAGATCTTAATTTTAAGGAGTCGCTTAAAATTACATCATCCAGGCTTTAAGAGATTCATTCTCTAACATCCTTGAAAAATTCAACCGTTCAACGACCAATGTAAGAAAACCCATTGCACGAGGGCAACGATAGCATCATGAGGGCATCTTCATCGAATAGGTTTCAAAAACATTCATCCTTTCAACGTCATGCTTTCGATTAATCTACTCCTTCGACGTGCAAAAGTTCAACTTCTTATCGACCAATACGAGAAAACGTGGGATCCATTGCGCGAGACGAACGACGGTCCCAGTCACACCCCTTCAACATCTTCATCAGCATATTGTAGGCTTCAAAAAATTCATCCCTTCAACGTCACGCCTTAGACTAATCTATTGCTTCGACATGCAAAGTTCAACCTTTTATCAACCGATATAAGAACATATCGAGCCCACTGCACGAGACAAATCATAATCTCAGCCATATCTCCAACATCTTCCAAACTTTAAAACATTCGTTCCTTTAACAACCAATACGTATGAGAAACTAACGAACCCATTCGACGAGACTAGTGATGATCTCAACCACCCCTTCAACATCTTACGGGCGATTGGTAAGGTGGGCGGTGGTACGAATGCGAGAATTCGCGAGGAAGCCCTAATGATCGAGCGTTTCTTCCACGAACCCGGGGGAATCTGATTCAAGGGGAGGAAGAGAGGCGTGGGTGGACGGGCGCCCCGCTCGCGCTAAAGTCAGATCTCCAAGGTTTTATAGGTGTGTTGGCTACAAACGGTTGCTAAGCTACCTGGCAGGGAGGCAACCGGTCAATACCTCGCCTCTGCTTTACCTCCGCATGAGCTAAAACGTCACCGGTGGAGAGTTGCTCTCTCCACCTGTCCCAGCCCCTCCCGCACGCCCCTGTGCCCACCAACAACCCACCCCGACCCTGCCGCCACCAGCAGCAGCACCAGGACGCGCAAACGTCCCCCTCCGTCGTGTCACGCCACCATCCCGACCGCGTTTCTGCTCCTATAACCCACGGCCGCTAACCCCTCATCCGTATTTATCTCTATCTTTCTCTTTCTCTCTCTTGCCGCCGATATTTTCGCCCCTGTTCTTCTTTATTTTAGTTATTTTCGAGAATCTTTTTTCAGTCAGAAGTTCCTATCACACACGGCTGCTATCCTCTCGATAGTATCTGTATCTGCTTCTCGCTTTTTCTATGTTTCTCTAGCAGCTTTTCGAGCTGTTCTTTCTCATTTTATAGTCCCTGGAGAATTTTTTGTTACTCGGTAAATTCTCACGATCCTCGACCGCTAACAACTCGTCCGTATCTATCTCTGACTTTTTCCTTTGCTATTTCTTCGTTTCTTCGTGGGTCTTTTTCCTTTTTGTCCTTTCTGGTTCTCTTTGTTCCGTTGGCGTTTAAAGATTTTTTTTTAATTAATTTATTTATCAATCTTTTTTAATTGGACAAGTAAATATCGAGCTCGGACGAAAGAGGCAGATTCACGGGATCGGAGAGTGAAGTGGAATTTTTTGAGTCGCGATGGAAGTTTGAAGGTGTCGAGGAGGTGGAGGAATGCGTGATTCTCTGTACTCGCTTTCTCCATTTTTTAATTTGAAATTATATATAGATTTGTCTGACGTTCGTGACAAAAAGGATAGATATTTTAGATAGAAGATAGAACAATGATAGGGATGGTGAAGAAAAATCAGGGTGTGGCGGTAACCATTTCAAAGAATCGAAGATATTGAGAATTGTACAGAATGCAAACCTTTCCTTCTGTTCTTGTGTTTTTTCACGTCTAATGGAGATTGAAAATTCCTTGGGTTTTTCTGTTGAAAAAACATATTACACGAATCCGCCACCCTTTTTCGTGGGGGTGGCATTGTAGTCTAACGTCCACGCGTGTTTCCACAGGAAATGAGGCCGTGACTAAATGGAATTAATCCCATGATGCAACGCGCGCAGGTTGATGCGGAGGTGGATGTAGGTTGATCAGGTGATGTGAACAGCTTGTGTTAACAAGGTAGGCTGTTTCTGTGGGGTCAGTTAAGGTCTGAAGATGAAAATAGAGTCATTTTGGGTTTTAACGTTACGTTAGAAGCTTCTCTTTCAAACACATTTGTTCGGAGAATATCCGTTTCTTTCTCAACGATTCTCTGTGTCTTTTAACTATAATTTCTTCTTGGTTAATATGCTCTGATAATATCTCGATAATACCTAATATTTGACTAAAGATTTCAATCTTCTTTGGACTGCAAATTTGTATATTTATTAAAAGATTTATCTCGCCTATTAAACGCTATAACGAGAATTCTACTTTCCAGATTCTGCCTATTACTTGTATTTTATGCATTTTTTACCTTTAAATTTCACGTTTACGCATACAAATTTTCATTCTACTCGTCGCTCTCTTTTAAAATCTTTTTCTCTTATCTATCAGCTTCCACCAAAAAAAAAAGAAAAGAAAGGGAACAGAACTTCGTCAAATTCTTCTCAAAATTCCTTTTTCAAAATAAAACTACGGTACCCAGCACGTATAATTCTTATTTTTCCGCAATTCAAATGAAATTTACGTGCACTGAGGTGAATTTCAATCGAACTCGTAGGCAGGTGATGTGATATCCGCACCGCGTTCCAGTCCAAAGTTTCCTAATGCACAATGGATTAAGTGAAATGTAACATAGGAAAGAGAATAGAGTGTTCAAGATCAATGTCCTCGATAAGATCGTTCCGAGCATTATGCAATTTTGTACTAATTATTACGTACACACGTGTATCGAACGGCGTATCTCTCCGCATTTTAAACGCACGAACCTACCGACATACGTATATTCGTGTCCATGTCTCGGATTACATTATGCCCACCTTTCTTCCTTGTTTCTCGGAACCATAATTGCACGACCTTCTTAATTTTAATAAGCTCTCTACGTCCCCGTATCATTAACGAAGCTTCAAAATTACCCGTTGCACGTTTCCAATTTTATTCGATTGAAGGGTTTTAGCATCTTGCATTTAGCCTCTCGTCGATCATTATTATAGTATTTTAAAAGACTCGATGAATGGAAGATCGGTGTTTCAGTTTTAGGAAATTGAGACTCGACCCTTTCTCGAAATTCGTGATTTCTTGTAGTTAAACTGAGAGTAGTCCGGTTACTTTCGTAGATTTGAAATGTTAGTTAGCCATGTTAGCTTTTTTACAATTTACAATAATTAAATATTAAATGCATACTTGTGTATAATCGAAGAACCAAAGAGAAACTCAATTGCGAAGAATACTATCATTTTCAAACTTCTAAGAACACGATTTAAGAGCCAAGAGAGGATTAAAGATAAAAATTGATCGACTACAGTAGCAAACACAAGAAAGCTTAAAACTGATACACCATGATAGATACACGTATTAGTAACTTGTTGCTGAACACGTTCTACTATATCGGTAACGATCATTTATTCAGAGATGTACATATTTATCTATTAACTGCCCTCGTTACATATAATTACATTTCATACTGTGATGTTTCTTCTGTCTTTTATCTCATATAGCGAGTACATGCGTATGTACCATCGTTGAATTAATTAGGTGGAAATATACCAACGATAAGTTTCGTATCGCATGGTAGACTATAAAACCATGCGTAAGGCTGCGAGAACTTACATACAATAAAAATGAAATATGAAACCCGATAAAAGGAAGCTTCGCAAAAAAAAAAAAAAAGAAAAAAAAATAAGAAGTCATGCCACCATAAATATTCTTCTCCGATGTGTATTACTAAAAATTCCCTCCGTGCGAAAACCACCGCGATCATCAACAACCATCCATCGAAGATTTAAAAAAAATTCGATCCACAGCAAGACAGCAAGGTAGAAAAACGAAATGAAACCGGAAGTGGCGGTAGCTGGGTCGATCGCTCGGCTCCCCTAAGCGCGGCTGCTCCGCAATAAAATTATCTACGGAACGGGCGATATCTCCCTTCGCGCGTACTCGTGTTCACGCGTGTTCCTTTCGTGGCGACCGAGCCAGCCACCTATTTCCGGGAACCGTAGCCACGGGTCGCCCCGCGCCCCGTGAAGCCCCAGGGACCAGTGAAAGGGGTGCACTCCCCTCTCTCTGTCTCTCGTTCACCTTGCTCTCGCTCTGCACCACCCGCAAACACGCAACACACGTTCTCTCCGTGTCGGTGCATCCCCCGTGCACACGGAGGGCCGATGCTTCTCGCTTGCTCCACCAGCGCGCCATTTTTCGACTCGATGACAACGTCACATTCGGACCAAGGCTTCCTTTCCTCATGGTAAAAGGTCGCCTGGACAGGGACACTCCCTCGCCTACTTACGTTATATTAGCTACGAGTTTCCTTGCGGCTACTTGCGGTTTGCTTGCACGTGCACAAAATTGTGTATAGTGTGCGAGACGCATTCGATACGTTGCACGATGTTGACGAGATACGGTCGATGTCGATGATGTTACTATATTATACGGTAGTTTTATGGATCACGTTTGTCCAGAATTTTAACTAAATTGGGGACTAGAGGGTTTCGTGTTCTCTTTGTTAAGGGAGTTTGACATATAGAGTTTGACTAGATCCACGATCGAGATATCATTTTGCTGTTCGTTGCTTTTCTTCTTCTTTCTTAGGATTATGAAGGTTCCAATTTGCTTAATGTTTTGTCGCATCAGATATGTATATATAGGAAACAGTTTTCGAAAATTGTTATTGGATTTGGTTTTCCCATCTCTTTCCTCTCTTCTGATTTAATCTCCATTATTCTCACGGATGACGCAAGATCGCTTAACTTTATTCACTATGACGAATAATCTCGCTGACAAGGCTGCTACTAGTAGACTTTACTTCTCATTCTCTGTGTTGTTTGTTTCTAACGTTTTAGAATTTGGTTTGAGACAGGGAAGTTGTTGCAACTGATGTTTGGGGATTGGTGAAGTAACAAGTTATTCGAGGACGAGATCGTAGTATCTGTGGATAGTGTTCAAGCAGGAACTTCTGGTGAATTTGATTCTTCTGAAACTCACAGTTCCACATTTGGCGATTTATGAGAAATTGTAGTGACAGCGGAAAGTGAATTTTTAGCCTTTCGAAAGGTACGCAATATGGTTAATCGCTACACGTGTAAATGTAACGGCAAATTCTCGTTAACTTTCTTAACGTTAATCAGGAAGGTGCAGATTAGCCGAGACTGAGAAACTTCTTAGTCCCAAAGTTTCCGAGTTCCGAACGATCATCCGATAAGATCAGCTCGTTAAGATGAATAATTGATTCTCGTATAACCGAAATGCAAAGACGCCAGGAGCTAAAGAGCTCCTAATGATCCGGGAGAAAGCAACAATGTTTAACCTAATCTACCACCATTAACAGATCCCCTAATGTTACAACAGACTCAGTTCTTCTAATGACACGAATATAGTAAATAAACTGCCCTGTAGATAACAATTAACAATACAGTGTCCTACACGTATCTTCCAACGATTACTTATCTCTTCCTACTTCGGAAGCAAATACGGCAACTCGACTACCGATCTTTGTGCATTGATGGAAAGTTTAAAGACGTAAAAGTACTAATATAGTGCATCATTATCAATATCATTCAAACATATATGTTATATTAATTTTGCTATTTAAATCACATCTGTTTAGATGAAATATTAAGGAATTCCAATGTAATATCAGTATAATTAATATATCTGAGGGATCTAATTCTATTTTACTTTGTTAATATTTTATTTAAGTAGCACTTGATCTATTGACAAATCAATTAGAAATGAACAAAACGCACATGATATATAAAATATCATAATATAAAAATACACGATATATCCAAAGCATATCTTCATAATATTTAATAAACAGAAGAATTTTTTAAACAAGTTCAAGGCTTTCAAATATATTCGTAAAAATATGAATTTCCACAGACATGCACACAGAATGCACATAATACGCGAAAATACATAATTTTTTATAATATCCAATAAATAGGGATTTTTTATCCAAGTCTCAGTGTTTCTAATTATATTCAATATACATATATAGATGTGTTCCGTGAACGTGAACGAATATATTAAATTGTCCGAAAAGTGTCTTTCTTTCGCAAACATGTTTTTTACAACAGTGCACGTTCATACAAACGTGAAACCAAGTCTGTGAAATGTCGCGGTGTTTATCTCAACAGAACGAAATGGATCGTAAGTAATTCGAAAAAATAATATAAAACAAAAGCGTTGTGCGTCTATTATTTCTTCATAAAACAAAAGAAACTTTTCGGACAACCTAATACATTTCGATTTACACTTCGATCCGATGTACATTTATCGAATTATACAGGTGCCATTTCCCTCCACAAGCTTCCTGCATCTTTCACGCCACTCGAATATTCCATCCTTCCAGAAACTCAGGTTTTTCGACGAGAAACTTTTCCATACGAGTTTTCACGTCGACCAAGTTTCCTTAAGGATCGCAACGAACTTTCCGAGCCACCCAATATCTTGTGATTTCTCTACACAGCGACTAGAAAAACTATTTGCACGTTGCATCTGTTACGATATTCGTATGCTGCTTACTTAGGTCCAAGCGCGTTAAATTTCATATCGTTTAGAGGTATTTTAATACGAACACAAAAGTTTGATATTGCGAGAATGAAACGTAAAACCTGACAAGAGGAAGTATATAATATATAATATAGCATTAGGTTGTCCGAAAAGTGACTCTCTTCCTCAAACATGTTTTTTACAACAGTGCACCTTCGTACAAACGTGAAACCAAGTGTGTGAAATGTCGCGGTGTTTATCTCAACAGAACGAAATGAATCGTACGTAATTCGAGAAAATAATATAAAACAAAAAACGTGCGTCCATTATTTGCTCATAAAACGGAAGAAACTTTTCGGACAACCTAATAAATTTGCATGGATATCCGCGGTCTAACAATAATTATCTTGAAACTTTCCAACGGGGTGTGTATACTTCCCATCCACAAGAAACTGAATTCCCAGCAATCCCATCGAGTTTTTCCACGAATCGATCGAAATACATATTCATAAGGCGAAGTTATACACGATGCCCTCATCCAGAGAAGAGCAGCAACGTACCCGCAGGCGAGTCGATTCCTCGGTTTCAGCCGCGTGCACATCCTCGCCGCAGCCTCGTTGCTCACCTGCGTTCACCTGTCTTCCGTTCGCTCGTTTTCCTTACCCCAACGTGGGCGAACGTGCGCTCGATCCACATTGTGGCGACCATTTAAACATCAACCGTTTCCCAACAGCGTTTCCAACGGCTCCCACACGTCGCCGATTAGACAGACACGCGGCTTGGAACTCGATTGCGACATCACAAGGCGGACTGTTCCTCGTCCAGCGTATATGGAGATTTTTTCCAACGCGCTACAGCCAGACAATCGTTCGTTGTACTCGTTCTCGCTTTTCTATTATATACAGTAAGCACTTGGGTATTGTGGCGCCAAATAGGATGAGTTTCTTTAGAAATGAAACTCGTGGTCATCGACAGTCAAAGGTCGTTTAACTCTTTAAGAGTGTAATAAAAGGAGGAAAGATGGAGAATTGAGGATTTGGGAAATAATTATCTCTTTCGCCTAGATTTCTTGTATTTTTCTGCTATTTTTACTACCAGACATAAGAGACGTATGGTTTCGCATTTTTATGGGATTCGAGTATTGATAATCGGAATACAGTGAGAATACCGAGCGAGTGTACGCTTCAAAATATATTCACAAGCTCTTATACATACGCGCATGTTGCACAAACGTTGAAAAGTATATAGAAATAGAAATTAGTAGAAAAAAATATAGGTAAGTCGATGTTATGTGAACCTTATTCTTGTAAGGTGTGTATTCGCTCTTCACTCTCGCTACATGTACGTATGATGAAATTTATAATATTATATTAGATAGCTGGCTCTAGTCTCTCGGACCATACTATAGAAGACTAATCATAATTCTTGTTACAAAGTTGGAATAATAAAAAAAAATGTATTGTACAAAGGAATATCGTATTGGAGAACGCCTATACGGTCTAGTGGTAGAAGGTTTTTAAGCGAACTTGAGGTAGTGTCTGGATCCCAGAAGAGCTATAGCTCGAGAAAGCTTCGAATCCATATCTTCCAGTACCACGGATCGATATTTAACAAGAGTATTCAAGAAAGAAAGACATCGTGCTAATACTCGAACGAGACTTCCTTACACTGTGTCTATTTTTATATTCTTTAAACTCGCTTCTATGATAGAATTACCGTTGATAGTTGCAAAAAAACAAAGTTGCACGTCCAATTAAGGATGGCTGTGTTGGAAGAGGCTCACGGTAGAACGAAGTCCAGCGAAGAGAACGAACGAACAGGTAACGCGCTGTGTTGCATTGAATGTTAATTAATGAGAATTGCGATCGACGTGTACGTTTCGGAAGAAATCGAGAATATAGAAAGTAACTAGAGGAAGAAGAATCGACGTTGGCTGCAGGCTGGGAACTATAGCGAGGTGTCTGTGAAGCAAAAGCCAAGGAAACTTGTCTTTTGTCAGTGGCATTTCGAGTTCAACGTTCTCGTTGGATGCTATCACGCGATCCAGCCGCCATCATTCTCCCCGTACTTCTGCGAAAAACCAAACTCGATAGTCGTTTCATAATTTATGCCTGGTATAGCTCTCCCGTTTCCATTTTCACGCTCTGCACGCTGCCAGAACGGTGGAATAGTACCAGTTTCTCCGTTTGGTACGTACAAACGTATTACGATCGCGATGATCAAATATAGGTTTCACAGTGTATAGACCTTACAAACGATTCTTTCGTTTCTCTTCAGAATTTGAATATCATCAACAGTTCTATAATAAATTTATCCGCGAAGTAGAGCAGGTGAACGAAAAACGATGTAGGAAATTGTTCCCTTTCTTGCAGTTTTCTTGGCCATTTACTCGTGAATTTCCATTTCATTGCTCTTCGTTGTCTTTCGTTTCGTTTCTCTTACTTTTAGCGTAGAAAGAAACGAATTCGTATGGAAAGATAATTCAATAACAGTATATGACGCAGGCGAGATATTACCCACGTTTACTTGAATTTCTTCAATGATTATTTCAAAATCATTCGTTCCTTCTCGAGATTCTTTTTCTTATTTGCGTTGTTAGCTAATCTTCGATAAATAACCGATTAAATAATCAAATTACAAACAATCTTTGAATTTAATTTGTTAAACGCAATATTGAATAAATCAAATAGCTCAAGTAGGAAAGAGTTAAAACTTCGAAGCTACTTCACGCCCTCTTTCAACCACGAACCATTTCTGGCTATTCTTCCTCATTTCTCAAATGACCGCAAGCTTATAATTCATAAATTATAAACGAACTTTCAATTACACTTAGTATCTATGACCTATTCAGAAAATATAATAAAAACACGTTATAATAATCCTTTGGATCCCATACGGTCAATTACGGAATGAGATAATCCTAACCAAATAACAAATCCTAATTCAACCTATTAAAGAAGAATCGGTCACAACAAAACATTGAATGGTACAGAGATAAAGCTCGAAAACTATAATTTCTCGGTCTCTGTCACAGCCATAAACCCGCTTACCAACCTCCTTAATTAATATTTGCATAGATGACCACAACATAAAGTTGTAAATTAAGAATGAAAAGGAAGCCATTGATTTCAACCTATCATAAAATATAATACAATTTACAACTATAGTCGTTGCGACCTCGGAGGATATTAGAGAACTACATAATCGTGATCAAGTTACAAATAGCACTTCGATTTACTTACAATTGGATAAAGGAATACAAATAAGCCGCAAAACAACAATCAGTCGCAATAAAATATTAAATACGATTGAAATACCAAAGCAAGGTTAACCTTCGAAGCTACTTCATCCCCTCTCGCAACTATAAGTCCTTTCATCATGCTTCTCTGTTTCCGCAGTCCTAAATGACCACAACGTTAGAGGAAAAAGAGCCTAGGTTGCCGAAGTTATTCGTCCATCATCGTTTATCCAGGCCTAACGAGCCTATAACTCAATCCAACGTCAGGATAAAGTACACACGAGTGGCTGTCAAGTCGACAGAGAGGGCGAGAAGCAGGGAGGGCATGATTTCCATAGCAATCTCGAATCGCTTCTCAGCAAACGCACGAATGCATTAAGCTAAGTCCCGTAGAGCGGTTATCTCGTCCGCGAGAATTGATCAAGATTAGAATTCCCACATCCGGAAGCGTTTCTTATAAAGTTTCCCTTTTCCTTCATCTTCCGCGACCGCCTCTGGCCCGGCCTCCTCGCGCACCTTCTACTTTTCTTTCATCTCTTCGCCCGTGCCGCGCTTACCATCGCGAAACGATGCACCTGCGGATATATCATGCGTTCACCATGGCGCGGCGCGGTGCGCAAAACGCGATTAAACCGATTTCTTCCAGAACAGAGCAACGGAGAAGCTCGGTAGAGTCTCGAGAGTCGTAATTAATACACGAGTACTTAATGGATTTTCAAAGGTTTTCTCAGCAGGAAAATCATTTCTTCCATAAGGTAAACTGTGGAATGTTACGCGTCTATGGGAAATTCTAAGGTTCAAGAATGTACAGAATGCAACGTAATATGCGAAAGTATATGAAATTGTTGAAATTATCCTGCTCGGAAATAAGACAAATGATTAGGTGTCTAATTATGTTTGTTAAATATCTTATTATATTTAGTGACGAACGCGTTGACGTGGAATCGTCCTCTTCCTAGTTGTTAGAAGAATACAATATTTGTTCTCTTTTCTACGTCATTCGTTCCTCGTTTTCCCTTTATTTTTCTTAGGCCAGGTTAAAGGAAAATTGGAATCTTAATATGTTAGGACATGAACGATGAGATACTTCCTATTGAACTTTAACCCTTACGCTTTGTTTTATCGGCTACAGTCGTTAAACCTAACTGTTTCCTTTGAAGACATTAACGCGATTAACATGAAAATCATGAAAATATTGGACGTAACTTAGGTCTAACGATTTCCAATTTTCTGTACTAAATGAAATGTGAACTAAATTTCTGCGTTATAGTTCTTGCTCGTAGTATGAATCGTACGGATATTACAAGATAAGAAGAATTGAAATTGTTTCTCCGTGAAAAGCGAACAATATGACTTATCGTGTTTCTTTTCTACGATGTTGGTGTAAAAATACAGCGAAGAAAGTGATCGTTGACTTTGATCTTTCTTGAGGATGAATACGTTGAATTTCATAAAATCACATTCCACCTACCTTTTGATTTTATTCGCCGATAAAAAAAACCAATCTGTCTTATCATTTATCTCGAGATCAGATAAAGAAAAAGCCAATTCTTTCCACTTTAACTTAATTGTTAATCTATTAGGTAATTTCACTTTTACTTTTTAATTTTGCTTTATCTCGTTATCGAAAGTAAAAGCAGGTAGATAATCTCACTGGCACCGTTTAATCGTAAAAACGCAACGTTTACGTTGCATTCCATCCCGTTTTATCATCGAATGTTTGTAAGGAGCCAATAAGAAAGCCTACTGAGTGAACATCCATCCACAGAATGCATCTTTCGCCATCGGAAACAGACAGCGAACTCAGCCTTCGGCAGACGCCATGACTCATTCGACAGACTTTCCCGTTACTCACCGCGTCCAACAAATTCATCAGCTGATATCCTTCATACATAACTCCCTTATCGCGACATCGCGTCTTTCTATCCATCTTCATGCCGTTCTTTTGTTCCGACCAACGAGTTGGAAATAAAAAAGAAAAAGAGAATAAAAGAGTAAAAGATACCGTAGGTAATCAGCAAAAGTAAATGACAGACTTTTTAACACGGAATAACTTCTTTTCAAACTTGATCAAACTATCTCATTTTTCCCTTTTTTTTTTCTTTTTTAAGAGTGAGAATTACTTTGCTAGATGACGTGTAAAAGAAACGTCGCAAAAATTGTAGCTGGTCGGAATCGCGAAGAAAAAGGTGAAGATCGCTTTTTACAACTTTTTTATCTAGGTTCGTAACGAAAATTTAAACAAGATACACGGAGTTTTGTTTCTGTATATGTTAGAAGTAGTATGAGGCAAAACAGTATATACGAAAGTTATTCATTGATAGTTTCAGCATAATTGTTCGGCGTAATTACTTCGATATTTGTTAATAGGACGAAAGCAGATACGTAATCCCAAAGTCAGATGATAATAATAAATAAATATAGATTCAGTGATATTTAGCGTTAGTATTGATCCAGTAGGTTAGTAGAAAATCTTACGTCTTTGAACCTAACAGTAAGCGCTTTTTACAACCTTTTTATCTGGATCGAAACGAAAATTTAAACAAGATACACAGAGTTTTGTTTCTGTATATGTTAGAAGTAGTATGAGGCAAAACAGTATATACGAATGTAATTCATTGATAGTTTCAGCATAATTGTTCGGCGTAATTACTTCGATATTTGTTAATAGGACGAAAGCAGATACGTAATCCCAAAGTCAGATGATAATAATAAATAAATATAGGTTCAGTGATATTTAGCGTTAGTATTGATCCAGTAGGTTTAGTAGAAAATCTTACGTCTTTGAATCGAACATACTCAAATATTTCCTGTTAGCCGCCAAGTTACACTGAAAGATCAAGAGAAACCAACAGAATCAGATGCGAATAAAAAATTCAGAAAAGTCATCGAGATACGTTTCTTCTATGCAGTCTTCGTGCACAAGTAGATTTTAATATGAATATTAATATAAATGGACATTTTTCTTCATTTTTTTTTTTCTGACGAGAAAAGGTGTCTGAGGATTTACACGCGACAACGCTGTCACAGCACGGTGAATATCTTCCGTGCAGAAGTTATGCTTCTCGTTTATCAACTTGCCTTTTGTGATACGCGATCTGCTATATTTGCACCGGTGTCATCGAAGCAAATTGTCGCTGGTATAATACGAGAACGGTTCTGAGAAAACGGATGCGGCGCTAATATTTCCGAGCCACGTGTAACACGCAACACGATCGTTCGAAAGATCGCTAAACTCGCACAATTTTCTCTAGACTTTACACAGATTCACGATCTTCGTGTCTTTTCACATTCATCGCACTATATCCACGACGCGCGTTTCCTGATCTTTCCTATCCTCGAGATTCAAAAGGTATATTTTCTTAACAATACACCTATGAAAATTTAAATAAACAATGAAGTTCTCGCTACCAAAAGGATTAAAGAATTCTACTAATAAATTTATTCTAACGTTTGTTTAATATTATAATTGTCAAGATGCAGAAAATATCTCAGTATTTAACAACCCGTATAAAGAAATAGAAATCTTTTCAGATTTAAAAGCAAGAGAATTCTCATCACATTGATCAAATGAAACATGCTGTTGCAAAGTTAACAGATGATTTTCTAACTGATGAACGATTTCATTCTAATATTTATCATTCGAATCCTCGAGACCAAGAAAAAATAATTCACCTTTTGGCAGTCCGTGTGTAGTAAGAATATGCAAATCGAACCAAGGGAAGCCTTCTAGATATAAAAATAAGAAAAGAAAATTTCCATTACGTTAAAAGGGCAGATATTAATTGGCAATTTTATTATAGAATTGCGAATTCCAAAAAAACTCTGTCGTATTTTAAACGAAAAATCTTGAATGGAGAAGCTGACAGGATACGTGACACAAAGTGTTACGCAGAAACAAGTCACACGTCATTAAAATAATTCTCATTTATTTGGTCGCACCTCTAGAGAAATTAATCGATGGTAATAAATGTTAAAAGTAATAAACGACATCCGTGTAATTATCATCGCTATCGTTCATAAATTCGCCGGCGCATGACATCGTGCCAGGCTACAATGTGATCAATTCAATATGCACGATAACCGGACGTGAGACATTGTAAATTGTTGCAAATACCACTGAATTATTGGCGAAAGTATATCGCCGATATAAATGCGAGATGGTGCGCGCGTTTTGCATCTGTTCCTTGTCTGCTCGTGCTGTGTAATTTTTCGCCGAGCATACTTTCGATACAAAGTCACGTCTCGGCTGTCATTTTGACAGGAACCAATTTTTAATCGATGATTATCAAGTCACGTTTCTGTCTTTAATTACGTACAGCGAGTCTTTTAGTTTATTTTAATTTGAATAATTATTCCGCAAAAAAATATGCCGCACGTTTTAATTCCGTGTTGCACGGGTTACATTTTTCCAACAATGTAATTCTCTTCTTAGGAGATTGATTCGGTTGTTTTCGAATTACAAGCTGTTAAAAAGAATTGAGAATTGTCTCGTAAATCCTAAGGTAACCAGGACTCGTAAAACTCGTATCAATCTTCGTGTTTCATCGTGAATTCTTAAGTGAGGTCTTCATGTCGGCAATCTTTATAACGCGTCGTTCAAAAGAATATTTGTTACAAAAATTCCGTATTAATCTGACGGATCAGACATCCCCTCTCGATTCATTTGAACCTATTGAGAATTAATACCGAACCCCGTATACTGAATTAATTACGTTTTCGTATCGTTAGTGTTGAATTCTCAGAAGATGTGCGTTCGTTCGAAATAATATAATGGAGTAAAAAAAGCACCTCGGTGGTATAAAATATGTAAAAATTCTCTATTATCTCATGATAATTATTTAAACATCTAAATGAAACATTATCTCAATATCCCAACAAGCATCATGTGCGTGCTCGTCCAGCAGACTCGCACACAGACGAAGTGTGAAACATAAAAAATGCAAAACATCGAAATAAAGGTATCCTGTTCTTCTTAATGCACTGTAATTCTCCGTGCGGATAATTAAGGGGACCAGAGGAAGAGGGTCGAGGGGCAGAAGAGAAAGAAAACCCTCGAGGAACACCCTCGGCGTCGAGGACAGAAAGGATGATGCGGCGGCCACGTGCAAAACCGTATATGGTACCTACGCTAATTCACTATATATAGTTTGCCGATTTATTGCAATTTCAATTCTCGATTTTAATCTGTTTTTAAATGTACATATTTTCCTATTATATTTATCGAATTTATCATACGTATATCGATAATAAATTCCACATTATTCAATTTTACAACCTAATTATTAATAAATTCGTACCAGTTACATTAGTCTGATAGCTTTTGATCGATCTGTGGTAAAAATATGTTACGAGTGACCAACACGGTAACTTCGAGTCAATTAAAACGAAACGATCGACTATCTTGGAATGCGATACTTTATTTAGTATATTGATATTGCGTTATATTTAATATATCGATATATATTAAAAGTTATTTTAGTTTTCCTGGATGCCAATAAACAAATTTTCATTTATTGAAATATCCGAAAAATATTTTGTTAAAATAAATAAAATTTACAATTTATTAACTACCCACATGCACATAAAAAAGCTACATGGAACGCAAACTCCGCGTAAATTGTGGGACCAGAAACTCGTCTGCGTTTTTTCACTACTCATCAAGCATAAACGAACCGGTGGCTCTCGGAATTAATATGCATATGTATTCGATCGTTCTAGGCCGGCTGATACGGTCCCGAGATCGAATAAATAATCATGCGGCATTATGCGCTGGATGACCCTTGATTACTGACCTCCTCACCTCTTGTACCCGACCACGCGTGAATTATTCATCGTCCTCGGTCGCGCATCCTAAAAACTCATCACCTGGGCCGAAAACATCTTCTCGTGGCGGCTTAATGAATACCGTGGAACCTTTGGTTTCCTTTACGATCATCGGAAACGGTGAATCTACATGCGTCGTATTGTCCACCGTGAAACAATCGAGCTATAGCAACCGATTCTTCCGTATCTCTTAGTTTTTAAATTTGTATTTTCAGAGTTCTGTTTCTGGAATATCTGATCGATCTTGCAGGAATTATATTGTTTTCCTATGACCCCTGGAATCTATAATTCAATTACCGTATCACTTTTCTTAAAGCACGCGCGTCCAAAGAAAGCACCTTAGAATCGAAAAATGCTCGAATTAGAAATGATCACTAGAAAAGAAATCGCAAGTTTCGAGTCCAAAAATATTTCACAGAGGATTGTAAACTTTGTCAAATTCGTCCTTTGAAAATTCCCTCGGACAGAACTAAATATCGCGAAAGCCAGTGTCATTTTACAATCTCCCATTTCCACGAATTATTCCTAAAATCGAAAAGAGCATTGTAACATCTCCGGAGCCATAACGCAAATCTAACGCAAATCTAACGCAAATCTAGCGCAAGCCCGAAAACCATACCTTTCCGCCTAATCTTCAAGAGTCTATCAAATTCGAAGCATCCAGAATTTTCTCTAGAATTTTCTATTTCTACGAATTACGCCTGTAACTGAAAAACTCAATTACTCCCACCATCGCCCTGAAGAAAACGAACCTATGCATATAAGGCATCTTCGAAACCATAGCTCAGGTGTAATGCAAATGTACAAACCATATCTCTTCTCCTGTGATCTATAAAATTTCGAGTGTCTAGGGAATTTTCGCGCGGCAACGAAAGCCCGCAGATGCGTTTCCCGTGCAGATGTATCCACGTCCGTGGAGATACGCGCGCATTACCTTAACACAGGCTTGAAACGGCGTGTGTAGGTCCACCTGAGCGAGCAGACGAGCGAGTGAGCACGGAGGAGAAGGTGTCTCACATGGGTGCCTCTGTTCCCTGCAACACGAGTCCCACAGATGGGGGAGACATCCGGGCAGCTGACGTTCAAATGAAACTGACTGACTGACTTCGGCTTAACCGACTCCACATCCTTCTTCGATTAAGGAGAACTACGTCCGGGAGAAGAACGTTGGAGAACGGAGGATGGAACGTTTATATATCCCGTCGAATTGTTTTCCCTGCCGACGTTAGGGAGAGGAAGGCCTTTAGCCTGTCCCTTCATCGGTCACACACTCGCTGCAATCCTCTTTGTCTCCATTTATTTCTTCCTTTCCAACCGGGGAAACTTCCAAGAAGAGTGAAGAAGATCTTTCTTGGACAAATCTTGCCTGATATTCTGTTTCTTTTCTTTTTTATAGAATTTAATTGATAGTGTACAATGGGCGATATTTGTACGCCAGCAAATTTATTGTTGCTTCTATATATCGGTTAATAAGATACAACACTGTTATATGATAAATTTTGTACCGTTTAGTAAGCGCTTTCGTACGATTACAAAAATCTTATACCATGGAAATATTAATATCGCGATTGATATTTATAATAATAATAATATTTATTATTAGCATAATATATTTATAGAATTTGTTATATTGCAGCGTTTTCAATCTTCTGTAAGTATATCTCGCATACTTTGTTCGAGTAAATTTCCGTTATATTTCCTTAGAATTTTGATAGGAATTTACATCGTGATCGGAAATATACCAACAATAATAAATAATTGTAAAATCTCAATTAATAAATAATATCTCTGTTCTATATAATATTACGTATCCAAATGTATTACGCGCAACTTGATATACGTCTTACGTAACTGATACTATTCTTTCTTTAGAAATTTTCCAATTTTTATTAAATTTCAGGTACACTATGACTATCTTATATCATTCCTTAGATTTACGCATATTTATGAAGACTGAAGGCATTTTATAGCTTCCTGGTCATCTTAGAGACCGATTTTTGGGAAGATCGAAGTATCTGAAGAGATCTCATGTTTTTTAAATTAACGAGAAGATAAAGAGGAATTTAAACGTGTCAGGGCGTGAGAAGAGCGTAGAAAGTGAATCGTGAGAAGTAAGCGTGACGAATTATGGAAATATTACAGTTCTTCTTGGTTACTTTTGTCCGTCATATATTATACAATCCTTTATGCTTCATTCTTTTCAACGTCTATTTGACGCGAGAACGAGGACGAAATGTCCTTGCCTAGACAATTTGTCAATCCTTCGTCGATCTTCTCTGCAGACTTTTATCAAACTACAATATCTTAAGAAAATATTCCAACACTTTTAAGAGCCTGTTACGAATACACTGTGCCTGTGCTGTACGTCCACGCATGCGATGACATTCTAGTATCATGATTATATTGATAACGTTTGAAACAAATTTGAAAATGTATATAAAAGCAACAAAATATTTGATGCAAGTAGAGATCGTAAGAGTATTTAAACAGCCAGTAATCCGTTATATTAATAAGCCTAAATATTTTCAGTGAAATTATCGTTATATGTTTCATTTTTTAATTTTTTATTAAACACACATTTGCAATAAATATCTTGTAACCTCTATACCTATATAAATGTTTGAATCGATTTCAAAGAGCAATATGCTCGTGAAAATCGCACGTCATTACAAAACCAACGAAATTTCAAAATGTTTTATGCAACACGTACGTTACATACATCGATGTTTTTTTATGGTAAACGTTCAAATCTTTTCGCGAGCCAGTGTACGTTGATATCAACGTGATTCGATAAGATTGCGTGATATACGCAGAGAACGTGCCACGTAATACCTCGATTCGCGTTAATTTAGCCTTTGTCACAGGCCATCTTGTCGTAGAACGATTAGCGAAAGATGATCGAGCACGTGGTTCTTTGGATCCATCATCGATCGATGACTTCATGGCGTTAATAGTATCTTTATCTTGTCATCTACTTTCCCTGTTTCAAGTTGATATTTCGTAACGTGTACGTGAGTGATATAAAATACTGATCGTTAAGGTTTAATTGGCTGAGACAAGGAATTACTTACAAAGTGAGTCCGATAGGATCTGTAAATACATACTAATTTAGTTTGTCAACGAGGTTACAAGATATTCGATAATTATTATAAAAATATCATTTTTACATGATTTTTAAAAATCCTCAAATAACTTCTATGATGTAGTTCTTCCAAAGAAACTGCCTCGATATATTCATACTAATTCCACGAATTTCTCCAAACATCATCCTTCTCCATGCAAATTGTTCCGCCAGAATTATACCAAATCGATTAAAACATCAACTCTCATTGTCCAAAGTGTTCCCAACGAATCTATGTCAACGTGTCTATACCAAACAATTCATATTTCTCCAGAAGCTTCCTCTCCCAAAAATCTCAAACCAACCCTCAAAAAATCCACCAACTTTAAGGCCATCGTTACAGTAGATGCAGTGTTCTGGCAAATGACGACTCCGCGATTTCGAGTATACTCGATAAATTTTCAAACTCGATTTTCTCGTAAACTAAGCCTTAAGTGAAAAGAATTTTACTCCATACTTCGTTCTTATTTTCATAAGGAATCACCTCGTGTCAGTTTGTACATGTCGTTCGACCGCAGTCTATATATTGGGTTGTCCGAAAAGTTTCTTTCGTTTGATAAGGTGATAATAGATGAAGAACAATTTCTGTTTTATATTATTTTATTGGATTAGGTATGCTCCATTTCGTCCTATTTCTATTATTACGTTCGAGCATAATTCAATAAACTAATATAAAACGAAAAACATTGTGCGTCTATTATTTCCTTATAAAACGAAAGAAACTTTTCAGACAACCTAATATATAAATATATATTAAGCACATCCGTAGATTCTTCGGAAAGTATGCTTTTCCTGTCTTCAATGAAGTTCGACTCGACGCGTCGACCGAATAAAACACGTACACAGATCCTAACGATCCTATGCGTTACGACGTTCAAATGTTTCGTTCGGCAAATCGACTATTGGTCAGAACGCGCATCCGCTGTAACCATATCGCAAGCCATAGAGCTAAAACTGCAGCTCGTACTCCATCGAGATGTGATCCCGGCGCCGTTGTTCACGGTGACCAATTCCAACGTACGCCGGGTTCACAAGGCTCGCAGGATACCGTGTAGAACGAGATGGAGCGCGGCGTTTGCTCGCATTTGCAAGGGGGACCAGAGGAAAGACAAGAGCGCAGAGAAAGGGACAGAGATGGAGCGAGTGAAAAAGGAAGGTTGGAAAAAAGGAGGAGATAGCGTTCATACCCCAGAGACGGGGAGTAGCCCGTAAAACGACGAGGGCCGGACCAGGGCTTCGATAAAGGGAATAGTAGAGCGACGAAGAGAACAAGAGAACAGGAGAGACAACTGGAGAACGAGGGAGAGAACGGGGAGGGAACGGATAAGAGGAAGCGTGGGCACTCAGGTGTGACTCTCCCGCGGGTTCTCCTGCCTCTCCTTGCCAGCAGCAACAGATACGCGGACCTTGGTCTCCCCGTGCACCTCCGGAAGTGCTCTTTATCTCTGTCGGTCTGTCCCCTCGCCCGTACCAACGTGCGTGCCTGCGTGAGTGCGTGCACCAGCCCGTCTCGCTCCTCTCTTTATTTCCCCGGCTCTGGTCTCTCCCTCGGTTACAGACCACGTAGACTGCAACGGCTGCGTTTCCCTGCCTGATTAACCGAAATTTCGATCGCACGAATCGTATCGACCAAACGGTGAATCCGTGACAGCGGCGCTAAGGTTTTCTTTTTTTCTGTTTTCGGCAACGTTTCGGAGGTTGCGGACGAAGGGTTGCATTGGCAGGGGAGGTTCGTAGAGGTTGACAAGGAAGAATGGGATTGTACGTAGACAGCGTGTTGGATGTTGACGTTTGATAGTTTGCCACGTCGGATCACCTACTGTTCTTTGGATTTTCTCTGAGGTTCGATCTTTGGCGATCGTAGGACGCGTATCGCGTAACCGCTCGAACTTGTCGAACTAACCGATTACGTTTCTTGAAAATCGATAGCAAGACGTTTTCTGAAGTTCCATACGAGAACACGTAATTAACGTTTCGTTTCGTTGCAATGATTAACTTCGATGAATTCTGTCTAGTTCAGCTTTTACCTAACGTGTAAACTCATAGTACACGTTTCATACGATACACGTAGTGCACGTACTCGTTAGAAATAAAGTTTGAACTTTTGCTGGTAGAATTATAGCGATGAGTTGTAAGTAGTGTTTGAGTTTTGTAACTATATATTACTTATTGTTATTAAATTTTGTATTTTTACTGCAACATATACGAGGATCAGGCTTAATCTAGAATCTTGTCACAATAATTTCGGATTTATGAAGTTTTTAACGAAATTATATCGAGTTCCTTATACTACGATGGAAGATTCTACTTTCATAAGACAATCGAGTAAACGTGAATTTTAATCTACAATTTTCCTAGGCAATTGAAAGAATTCAATTAAAGAAAGAGTAGAAGAAAATGATGTTAGGAGAATATACACATAGTGTCTATTTGAAATAACGTAAAATCGTTGGTTGGTAGCTTATAGCTAGACAACGAACGTGTGTACCACCTGCTATACACACTGGCCTCTAACTGTTCGATTCACAGCTCTGCTCGAGGCAATTTCCTTTCACAGAGCTGAAAAATGAGAATGTTAATTTTTCATCGAACGCCCGACCGAATACGTCACCACGTCACCGACGACGACGCTCTAAATCCAACGAAGGCGGACGTTTCAGACGCAAATAAATTCAAGCAGCTCTTTAGATAGAAAAGAAAACAACAGAATTACATAAGGTTAGTGTTAAAAAGGAACCGAACTCTACTCGTTACGCGTCTCTCTCCGTGGAAGTAATTTTACAGATAAAATATTATATTTCCATTACGGAAAACTCGACGAATAAATAGAATTCACAGATCGACGCAAACAATTCCCAAAAGGTAAACACTTTGAAAATTCAACAAGAATTAAGTTCGATAAAAATTTTGAAAAAAACTTACATTCTTTTTAAATCTCAAGGGACAATAAACGAACCATTCCTCTTCGCTAAATTAAAAAAAAAGTCATTGAATTTACACACATTTTAAGAAGAATAACTTTTTGAAAAGAAATCTATGGAAGAAATATACCGATCCCAAATAAGATCGAATAAACTATTTCTCCTCGTTAAAATAAACGAATAAAACAATAAAATGCACAGATTTTAAGGAGAATAGAGTACGGAAGAAAAATCTCGCGTAAGAAATGAATGGTTTGCTTGGTCGATGATACTGCTCCCAATGCACGGCGCGTCGCAGTCTCAGGCAAGAAGAAAACCGATGCAAAGGGGACATGAAACTCGGTGAAATTCGCATTACGTATTACATAGCGATGAATCCGATGTGTCTTCGAAAGGTAACAAGCGGCGTGCAGGTGTACGATACAACGAAGCAACGGAATGATCGGCTGTTACACGATTAGACGCATTTCCCGCATTTATTTACACGCAAGACTAACTAAGCCGACCCACGTAAGTGCTGGAAAGGAGGATTTTCTTAGATTTCGCAACGATGCATGCCCCTTTCGGTAAAATAGCTTTTACGTCGATCAGTTTCGAGCAAGAGGAAGTTGAAGAGTTCTTTACGATATTCTTTGTTAATTCTGCGACTTTCAATATTCTGATGGTTACGTATTTTCAGGTCATCGTCTTTCTTAAACGAGTGTCACTGTTAGCTAAATTATTGGAGATTTGATAGTTGTATTTAAAATTTTAATTATATTTAATCATCTAAAACGTCGATAGCGTTGCAACGTTGCTAAACTAAAAAAATAACGACCAAGTATTTCTCTATATCTATAAACATTCTATTCTTCTGCAATTATATAATTCGGTATTTAACTCATTATTCTTGTGCGTGTAATTAAATATTCCGATTTAATCTCTGCTAAATATCTCTATAAAAATTGACCGAGAAATTTGAATACATTAGCTATATTATTAGAATTGAATGTTCTACTTCGAAATACTAATAAACTATTCTTCGATATTGAAATATTATTTTATTCTTCTATGATTAAATACTTTAGTATCTTGCTATAACAAATTTCTACAATTTTTTCCATATAATTTCAGATTTGTTAAAAAGAGTAACTTACCCAAAGATCATTTAAACAAAGAATCGCCTTCATCTTCTCCATCTATCTTGTTATTTATAACAAAAAGCGAAGCGTATTCGCGTTCGAGTAAACAGAATAGAATGAAAATGGAAGCAAAACCGGAGAAACGAAAGAATTACGGAGATGGAATAGCACAACGGAATGGTTGGGCCGGTGGGGCTTAATCGGATGAAGAGACCGACAAACTAGACGTTCTCTTCAGCTTTAGAAACATCGACGTATGTGGCAACTAATTTCGTTACTTAAGTTATACGATTGTCCGATATTAGAAATGATCTTCCTCGAATCAGGCGAACGTCTTTCTTGCGTCTAGTTCGCGATGAACAGTTGGCTGTTTCGAACGAACTCCATACGCAGCTTATCTAACTGCTCTTTCTTCATACGAGGTTTATCCGATCGTGCAACGAATATACCGGCGATCTTTATGAATGCACGAGAAATTTGAAAGTGGAGAAATCCGCGGAGTGCAAACAATCGAGAAAAATGGACGCGTAGAAAATTGAGTTTAGAATAATTTATAAAATATTCACAGTATAATAGGTAAAACAATTTTCTATCCAGATTCCATTATACTCGTACAACCTTTCGCGCGAGTGTATCGTATCCGTGGAAATGTGAATTTGCATAAAACTGCTCGGTCTAGCAACGAATATCGTGAATTACTGTAGGGAAATTTTCGAGATCTTTTTATCGTAATATAAAATTCAAATGTTCGTAATCAAAATCCAATTAATCTGAATTACGTTCATAAACGATGAGACCATATAATCCAATGCTCGTCAAGTGCAAGCACATATATTCAGAAGCGATCACGATCTCGATTGGCAGCTCGAAAGTTTCCAAGGCTCGAGCAGCGACGACCGAGTTGGCGAGGAATTAAGAAGCGGAGAGGAAAGGGCGTATGGGAATAATCGCGGGAAGCGGGGCGTCTTTTTTTTTTTATTCTTTCGAGAGAAGAGGGCACCTCTGCTCTTTTTCCATTCCTGAGAGGAGAAAGGAAGCAGAGGCCGGGCGAAGAGAACAGAGACGAGAAGAGATGCACGGAGAAGCAATGCTAATTCCTAGCTTGGAGTTGGGAGACTCAGAGAGGTTTCCCACCTTCTACGGTTTCCCTCTTCGAGACAGCGCGACGGCCACTCGTCTGTCAACCGTTGGCGATGATAATGATTTCGCTTGCTACAATCGTCTCCGCTCGATTCACGACCGTTGTGTGCCAGTCAGCTTGTTTTAATTGTTTTAACTCAGCTGATATTTGGCTCGTTTGGAAACTAAAAGCTCCAAGCCGAAACAAAGGAATGCATCTGTATCAATGAGGCAGAACATTTCAACAGGAGAGACGTATCGATAATAAAACTTGATTTCTTCATCTTTGTTATCGTCCAACATATTTTTAGAAGAATTCGAATTAGGTTCGGTGAATTTGTACACATTTTATAAAAAAGAAAATACACCACGCGTTACTAGCTTTGTATAAGATTTATTTAATTAGGGATCAAATTATTTCAATTTTTTTTTTTTTATAAATATACAGAAATCTTTCGTTAAATTATTCAAATATTTATATGTATATTTTAAGGAATATATCTTTAGTATTCCGAGAAATATACTGCAATATTTCAAAGAGAAGAGACATATTTATAATAAAATTATAATAAAATATAAACAAGCTTTATGCCTCCTTCGATCTATTTATCATTTATTGTTCGTCTTAAATTCTATTTCTTTAGTACATAAAATACTGTATAAAGCACATTATGAAAATATTTTGTCTAATTTTCAAGATCTTATATCCGAGTCGATTACATCGTACGTATTGCACAACTACGTGTCAATCGTTACATGTTACGGAAAATGACTGTAATACCTGCTTGGAGAAGATACTTAAACGTGTCAAGAAAATAACTAAATTCCTGCCATAATAATAATAATCTTATTCCTAAAGAAGTTGATCTTGTTCACACATTAGAAAATTTTCGACCAAAGAATCGCTGTTAAGCGCATCCGCTTTGAATCTGAGTTACATAATACGAGATAATATAACAATTCCAATCGACCATATTTTCTAAAGAAAATGAAAAAATAATAAATAAAATTCCAAGACTGAATTCGTCGTTCCACGATCGAGATACAACTACGTATTTCTTCCTGCTGTCCGTACTTTATTCCATTTTACACAAATCATCGATAACGCGAGTAACGCGAAGCTTGCCGCTATTATCGGTCTTGTAACGCTAGGACGTAACATCAAACGAAATCGATGACAGAGATAATGGACGCAGACAATATGACGTCGAGTACTGAATATAAATCGTCCCCGAGTTAGGACGTTCGCGGATATAGGCTTTGTTCGTAATTCTGTCCAATGATTTTAGAATAAAATTGCAGGTTTTATTGAAACCACGCGACATCTGTCGGAGAGCCAGCAAAATAATGGACAACTTGCCAGATAAATTCGTTATGCCGTTTTTATACCTACCCTTTTCTCACGGTTCTAATCGAATAAAATAGTTGATACTATACGAATCAGTGTTACAGCAATTTTATATTCTATAAACGAATAATATCGTAATAAGTTCGATAAATTATCGTTGACAGCAAATTTGTTGCTTAATTTTAGTGTCTTTTCTTTATGGCCCGCTTGTTTGTTCGTGTCGAAAGATGGTAAAAGAGATTCATGAATTTATTCCGCCTTCTTTTTTTCTACAGACAATATTTCGTAGTTTCTAGTGTTGACAGTTACGAAATCGAGATATGCTCCGTTACTGGCCATGCAATTCATAATTTTCTCCGTGCCTGTTTCTCGATCGAGAAATATATCATTTTATATAGTCTGATTAACGTCGCACCTATTATTGGGAACTCGCCATCTCCACTTCGATAACACAGTGGTTCTTCGACTGATTCAGCAATTCTTAAGTTAACGTAAGTATGTTCTATGTATGTTGTTAATATAGGGGACAATTGTTACGAGAAGACTTACTACTTCCTAGTTGATATCGCGATTCTAATAACAATCGGTCGTGTTTATTGCAAATGTTACAAGTACTCGTCACTTATATACCATATACAAAAGAAGTAGATTAGTAGAGATCAAAAATTTAAATCCTTCTATTTGTGAAACAAAATGTCTTAAAAACTGTCAACAGCATATTCGTCTGATAGTCTGATATTCGGCTATATAAATATTTTCAATCAATCACAAACGCTCTTTTTTAGCATTATTTAGTAAACTATCTTTTCAAAATTCTTCTCTTCGATACTCTATGAATGCAATAAAATGTGTTAATCCCATTTGATAAATTATTTTCTGAAAATTTTCAACAAATTCTTTTCAGCTTATCTACTCCATCACGGACACAAACACGGATTCGTCAAAATCGCATTGAGTGAATTATTTTCTCCAAAGTTAATGGAAATATTTATGGATACGATTCCATTCCCCTTCAAGCTTATCTGTTCCATAATCGGAAATAAAATTTGTCAATCTCGCTTAATAGAATAATTTCTCAAAATTCTTCGACAAATCCTAATCTTCTTCTACCGTATCTACTCCGTGTCTGATACGAAATTCGTCGATCCTATTTACCAAATTATTTCCACCAAATTTTCAACAAATCTCAATTTTCCTCCGGTCTATCTATTTCATGATCGATGTAAAAGCATTGGTCGCGTCTACGATCGGATCGATCGCGACGAGCAAGCGAATGTCTGTCACTGGAATCGGTAGAAAGTCGAAATCCCTGGTCGCAATGGTCGAGAACCACTATCCGTTGTTTAGCAGTTGTCATTTCGCGGATAGTAGTCGCGAGTTACGATGGCAATACGGGAAATGCTACACTCATCCACCCTGGCCAGGCAGAACGACCGTTACATCGCGAGCTCTTACCGGCCTTACCGCTCTTCTCTCTCCTGCGTCAATGGTCAATCGTGGAAAAAAGGAAAAAAAATAGAAAATCTACTCCGAACACCGGTAATTTCCATGAACCGACCATATCGTCGATGCGCACTGCGATAAACAGCATCTTACGTCTGATTTCTCCGTTTGCAGAGACTACGTAATTTAAATACAGACTTTTATGAAATAGAGATCGTAGTCAAATGAGATATTCCACGGTATGATTATAGTTTTCTATCACAGTTTATCATTTAGAATGATTAGTTCGTTTAAATAGTTTTTAAGTTACAACTTATGAATATTTTTAATAAATTAACATTCATTACGGAAAATAATATTTTGATAAACGATGATGTGTCTATTTGTTTATTTATTTAATTTATTTGTAAGTTATATCATGAGCTTGAAGGTTGTATATGATAGGATGAAAGTAATATAAGTGGAGATTTTAAGGATTTATATTTGGTCGCGTATTTCAATTGTTAAAAATTTAGTTTGATTTTTAACGTTGATTAATCCTAATCTTTTCATACCTAAAAAATAAACGCGATGGATTTTGTATACGTAACAGAGAAGAATGTTTCATGATAAATAGCAGCGGACTTAAATTGGCGATGTTTTAATTTCGTACGTGAGATTTTACATTGGAAAGCGCTTTTAGCGTCGAAGCGATGATTGGAAAACTAAAACATTGTTCCTTTCGAATTTCACAGAACGCCGGGGAATCTGTGACGAGTCGACGAGGCACCAATGATCCATGAAACCCAGTTCGGAGAGCGGTGATCTGAATAAAAGTACGACACAACTGTGCACGTTTCAAAACACGTTCTTCTTTTTTCCTTTTTGCTCTTTCCAGATAAAATCTATCTACCTTTACTTCTTGCTAATTAAATGATTTAGAAAATAAATAAATACGAAGTTTTACACGAACTTGCCAAAAGAAAAAGATCTCGTGTAATACGGTAATAAAATTTGAAAAACATCGATAACCTCAAGATCGAAAAAGACAATCGAAAAACAGAAAAGACGAAGAAGAAATCAATCGCACCAAGTTTACCAATTCTAACGTTGAAATATTTTTTCTCCTACTTACTCGTCGTTAGACTGCGGATTTTTATGTAAATTCCTATTCCTGGGAATACATTTAAAAAGGTGGAATCTCGATGAGAAATTTATCTATCCATGTCAAGTATTATACCGAGCACTGTACTTTGGATATTTTATCCTACCTTTTCATATCATGTGCATTTCCTGCAACTCCGCGCTTTCGAATTTCCTATAAATGCATAAATATCCGCAGTCCACTTATCATCCGCAACCACGTTCGAGTTTCCCATCCTCTGTTATCTCGTATATGTGTGAGGGGACTTTTAAAGGAAGAAAAATGCAGAACCGCGCGCGTTATCTAAATGCACGTTAAGGCAGATATGTATTCGGTTCATGAGATCGACGAACGTTTTAGAAGGTTCACGCGACGCCTGATGACCGGAAGTTGTCGATACCGTAATGTTCGGGTACCGGGCGAACCGGAAGCAGGTCCCACGTGTGCTACAGAGACGCGTAAGAAACGGAGAACGAAAGAAGTGGAAGGGATATAAGGAGACTGGTAGTCAGTCACAGTACAGTTGAGACTTTCTTAACGAACGACTCAATAAATCAATCACGTAAAAGAAACTTATACGCAATGGTTTTTGCATATGTATGATGAGTTATTATTAAAAGACTCCCCTAGCCAGACGTCGATTAATTTTCACGAAGAAGAGGCTGCTTTCGCAAGCGTTACACCTTGTCGTTGCGTCTTTACGCGCATTAGTATACTTGATGCAATTCTTAATGCGTGTTACATGCCCAGTAATTTGATGTTGCTTGGCTTTACAAGTGTTTTCGGCGTTAGTGAGCTGTTGAGTTACTACGTTTTGTGTTATCGTTAGTCGTGTTGTTTTGCCTAGGACGAATACGTATGAAACACGACTTCCTTAGAAGAAGCATCAAGTTCGTTGATCAGATACATCATTGACCGCCAACTTCTCCAAATAAATTACTCGTTTCCATATTTTTATTTATCCTTGACACATATCGCGACAATAACGAATTCCGAAGAAAAGTTTTAGATAGAATACTTGTGATTGCATTCTAATTTCCAGTTTATGTGCTGCATATCCAGGTCAACCAGTCAAATACCAAGTCATAATTTTTATAACAAAAAATATAATCTCAAATTGTAATCATATTTGCGACTTTAAAAACCGAACATCCGAACAACGAAAACCTGTATTTCCATATTACACGATGCAGTCTCCGCTTCTCCTCTAATTTGTCAATTCTCTGATACTATTAATTGATAAACCATGGTGCGAAAGTCCAGATAACGATATGTATAACAGAGAAAGAAAATCTGTCCAACTCCAAAAGCCAAACACTCAAGTACGGAACAACAAAGTACCAATAGATATCAGAGTATCGGAATACCAGGATACCAAAGTACCAAAAATAAGTGTCGTCGACACTTGCATCTCCGCACGACCATAACTCAATGCAATGCATAACTCTGCTTGCATGTCGAACGATGCAACGATTACGTCCGCGATATTACAGCAACGAGGATAGGACAAATGATTATAGCGTTGGTAAAATGGTTCTCCCAAGGTCACGATCGGGACCATCTCCGTTTTCCCGACGAGAAAGCTCGATAAAGCGTAGCATGGCGTGGCCACGGCCTATGGTGGCGGTGGCGGCGGCGATCACGATCTCACCGCATCTAAAATCACCCGGCGGTCCTCGTGATTGTATTAATTCACTTGACAGAATACAGAATACGGGACGCAGAGTGTATACAGATGCGGCAGCGTGCCGGTGTTGGATGTGGATGTATTGTCTTCTCGGCTCCTTTCTCGCATTAGCATAAGAATTCAGCGTGTACATGATCCGCGTATCAATCGGCGTCCCGGTGAATCAAGACTTAAATCTTGCACCATGATCACCCGGCGACGTTCGAATGTTGAAATATCGTCATCAAACGATTGGAAACCAACGGGGGACGGCTACGTTCACCCACCGTGATGCTACAGCTCGGACGATCTGTCGTTCGTACGTGCGAATATACCGCCTCTTAGGTACTCGGTAGCGTCCAGCAACGCGGATTGATTCGTGCCATTTTTCCAAATGAAAGTTTATTAGCAGCGAAATTGTCAGAGTATTCGATCGTTCGACCAGGTTTCACGTATAAGTACCAAGTTATTGTATGATACGATCGTATCGTATTTTTGTGCTCGATGATTATTTTAAGCTCGAGAGCGCATACCACTGTACTTGATTAAGTACGATTATGTTCAATTGTAATATAATATGTTCGATATTAATGGTGGAATTGTCAGAGCGGTAGGTATTTGATCGTCCGGACAGGTCCATCGATGTACATCGTAGATACAAAGTCTCGAATCGAAGATTTCTGGGAAGGGTAGGCCCGAGTTGCGAGTTGTGTATTTTTGGAAGGAAAGGGGATTCGCTTAGAGGAAATCGTTGAATTGTTCAGAGAATCCAGTAGTGGGGATTCTAACCCCTTTGATGTGTCTGAATGGACGTTGGAATGTTTTGCATACTGAAGTTTAATGGTTCTGAAGAAGACGGAGTATCCTGGAATTTGGAATTTCTCGACGTTAGAATACGTTTCGAAGAATTTAGCGTCTAACGTCAGAGATTGATACTTTGTCTAGCAATCAAAAATGAAGATTTGATGTTCTCGGAAGAATTAGAATATTTCTGATACTAGAGTTTCATCATTTCGCAGAACGTTAAAAAATTGTCAACGATCAAAATTTTATTATTTTCTCTATATCTATATATATATTATTCATCATCCATAAATCATATTGCACTATGATTATTTATAAGCTGTAAATCGTATTGCACTATAATTATTCATAATCCATGAATCATATTGCGCTATAGTTATTCATAATGCTACTATTTTCTAAGTTACTAAATTTCATTTATCTCACTTCCAGGTCTTAATATTAATTATACATAGAAGACATTAGCTTCAGAATAAAACTATCTAACCCAGAATACGAAGGTTGGAATTGCTCGCCGGAGTCTCGTAACGTTATCGATATTTTAAAAGCCATCGCTTCTATAAAGTATTATTCTTAAATCACTATGGCTCGTGTTTTCAGCAGCTGCACGAAGACAAAAGATTGTAAGGATCCTCTGTACCAGTTTCATTTTGGGACCTTGTTTTGACTCTCATCGTCCAAGGCCAAGGAGGCCCGATTTCCGAAATTTATATCGAGCCAGTTCCAGAATATTAAATCGAAAACCTTCTGTGTGCTCTGTCTCGACCCGAATCGCGCACAGTTATGAAGATAAATTTGCAGCGTCGTCCAAACAGAATGAAGCTGCATGTCCAACATCCTAACGGGAATCACGTAGAATCGCGATAAGTTAAAATGACCACTATCACGTCATGTAGTTTCAACTTCCTGTCTTCGATAAATCCTTGCATCATCCTGACGCGTTTCAATCGAAAACAACCCTTATTCTTCAAACTAAACTGTTTCTTCCAAACCATAGGATAATTCAAATTCGATGAATTATGTTACTGCGATAATTTGTAAAGAACATTACGTTAACATGGTGTAAACTATTAGGGACCAAGTATTCAAATATCATGTAAGAGTTAGGTAAATGCAACGGTGTCGAAGGATCAAAATAAAGTAACTTAAACATCGTTTCGCCAGGATACAAAATATGTGCTAAAGTAAGAGACATTTCTCAGACACCCAACACACAAACGAAAGATGCAAAAAGGTTTTTCATCATTTAGAGAAAAGTAGTTTATAATAGTTTACCATGATTTGTTTTTCATAAAATTGTAAGATTTACGTGGGACAAGTAGAGAAAAAGAAAATGTTGAGCACATCTTTGGAATCTTCTTTCAAAACCACGATATTGACAAATAAACGAAGATCGATATATTTGATATTGGTCGGCGGTGAATAGAATGCAAGGTAATATGCAGAGATACATAAAATGTCTGAACTATGGTCGTTCTTATAACATTTAGCGATGAAATAAATCTCTGCATAGATTTGACTTATTTAGTCGTATTCGTGAAAATTTACATCCGCAGCCTAAATTAATTGAAGAAAAGATTATAAATGAAATGTTGCTTTCGAATTCAACATTTTCCTTCGATAGATTAAAAGGAAACTCTATCTCGAAAGAGTTAACAGATATCGGTCTCCTGCGTACTCGAGCAATTGCTCGAGAATTCTTTGAAACGAAAGGTTCGATCGATCGAAATGACAGCAGGACGAAAGAGAGGAAAGCTGGCAGTTTTCTCTTGCAACAAGGAAGATTGAAAAGGCGGGACAGCGGCGCGGATGTGCAACACGGCCAACTGAAAGGATCGACGATCCATCCAGTGGCTCCAGTCCCAAGAACAGAAATTGTTACGTGCCCGCTCCGTCGTCGTGATTCGAATGCTCATGCGTATCGACCGCGGTCATCCAGCGACGAGAGGAGAGACAAGAGAGTTCCGTGGCGTGGCTCGAGCGGAGAGCTTTCTTCGACGCGTGTACACACGCGTCTCTGTCCCCCAGGTGAAACACACACGTACAGGGTGTCCCACAATCAGTCACGCAACCAGAAATAAAATCATTAGATGTGTAACGATGAATTAGGAAAACTCAGAACAATTATTTATTAGTATCTTTCGGTGTCATTTAACTCTTCTCTTAACGTGTCTCTGTTTTTCAGGCGAAACACACACCTACAGGATGTCCCACGATCAGACGCGCAACCAGAAATAGAATCACTTTATGTGTAACGATAGATTGAACATTTTTGAGTGAAATTTCTAGTATGTTTTATGTTAGATTTCTTTTTTGAGAAAGTTTAATTGGGTATCACTTTTTTTTTGAGTCTCATTTATCTCTGCACACATTCGTCTCTATGGTGAATGTCTTAGAACGTCACAGAATAATTTTAGCAAGGAATTAATAAAATTTACGAACGAAATCTTTATTTTTGAGGAATTTTAACTGAGAAATTTTTTTCTTTTTCGAGATAGATTTTTGTTTCAACGAGGCATGCGATAATGCCAAAGTATAGATCCTAAGAAATACACGTTAAGAATGATTTTTAAACGATAGATTTGCACGACAAAGGAGGAAAACTCGTAGCTCTGGCATCTCTTTGGCACGAGTAACGTAAATTACATAAAACGACAATTAAGAAGCCAGGAATTGAAAAGAAACCAGCCAGATGCGTCGAACCACTTTAAGGAGGAATCCCCGGGACTAAATCCATTTCTTTTTCTTTTCATCTAGGGATTCCACGCTTGGAGTGCGCGTAACATATAAAAATATACAAATACATGCAAAACACACTGCTTGTTCCAATAATTAATACATAGAAACAGATCCTTACATATGCACTTGGATTTCACGTTCAGATGCGCTCGACTCAGTGCAACCTAACGATAAGCCTACTCAAAACAAATCTTCTATTAAAAATCTCACAATTTCTCCATTCGTTTCTCCGTATATATATATATATATATATATATATATATATATATATATATATATATATATCATACATATAGAATCCTAATAATCTTGATAGTAACATGATAGTAACAGGACACCCTGTATCGGTACACGCATAGAGACGATTGTTATGCCGTGGTAGTTTGGCGGGACGATGAAATCCGTGCTGGTAGAGAGCGCGTGCACACGAACGAGCTCGTCAAAGGCGATTGTCCGTCCACGCGGAAGCAGAGCCACCGCTTCGCGAGCATCTATCCCTCGATCGGCCTCTCACTCGCAGAACACGTACACCTCGTGTCCCCGTACACGTTCCTTAGCCTCTTCTTGTATGCCGGTATTTTGGCGGCGGTGCGTGGATGTGCCAGTTACCTTCGCCTCACGCCGCTCTGCAACGTCCAAATTATCGAATAGGAGAGCCAGCCACGATGCTTTCGCGACCAACATTCCAATGGAGCTCGTCTCGATTCCGATCGATGACATTTCGCCAAGTGAAATGTAGTCTGTATCGTGGCTTTTGATGGGCGGGTTCCACTGGATTGGAGGCTGGTTTTCTCGAACGAGTTGAGTTAGTTGGACGAAGGATGCTCCCTTCGGTGATTCTTTCGATAGCTTGATAAAGGACGTTCCCTTTGGTGATGCTTTTTATAGTTGTTTGATGAACGATTTGGTAATTCGATGAAGGATATTTTCTTTGCTGATCCTTTCGATAATTTGGCAGAAGATTTGTCAGTTTGGTAAAACATGCTTCCTTTGCTGATCATTTTGGCAGTTGCTCTGTAAGGCATTAGTTAAATAAGTAAGATTCGTTCGACTATTCTTTACTTGTTCTTTTGATGACGTTTTGATAAAGAATTTGTAGAATTACATCGATAAAGGATGATAGCTTGATAATCTTTATGATCGTTTAATAGAAGATTTGTCGAATGAATGAGGCTTATTTGGTAAACGATTTTTGGCTATCTTTCTGCTACATCTTTGATCAAGCATTTGTGAGACGAGTAAAATTCTTTCGGTAATTCTTCGCATATTCTTTTGATAATCATTTTGGTATGGGATTTGTCAGTTTGATAAAGGATATTTCCTTTCCTGATTCTTCTGATAGAGATTTGTTAGCTGCTAAAAGATGCTCTTTTTTCACGATCCTCTCGATAGTTGCTTAAACCTGGCCGCAGAAAGCAGAAATCGGGACAGCTGAAAACCAGGTCGATTAAGAAGAAGAAAAGGAATCAAGGGAACATCTCCCTCTACGGTTAAGCGATTTCTAAGCCGGCTAATTACGCTTCCAACTGGTATCGTTCGGGATCTATTTTAAGCGCAACGTATCTCGGGTAACGTTACGCGAGCTGGATAAGGCTATTGAATACCGACAACTGGATTCCAATTTTGCATTTGCGATGTACGCAATCGCGTTCGTATATGACTACGCGCCTCTCTTCAAACATATTACAACATTTAATCACAGCGTGGAACAGAATTATGTTATGAAACCTTTAAAAAAAAGACAAAAAATGTAGATAGAATTTTCATCAACTTTGGATAAATAAATAAATAAAGAAATATTCAATCAACTTTGCGTACAATGAAACTAAATATCCCTCTCGACCATTGCCTTAAACAAATCTATCATTCGTGTTACTAATTTTCCCACTGTATTTATTATTATCTAGTTCTGAATTCTGATTCGTACTCCAAATCTCTAACTTCCGCGCTTGATACGTTCACCGTCTTTTCAATGATGTTCCAATTAGCAGATTACGAGGATCGCGATAAACGATTGTAACTCCATGGAATATAATTTTTGCAAATTCCTAAATCGTTATCTTGAACTGTACCTGCAACATTCTCGCTGGAACGCAGAATTCCGGTCGATTAATCGTTTCCTTAACAAGTTAATCGACCGTCGCGCTTTCTATGAAACCAGAAAGTGTTCGTCTAACGCTTTGTGAACAGGGATGTGCGTACCTAAACGCGCACGAAACTTTCAGTAACAGATATCGATCTGGTAAGTTAATCTCTGTAAAGCTGAATTACGATTAAACAACTCGTCGGAGGAATTCCCTCGAAGGACAAGCGCGATGAGTCGACCATAATCCGGTCGTTAAAAATTTCCAGAAGGTGGCCACGAGACAGAACGCTCGCGACCAACATCCTCTGCTGCGGTCATATGTCGTCGTCGTCGTCGTGTGCGGCACGAAGATCCGCTCATTGTTTCTCTAATGCATATTGACTATTAACAGCGAATCCGCTTTTCCTTATACGCGAGGATATAACTACGTCACGTCCTTATTCGCCCGGCATCGTCTCGATCGGCCACGCTCATCTTCCAACTCGCGGCCATATTCGGCCCTCCCACCCACCGCACAATGCCAGCCGCATTCATAAACCTTATTCCTTACTCGCCAGCCGATCAATCGAATTCAAACAATCTGTATTTATGCTTGTTTTATTGTACATCATGCGTCTGCGAAATTTTACGACTCATTTTTCTTCAGAGAATCACTGCAGCACGTGTCACGTGGTGCTCGTATAACGCGACCAGAAAATTGCTACCGCGCCCAAAATTGAAATTGGAAATACTCTACACGCGTGTATACGTGTATGTGATGATAAATGTTAGAATTCCTTCGGACATAGTGGGATAAGAAAGGTTCCGCCTTTTTAGTACGTGGGTTCGCGTAAGCGCAGTGAGATGTTTCTCGCCCCATGTTCAAGTACCAAGATAACTCGGAGCACACAACGCTTTCCAATATATCCCATCGATCTGGTTTTGTCACAGATATGACTAACACACGCTTAATGGGTGCAAAAGACACGTATCAGTTTGATCGATACACCCTCGTAACTCGTTTAGAGCGGTCGTAATTTGAAATAAAATTTCCCTGCAACTAGAGACCTTTTTGTTGTCTTAAAATTCTGCGCGCTAAATAGTTCGATACGCAAGACGAACAAGGAGAATGATATTTGTAGTTGAAATACTTGGAACGATTAAACACAACAATTTTTAAGCTCTTATGAAAATTTTATGAATATTATAACTTGAATAAATATCAAATATTAAACAGTATACATACGAAATATCCACATTGCATCGATACAGATTACATCGATTTATGTTTTCAAGATAAAAATCTACGCAAGAAATTACCGAATAACCAAAGTAGCCAACGATGAATGGAATCTACGGAAGAAATGATCCGAGAGAAATGGTCTGTAGAGTTTAAAAATGTACCATCTACAAGCATCTTGGCGTTTGAAAGAGGTGAATTTACAAATATTGTAAGGAACGGTAGTCGATACTAAACAACAAGTTTGAACTGAATCATTCGAACAGATGACACATTATCGTTATCTAGTGATTCATCTTGTATTCGCAGTAACTAATCCATTACAATGCTGCAAGTACTTCTCCCAATTAAACATCCCAAATTCCCCAACGAACCAAACAATGACTTCACCCGAAGTCTGGGACCGAGTCAACCGCAAAAAGGAATACATCATCGCGCGGAGAGGACTAAGACGAATTGGGTGTCGAAATTTCACGCGACTCGAGTACTAATTAACCGTCCATAACTGGATTTCCCTTTGCTTATGAGAACGAAAGCTCTGCTTCATTGCGATTTCTTGATCTATCCTTTATCTCCGGTACTAGTAATCGTATCTAAGAATTAACTTAAATAAATTAATCCACCCGACGTAATTAGAATTTCAATTAGTCGTAGCAAGCATTTTGAAAGAAAAAATTTCTTTGATTATTAATTGTGATAGAAATTTTTTTAAATTCCTTACTTTTCACCAATGTTTTAAGACTCATCTTTATCTGCAATTTTTCTCAAATTAATAAGTTTGCCACGTTATTTGTCTAAACCTGTCAAATAATTCATGTACGGTTATAGGCATAAGAATATATTCTCAGCTTCTGTACTATACATATAATACATAAATCTGTTCTCGCAATCGGATCTACCTTGAATTCAAATCGAACGATAAGCGAGTAAAGCAAGATTTACACAACACTGATAGATAGTATTAAATAACCAATGCCAACAAATAACTCCAACGAATTCGACTCGACCTTATCATTGTTTAGTTACTCTTACACGTGTCAACTTATCATCTCTCCGATAAAGATAACATACTCCGAGTACGAGACTCCAACTTATAAGATAACCTTATGTAGTCTCATCTTAAGAAACAAGATGATTATCTGAATAGTTTCTTGCACAGGTCGACGACAGGTAGCCACAGAGAACGAATGACATGGAAGCGACGATTTCCATTTATATTTGTTTGTTAATAGACTACGGATTTTCATGTGTTTATGGGAAATTTGAAAATGCATATGCTGTGCAAAAAGAATACATGAATTATATTCGTTGTAACATTAGAAATAACAGAAGTTCCAATTTTTCAGTTATGTTTAGAAAATAATTTTAATAAGAAATATCGTCGATCCACTAACTAAATGCAAATATAACAAAAGGCTAAATCAAAAGATATTGGATACACCCTGTATATTTATTCATTTTTACCGAAGGCTGCATTCTATTATACATTAAAACAGAAAAAAATACATTTTTATTAAGTTTCTATTCTACAACTGAAAGACTCCATTGCAAGAATTTTAATTCTTAATAAATTTCTATTCTGAAATTCCATCGTACATTTTATTCTAAAATTTAACGCTAGACCGCAAAATTTGTACGCGCTTAAGGGAAATTCGAAAATGCGAATAATACAAACGATACGTAAAGGTAGAATATACAGGCAAACGTATGGACAGAAATACATGAAAAATATAAAATATATGAAATATGCAATTTTCTATCGATGTTCTATTTATTTAAAATGCCTTCAAAACGCATACGAATCCGCAGTCTAACCATCGTGCAAGTAGGAAGCTGAATGAAAAAAGAGAAAATGGAAGAAAAGGGGTGGTAGTACAGGAAGAGGATATCGCAGACGCGAAGAATAAAAGATGCAACGAGGAAAGTCGTGGTAGACAGAAAAAAAGGAGCGACGACGAGATAATTGTCGAAGGGGGACATTGGGAATGGAATTATCGAGAGGGCGGAGAAACAAGGAGAGGGATAGAGAAACAGAGAGGCGAGAAGTGGGAAAAGAAAGGCGTGTGGAGAGGGGCAGATTTATCGGCAGAAAGGGGAGGAAATGGAGAACAGCAGGAGACGGAGAGTACGGAGAAACCGAAGAGATGAAGGGACTGGGAGACGTTCTTGGTAACGAAGCCATGGAGAAACGAAATTTGAAACGATAAATCGTGTACGAGGGAGATAAAGGCAAACGAAAGGGGAAACCGTGAGAAACGGAATGTCCGAGCGAAAGATATAAAGAAGCTGTGAATAATATTATGGAGGAATAAAACACGTGGAATGTTTATAGATTGGAATGGAGAAAGATGACGAAAGAAATGTGAATGAAGAAGATCAAGATGAAGAATGAGACGAAAAATGTAGTAAGTGAGTAATATGAAAAATTATATAACAAATAACGAAAGACAAATAAGATAGCAAACATGAAACTGTTAGGTTGTAACATTAAATTTCCAAATGTATAATTATAATCATATTATAATAAGACTTTCGATTGTATCAACTGTTAATCTGTTCTCTAAATTGATTTAAATGTGCGAAATTATATTATAAATCTGGAAGAGTTAAAACTGGTGAGCTTCGTAGACAGACAATGAAATTTTGCTCTTTAATTCCGTCCTTACGAATCTTTCTCTTTGTCGAATATTCCAAATCGCTAAAAAATCTAAATATCAGTAAGAGGATGAAACTTCCACCTGAAGCACTATGGTTTGCCTGTTAAAAACGATACGTTTGCCTATTGGAGAGTTAAGTGGTAAAACTCGAAAGGCCAGTCGCAAGCCACGACGAAAAAAGAAATACGTTCCAAAAATAACGAAATTGGTGAAATTCTTACGCAACAACGCCTAAAAATAGCAGTAGAAAGCAAAACGGTTCGATCGGTAAACAGGCGAAGGAACGAAAAATGACAGAAAGAAGAAGAGAAGCACCGGAGGAGGGAAAGAATTTTCTCAAGTTTACGAAAGTCTAGAATGGTAGGCGAAATTTCGCGATATTCGTACGCAAGCTACGGACAATTAAATACGACGACAAGCGTGACGATAAATAAATAAACAAAAAATAGCCGACAAAGTTTCAACGTGAAGGATCATATAAGCTCGTTAATCGTACGAGAAAAAAGAAAACAATAACATAAGAAAAAGATGACAAGAATGAAAAAGCAGTTTAGCTGATGGAGGGTAAAAACTCGCAAGGACGCGTGACTGAAAGACAACTACCGTTCCAAAAATAACGAAATTGGTGAAACTCTTACATAAAAACGCTGAGAAATAACAGTAGAAAGCAATAGTTCGATCGATAAAGAGGCGAAGGAACGAAAGATGACGAGAAGAGGAAGAGGAGCACGGAGGAGGGAGAGAGAGAACGGCGACTGGGCGGATTTCGAATGCATCGCACGGATCGCTACGAAATCTCGGATTCTATTAACGGAGAAATTATAACGGATTGACGGACGCAGGGAATGGATGCACGGAACGGATGGACGGAGCCGCCTTGTTGTCCCGCGAAAGATTTCTCTTGAATCGTAAATACCGATCAGTCGCTTTACCGGTTAGGCCTCACGTTGCATGTTAAACCACTTCCCGGTGCATTCGCAAATTGTACCGCAGTGACATAGTGGAAAAACAAGGTGGAGGCAGTGGTTGGGGAGAAGAGGAAAAGTTTTACGCAAGATGGTCAAGGTGGAATACGTTGAGATTCTTCGTACGAGAAGAATGGAAGATTTAAGAGAGATTGCCATCCGAGGCTGGTTGTTTCTTTGCCTTTTTCAAATGAGAACAAGATTGCGACATAAAAATTGCAGAAAAACTGTTAGATGGGGTCAGAGGCTAGGATTAACGCGTTGACCGCTACGATGGTCATCGATGATCCACGTTATCAAATCGACGTATCAAAGGAATTGGATAAATTAATAAAATTAAGTTTCCGGAATTTAAACTGACTTATGATCTATGGATTTTATATTGCGCAATATTTTAATGTTATTGGAATTATTATTATTATTGCACTATTTACATTACTGACTTATGATCTATGGATTTTATATTCCGCAATATTTTAATGTCATTGGAATTATTATTATTATTGTACTATTTACATTACTGAACATATTGCAACATTTTTAGAATTGTAAATATTTCCTAACACATATGAGTTAATGAAAATGGTACACCTCGGTGTCGACTTTTTACGAAACTTTTTAAAGACGTCAAGAGAAATGATCAAGGCATGCAAGGACGTGCACTTTAATTAAAAGTAACGCAACTGTAATTATAGTCTGAAAGCAGAGAAAATGAAAAACTTTGACTCACCCTTTGTAGCGTGCGTTGATATTTCTGCAACTTCTTCTTGTCTCTAAACCTGCGAACGTTATTAGAACATTGTTAGAAATGAATTGTCGGAACGTCAGTATTGTGAAAATATAAAATGCATTATTCTAAAAGTGTATTGTATACGAATTATGATCCAAAAGAAACGACCAATGATCAATCAACTCTTTAGAAAAAAAAGTTGAGAAACGTGGAGACTCGACAGACATCTGGCAAACATGAGATCAGTAATTTGGCGTAGCAAATAACGATAAATTTAGGAGCAGATTTTATTTTGTTAGAAAATGAAAATTGTCCAAGGTACACGTATTATAGAATCAGTAACTCTTAAATTCTCTCCTACAACTAAAAGAATGACAAAATATGAGAAAGAAATACATTCCCTTTTCATCTCATTTGTTTTTCCAGGTTCAGAGAATCATGTGTTTGGTTAATTACAATTTTGTAATTAAAAACTATCTTTGACAACAAAACAGACAAATCTATGACACTATCCCCAAATTAATATATATCACGATAATAAATTAAAAAGAAGCATATTGTTTTCTGTGCAAGATATGACTAGGACGTCTTTAAAAATCAATGACCAATCACAAGGAAATTGCGACGATAATAATTTTCATATAATTTACAAATGATTTATCAAGGTTATAACATGGTATTGTTTAATTGCCATACAAGCTGTGTGGTTTATAGAAAATAATTGCGCCTATAGGAAAAGCACGTTTCGATATCCTTTCATCATGTACGAACAAACAAATTATGCACCCTCGAAAAGAAACTATCGTACTTGCGATAATAGAAACATCAACCCAGATGGTACTTACGAAATGAATACTGACAGGAATTTGTTTGTTTTGTATTCTTTCTATACTATCTTATATTTATCTTTTCCTATTAGAAATTACTACAGTTTATAAACATCCAGATGTTACTTATATCTGTGAATATATAAAAGACAAATTCTATTTTGCAACGTTATACAACGGTCGAAAGGATGTAAAAAGCACATCTAATATCCATTTCTTTACAATCGATGACGAGCTAATTTACAATAATTTTTACTACGATTTTGGCCCTTTAAACCTCGCCTGTTTATACAAGTAAGAATTTAAAATCCTTTTATACTTTTAAATAAAATTTTCATATGTCCCTCGAGTATTATTTTTTGATAGCGTCCACCATATCTGTAATAATTTATAATTATACGAAAAAAAAAACAAAATTTGAAATAATAATTTCATAGAATTATTTGTCGTATAATTAAGAGAATTTGTATTTAATTATACTGTTATACAAATTGTACGATATTATATAGCTTGTATAATTAAATAAAAATAATTGAATAAAAATTCACAATATTAATTAAAAAGAAATAAATGTAATAAGGTTGAAAACATTGGAATTACTATCGGATCGTAATACTGTTAATAATGTTTTTTACAGATACTGCTGCAAAGTAAGTAAGAAGCTCGAGAGCCCAGGAAATGAGCATAGACAAATCGTGCACTATACATCACAACGAGATCACAAAAGGGCAAATTCTGCATACCTGGTTGCCTCTTACGCGGTATTATACCTGAACAAAAGTCCAAGAGAAGCTTACAACATTCTTTTTATGGGAGGTGAAATTCCTATAAAGCCATTTCGAGATGCCTCTATGGGATCAGCAATTTATAGTATACATTTGTCAGGTGACAATTTAGCGTGGAAATTATAAACTGGAGAATTAATTCTACTGATTGAAATTAATCTTATATAATCTATTTTATGAGAATAGATTGTTTGAACGCTCTTAAAAAAGCAGTTTCCTTCGGCTTTTTTAATTTCTGCGACTTTGATGTGGTTGAGTATGAAAAGTACGAGGACATGAGAAACGGTGCTTTGAATTGGATGGTACCGCAAAAGTTCCTGGCTTTTGTTGGTCCAAGCACGGAACCAGGCACACCTTATCATCCACCTGAGTGCTACATTGATTACTTTTTAAAGAACGAAGTCACAGCCGTGATCAGATTGAATAAGAAAGCATACAGTGCATCGAGGTACAAATCTAATCCATAATCACAGAGTTCTTAATAGTTTCAACTGATGATTTTCAAAAATTCTATAAGATTATCTAATTGTAGAAGAACTACATTATTTATTGCAAATATTGACTATTTCCTAATCTTTAAGATTTATTACTCTATTAATACTGAAAGAATTATATTTCCCTGAAACTCTTAGAAATTATACGGTTACATAATTTGTTATGATTCTAAGTTTAGAATGAAATTAAAGCGATGCTTTAAAAATAGATTCACCGATGTAGGGATCACGCATTACGATATGTTCATGCCAGACGGCACGGTACCACCGAGAAGAATACTGAATGAATTTTTGCAACTAAGCGAAAATACCAGCGGTCCGATAGCAGTTCATTGCAAAGTTATTTGAAGTTCTTTAAACAATTTTCTTATCTATCTTCAAATTTTATTTATTTTATTTACTGTATGAATAATATTTCAGGCTGGATTAGGAAGGACAGGTTCATTAATTGCCGCATATTTAATAAAGCATTATAAAATGACGGCAAGAGAAGCTATTGCCTGGATAAGGATTTGCAGACCTGGTTCCGTTATTGGACACCAACAAGCCTGGTTAGAAAATATAGAGAAAAATTTGTTGAACGCTGGTCAACAATATAAGTAATTCATGTTTCCCTTATTAGATATAAATAGTAATATTGCAATAAAGATTCTTGATCATTGAATAAAAAAAACAACCTTAACCCTTTAGAAACTAATAGGACAAAATATTTCAAGGTAACTGTTAAAAGGATCGCTGAATCTTTATAATTTGTATTTTTCTGGCATCATTAAAGTTTATTAAAGCATAGGATCTCGTTGTAAATTGAAATTATTTCATTTTAAAAATTATATTTAATTTATTATTATCATATTATTGCATTATATTGTTACCGTATGTTGTATCATTGCATTTATTATTGAAAGAAAATCCGTCTCGAAAGGATTAATACAGAGAGGAATTGTCTTTCTTACTATTAATTTTTAATGAAAAATAAAAAAGGAACACTTGACGTATAAATAATATTCAGTACATACCTATATACATCATGGTGATGTATTATTCGCAGACTGAAGTATTATGGCGATGGCGATGTAATATTGCACCATAAACGCGGAATATATTCGATCGCAGACAAATTGGAAAAGAAAATACACTATATGCCTGATGGAGGGTGCACAGGTAGGACTTTATGTCTCTGCCTAAAATCAACCAATGATCGTATAAGAAAAGAGTATAAAAGCAATAGAATTTTTTATTAGAGGCTAGTAAAGATTTTACCTATGAAAATTGTAATTTTCAATGCAGCCCTTATATCGAAGATCTTCAATTTCTGTTTTGACGAGAAAGTGATGATCTAAAAAAAGAAAATAATTAGAGAAAAAAAAATGGTGAAAAATGTTAATTTTAAATTAGGGTTAGGATTACATTAAATTACGGTGGAAATTTTTCAATGTAAATTTGTATTGTTTCAGAACCAAACTACGATAGTCTGCCGATAGAGAAAAAAGGCAAAACGAAATTTACGAGAATTTTAGGTATTTATTCAATATTTTATAATTTTCGTACTTTATTTCTTAATTTTTAAAAAACACAAGTAAAAGATATGCTACTATATAACTGCTATAAGGTAATATATATACGTAGTACGTTACACTTTTTAACAAAGTATTCTTTTCTGATTGAAAATTGTGTTTCTAAGTTAATTCATGTAATTATATCGAAATTTTAATAAATCTTTGATAGTCTAGCATAGGTCTGCTGACCTTGAAAAACTAACATATAATATTTTGCTCTGTTACATTACAAAGGCTATTGAATTATATTATTATACCTTTATACAAACCATAGTAGTTGAAATCCTCATTATGAAAGAGTGTTGGCATAATTTGTAACGTAAAATTAGGAAAAAATTCAAGAGTACGTCGAAGCATGCAAGAAAGAACAACCGCGCGCCAAAACTGCTTCAGGAACATGCTCGCGCATCTCAATTTCGATTACTAATCGATTGAGATTTCTTACCACGTAGAAATATATATACAATTTTAACACTTATGATACCTTAACAAATGAAATAATCATAGAAATTGAAACAAAAAATTAGTACAAAATGTATTTTTATAAGATTTCAACGTAAGAAGACATTTATTTACAGAACAATCATTATCAATTTCTTGTCGATTATTCAATACTTCATATCTATCTATAGCTGCGCGCGCAACCAATATGAATTGGAATTAATAATGGATCGAAATTAAATTAAAATAAAATTATTTATAAGAACTGACGACTCAGAAAAGTAACAGGGAATTATTAAAATATGTTGCAACGAATATTATGAGTTTAAAGGAAAATATCAATAAAACAAGTTTTCGCGCCAATAGATCTCATACCGAGCATTCTGCGCGCGCATCCAATTTCAATTAGTTTAATTTACAATTTCTAACGTAGTGGTAGTGTTCTTTGTCTTATGCAATTTTCTTGTTATTTATCAACATTACGACGGAACTTGAATTATGCAGTCATTGTAAAGGTATCTTTTAGTGCATGTATAGAAGGTAAACTACAAACTTGAAGAATATAAAAAAGAATTTAAGCTATGTAACTAATCTACATCGTTGAATAAATAAATAAATTTTGTCCTATGCTATGCAGGTATTATAATACAATTTTTTTTCTTTTCTTGCTCATAGGAAAATTAAGAAATTTCCGCGGAACAGACGATTCAGAACGAACTCCACAGAAATACAGGGCTACGGATCCATATATTATGACACAAGGAGATAGACTGAACGAAATCAAAATGAACAAATTCAAACCATCTCGAACTTCAGAGTCGCGACAAAAGAATTGCATCTCTTACGGATTGGACGCTTTGAAAAACGCGCGTCGAAGGAAATAAGTAAGTAAACATAAAAGAAAAGAAATTATTTTATTTCGTTTAAACACGAAATTTACTTCTTCCTAGTTTAATTTGAATTATAATTGAGATTTTTTCAAACCATACAATATATATATATATTTTTATAATTAATATATATATATAATATATATATATATAATTTGTTGAAAAGAAAATACACGAGGATCAGTAAAGCCTGAAAGAAATATTGAAGGAAAAATGATTTATCGAAAATTTTTTTACATGATTTTATAATCCATTCAATACAAAATGATTCGTCCTTGTATAAACTAAATAGAGAGATTTCTCGGGAAGAATTATCAGAAATAATTATATAGAGAATACAATTTCTAAAAGATCCACTGATTTTCTCTTCCTCTGTGTTTTAATCCTACCTTTTCTTTTCTTTTTTGAACATTTGTTATTGCATCGGTGAATGCTTCAATGAAGCTTGTTTAGAGAATTTTATGCTCTATATATTTACTTGAAAATAATTTCCACGCAAAACTGTTTCGACAAAAATCGACAAAAACGGGAGATATTCCATCAAAATAGGATTTTGAGAAACAAGAACAACTGCAGATCAACACGCAGATCCGCGTCTCTTAAAGCTTTTTTTGTACAATTATGCGTCAATTAGCACTTTTCTTCAACAACAATATTTATTCCATCGCTTTCACTTTTGAATCACTATCGAATCTTGATATATATATATATATATGTACATATGTACATATATATATATATCAAGATTCGATATGTACATATATATATATTGAGATCATTCGATATTTCAAGTTTGAACTTCAAAGGAAATGTCATCTGTGTCCAATGGTGGAAACAGAAGGGTACAACTTACAGAGATTTATATCATAAATCATGGACCACAAAATTTCTGCTAATTCGGTAAACAGGAAGGAAAATCGTCACGAATCTGTGCAGTTAAAAGTGACAATCAAAGTAATTCATCGTTCATGCTTCGCGCTCCAATCTCGAACGCGTTTTTTGTTATTTATATTTTACGATTATTACTCATTACAGATCTTATAATCGCTGTAGATTATCAACTATCAAAGTTTATACGATACATAAAACATATTCGCCTTTATACCCTATGATTAGCAGGAAACAAGTTCATATAGGGTATATACAATTGTGCAATTTAACATCAACGTGAAATCTCGAATTTATAGAATAGAAAAAGAAACGAAAAGAACTTTCCTTCTGGCATCGTAAGCTAATGAGAAATTCATGATATAGTATTCCATATTACGCGACTAAAAGATTAAAGACTAATTCAGTTTTGTGAGTACACTTATAATCACAAGAATTATGTAATGCCACAAAAATTGTATAAGAAAGTAATTAGTTAATTATCCTTTCTCTTTTTCTTCTGTTCTTTGTTTGTGTTAATGCAAAGAAGTAACTTATTTAAATATTGCAATTTAAATATTATATAATGTATTGCGCTTTGAATTTTCATCACGTATCACAATGATCAGAGTTTGATAGATAAAAGCGTAAAAAACAGGCCATGAATTTAATTCCTCCCGCTCTGATAAATACTTTTTTTTGTTATTCAATGTATAGTTTTATCATTTTTTGATAGACTTTTACAGTTTTACATTCAATTCTGCACAGATTGAATGGATAATGCCATTCTAATATGTATAATATATATTATGCCTATTAATTTGTGTACCCAAAACATCGCTTTTGTGTCATCATTTATCTTTTTTTTGTTTCTATTTGTCTGTTATCTTAAACACGCGTTAAAAAATTTTGGTTTCTCGAAAGTTAGATATCATTTTTTTTACTTGCACTAAGCACATTATAATATTTTACTGTCATGTGTTATTAATCGTTACTGTCGTTATAATCATCATAGGTTTATCATTAACTATCAAAATTCTTATTATCCTTTGAAACTACTCCCCTCTCATATTTTTTTTTCTTTTTATTATAGAGCTCAGATATTACAATATTCATCGCTCACGCAAGATCCTTTTTTTTTAATTTTTAACTATATTTAAAACTTATAACCAAAAGATAAAAACAGTATATTAAATATGATATTATTGAATATTGCAGACACTTGTACCCCTTAGTTGATCATCTTTTTGCTTTTTTCGTGATATTTATTCCTTTTTTTTGTTTTGTTTTGTTTTATTTCTCTGGGTTTGGATATGCCAGGAAAAAAGATTTATGTATATTGTTACAAGCAACAATACATGATATTCAAAATGATATCGCTTGATTTTCTGAGCTTGAAACCGTCATTGCATCCTTCGTAATCTTCCTCTCTTTTTTTTTTTTTTTCTTTGTTTTTATGTAAAGTCCTCGCGATTTCAATGTTGTTACGTTAGTGTTAAAAAAAAAAAAGAAACTGCATCAGGATTTTGCATGCATTTGCACTCCCGTTACTTCTTTTTGCATCATACAGTCTTTTTTCAAAGGTGATGTTATGCAATTTCCGACAGAGTTGAAACATGCCTATTTTTTGTTTGTTTTCATCTTTTCAAAAATTGCTCCTCAAAGAGCGCTTTATAATGCACCATGTTGTATAAATTATCAAGGTCACACAGCTCTGTATAAAGTTACACTCGCGATGTGTTGATTTGCCATGACTTCGACGATCGCGTCGCGTATACCATAACAAAACGTACACCCAAATGGATTTGTTGTGTTCGTCGAGGAAGCACGGTTCAATACTACTGGCCGTGCACTAGCCTTCAACTGTTCGCTTATTCTATCCCATTTCGTGTAGGCAGTGATCTAAAAAACAAACGATCGTTGAAATTATCTTAATCTCAAACACTTATCAAACATTTATCAAAGACTCGTTGAAGCTGCTATTATTTGTCTTAACTATACATCTCATTCACAAATATATCGTACCGTAACTGGAGAAGGGGAAACATCTATAAGTTTCCCCGATTCGGTGGAATTATTTTCTGGTGGAAGAGTTAAAGAAAACTCACAACGATGGTACATGTTAAAATTATAATGCCCCGGGTAATTTGTGTGTAGCACAAACTTCTTAACACATTGGGTTTTGGCATCAAATAAAATATCCTACAAAAAATGACAGAATGTTTAGATATATATTTATTTCGATTTGCTGATTTACTTTTTTGAAGTATGGAATAGTTATTAAGAGAAAAATGTACCAATCCTAAAGTAAAATAGTTGTAGAAGAAATCCGAACGTCTTATTTTATCGCGTTTGTGTGCGTGAGGGCTATGAATGCGCATCTTATCTTCGGCTTTGAAAAAGACTCGAGATGGTGCTCCCAAAGCACTCAGCACATCTTCACAAGTGTCACCAAATAACACCTATAATTGTGTATATTGTACAAAAAATAAGAATGCAGCATACAGCAAAGTTCAATTGTTATAGATTTAAAATTTCTCTCATTGCTGTAACGATCATACAGCTCACTTTAAAGGGCACTTACAATGTTTAAAGAAGTTTAGACTATACAATACTTTGGGATAAAAATTCTACTACAAACTAAATTATAAAATATAACCTCTTTGGTTAAGCAGCGTTTTTTTGGCTCCAGTAATACCCTTGTTACAGAGCTACCTTCTGTGAAAAGGTGCAATCTAAGACCTCGTGTACGCATTTTGTCTCGCATGACATCTGCCTTTTCTAAATACAAATTGTTATGATAGCAAACCTAACAAAATGTGATTATGTAATATTAATCTTGCTTAGATATTCGTATGTCCTGTTCTATACACCAGCAAAAAATAATTACAAGTGGTAGAGGTGGTGGTGGTGCCTTTAAGTTATGCTCATCGCTTCCACCTCCAGCACCCATGTTACCAACATAAATAGCTGTTTTTGCCACAAGGGGAGATGTTCCATTTGGGAATTGCAATGATCCTAATCCATGTGCATATCCAGGTTGGAACTTTGAATCAATGGGGAAGTAAAACGATAGTCCTCGAAAATTTAACACAAATACCTAAAAACCAACATTATTTGATTGCACAGATTTTTACTAATTCTTTACATAAATGGAAACACTATACTTGTTTATCACTATCGTAAACACCAGGATGGGTTGCTCCAAATGAATGTTCAATCTGTTCAATAGATGGCAAAACCTCTGGTGAATTGAATGGCAAACCACAGTATTTGAGTTTAACTAATTTCATGTTATAAATCTCAATTATTTTGAGCCTTTGCACCACTGGGTCGAATATAAGCCGAACTCCATCATGAGGTAAGTTTATTACTAAATCTACATCTAAAGGATTCTGCATGTATAAAACATACAATTTAATTCCACATTAATTACGCAGAAGTAAAGAATATGATAATAACATATAAATCTAATTTTTATCAATATATACTTACACTATCACTATAAAGTACTTGTACTCCCCTTATAATGCCCACTTGGGATTGTATTATTGATACAGATTGGGAAAAATGCATGCCTGTAAGAATAACTCTTTTTTAAAAGTAGACCACACATTATCGTTATTTCATGAATTGCTTATATTAAACTATATGCGTATCAACATAATTATTTCAAATAATATCATGACTCTCATTAAACTCATATCTATTTATAAAGTGATATCTTATTAAAGCGTCAATTTCCAATTAATTATTGGCCAATTAATTGACAATTCAGCAGCAAAAGTTCAAATAGCGAGGCAATACGTGTAAACAATTACATAATAAGCAACAAAATATTCATAGTGATCACCATTTTCTTTGTTTACGCGCGATTGTCAAATGAGGTGTTTACAAATAGAATGAAATAGCAAAGTACGAATGCTGACATGACGACAACATCAATAAAGTTCAATTTGAAAAAGAGGAGAGAGTATAACGAAAATTCTCTGTTCGTTTTCTAAATTATTATGAATTAATTTGATGATCGCAAAATTACGCGTAATACGACGTAGCCGCGATACATCGCGAGTATTTCGTCACTTGCCTAAAATAAATTCCCACTGCTCGCAGCCGAGGGATCTTTCGGGCACTACCTCGAGTTCCAACATCTCTAACCGATTCCTTTTGTTATTTCCTTTACTTTTATAAATTAAACTAAAACAGAGTGCACCACGCGTCTCCAAATATCATGAGAACTGCGTTGTTCCTTTGTCTACGTATCGCACTGTTACTAATCACCAGATAGCCATATTGCTTTCCTAAACAATAAACCTCAACACTCTACTCTCACTGCTAGCAAACTGTCACCGAACAGCTGATACGTGCCGCGAATTACGTGAAACAGAATCAGACTACCGACTGTGTACGGAAATGTCGCCATTTCGAAGAAAAACTTCGTTTCTTTCGCTTTAGATGCCGCCACATATGCGACTCCGTCGGCTAAAATTAGTAGCGCGAATATTTGAATTTTGCTTCAAAAACCTTTTCCTAGGAACAATAAAAATTTGAATTAACAATAATTACTTTGCTATTTATTCAAGATGTTTAATTTTGTAATTTTAATGTAGACAATGTTACACTATGTCGTGATATATTTGTTGTTTAAAAAAATGTATATCGACATTGGAAAATTGGAAATATTGATTGAGAAGTTTTATGTAATTATACGAGTTGTAAATAAAGCATATACGAGAAAATGATTTGATTTGTAAGCGTATTACGTATTATTTTCATTGATCACATACTAATCATGTTGACGTACCTTTTCTTCATTCGCGCCGCGATACCAATCACGTGTACAGATGTTTCCAATTACGAGATCCACATTGTAAAACATGCCTGAGATCTTTCTAAATTCAAATTTAATTTAGTAGTAAATATTTACTCTTTTTCTTATCTTTTTTAAATCCTTTTACATTGTACGAAGACGTAACCAGATACGTGTTGATTTCGGACAACCGGAATTATGTTTCCCTATTTTAATAATTCCTTTCTTTTCGAAATTTGTTTATTTTATTATATTCTAAGTTTCATAAAGTTGAACGAAATAAATTTGGAATAATAGACAAGATTCTTAATAAGCGGACAAAGAAAACTCGATTTAGCAAGTTTGCAATAAAAACGACACAACTTCCCTTTATTATAAGATGTCGGGGTTAAAGATCATAGATAATAGAATCTTGTATTCTTCGTTAACCCACGCCATGGGGGGTTTTACGATCGTGAATACACGAAAGAACTTTCGATAGAACAATTGAAAATCTTAGCATGAAAGAATTGTTTCAATCATACTTTGTTACAATAGAAAAGAAATGAAAGAAGAAAAGATATAGAAAAATTGCTCGATTATTTATAAAATACTTCGATTCTTCATAAAAAGAAAGAAATAATATGATGTAAACAAAAAGCTTCTTGATTGTAAAAATTCATTTTATGGAAAGTATCAAGGTTTGTGATAAATATATTGGAAATTTGAGAATGTAACGCAAAAGATAGTCAAAACATAAAATAATCTTTCATGAGATATATATGACGCACTCTTAAAATCATCCGGATAACAAAGTGCGGTCTTAAGATAATAGTCTGCGAGAGATTCTGTTTACGAATTGATAAATTAAAAAATATAAAGATCATGTATACATTTTATGTGTGAGTTAAAAACTGCAAATAAAAAGATAATCTTATTTAGACTGTAAGATTTTACAAATGCACCTTTTTATTTTTATAAGAAGATCAATGTTTCTACTCTAATACAAAGAAATGTCTAACTTTCTACTGAATAAGTAATTATAAATCTATTTGAAATCAATATCATCGTGAGATAACGAATTTAGATAAATTTTGCGATCAACGTGAATCAAAATAGATAAACCTTCTTTTTAAAAACCTAATAAAATATAGTTACAAAAATCAGCACTGAAACACTTTTGTTGCATAAAACCATTACTACAATAAATATTATAAATTTATCCGAAACTAAGTGTCATCGTTGGTAAACAATTGAGATAAATTTATCATTCTCTGAATGAATCTCAAAACCAAACAGAATACTTGAAAAATGTGAGTCATACCTACTTGGTAAAGCTAAAAGAGTTACACTAAATCGCCATTACAACAGAAATATTTTCATCTTATTGTTACATTAGAAAGATATTTGAAACTATAATTACTATTATTGGTTGAAACTACAGATAAATTTATCGGTCGCCTGAAAGAATTTTAAAACGAACGAAAACATTTGAAGAATGTAAATAGCGCTTGGTAGAGTTACGGGTTTTAACAAAACGCCATTGTTACAATTGAAATACTTTTTCCTCGTGAAACGGTTGTTGGTGCATACATCGCGCGGTCGTGCCCACCATGTTATGCAATCAATTATGATAACCATATCATGCGCTACACAGTCGAGCCTCCAGAAACGTCAAGCCACGCGTGACTTTTCTACGAATATGTATGCGTTCCGTATTGTGTATATTGTATATGTTTATGCAAAATATATCGATAACTCTGTGACACCGGGTCGAAGCTATCGAAGTCTAGAAAAATATGAGAAAAAGATGAAAAGGGGAAGAATGAAGGCGATAAGAGGCGAGCGATTTCGAGGAATTCATTCGAACCAAAACACAATGACTCTTATTTCAATTCCATCTTCGATTCTATCTGTCTTTCTCAAGCACTACATTTATTTCATTGTTACACGAAGACCACAAGTAAAAGTGTTGTTATTTCTATACTCAGAGGTAGGATCACAATAGTTATTATTTTATTGAATGGATCAATCTATCACACCGTTCTGAGCCAAAAAAACCTTTATTGCACGCGCTTACAAAAACTAGGGATAAAAACAAAAAAGCATCTTAAGCCTATCGATTAAATCTATCGATTGTAACTAGGACTATTTTCTAGTTACTATTTCTTATAACTAACGCATCTGCATATGGATGGCGACACGAACTCACGTTGTCATTTTCAACAAAAAGTATCTTTCTTAATTTTCTAATCTTAATGTCACTTTATGACTAAAGGAGAATATTTTAGCATATAGTAGATAAAAATGGAAAGAACCTATTAGATTCAAAATATAGTCGATGAAGATTATAGGAACTAAATATATAACAAACGATATTTTAATATTCTCATGAGTAATGTTTTTACTGTTGTAGACTTCCAAAAGATATAAGAAAACCTTAGGATACTTACTCAAGTCTGTACTACATTATACAATTAATTTTTAATTATTTTTAGGGAAAATGATAGTAAATGCACAAATAACACAAAAACTGAATAAACGTACGTAATTTGGAACTCAAATAGAAAATGAAATTATTTGAAGAAACATCATAAAAAGATTTAGGAATATCTAAATAAAAAGAATACGATTGGACGATAGTTTAAATGGAAAAAAAGAAAAATTGTAATGTAAAAATTAGTAAAGTTTAATATGCAATAAATCTTTACAAATTAATTAACCTCAATGCTATACTATCGCAAAAGAATCAAATATTTTTTCTATTCCTTTATTTAGAATTGTAGAAAAAGAAGTGAACCAGCATACGTGGTAACTCGAAACAAAATATCTAATATTCTCATGTGTTTACAAAACCACTATCAATAAATTTAATACGAGATTGAACTCAATATATCTATAACAATTCATGTACAATTTTAAAAAATATACCTATTAATTCGAATCAATTAACATGATCACTTGACAGGACAAGGTCCACGGTATCAACTTTACGAAAGGCTCAGGTAAACAAAATATGCAGATCGATGTTACGTCGTACAAATGTCTTATCTTGATCCGTAAACATTTTTTACTAAGAAGATCCGGCTTCATCGATGACACTTGACATAGGATCTTCGTGGATCGAGAAAGAACGTTACCAAAACTATGGAAATGTATCTACTGAACTACATATACATACAACTGCAAGATTGTGAGGAAATAAGATACAATAAATAACACGTTCAAAAATCACGTTATTGTTTACCAACTACGTATCTCACTAATACGTAAACATCGATAAATGACATGGCAAGAGGACTTTGCAACATTACAACATTATTCTTATTAACACAGTTCAATTTTGTCGTCTGACTCGCAAAAATATTCGTCCGCTTGTAGATACCTTTCATGAATATTATCATGTGTGTTATGTGAAACATTTTGAAATTTCATGAATATTATCATGTGTGTTATGCGAAACATTTTGAAATTTCATCAACACTGCTATGCGACTCGATTGGTATGATTGTATTTGTATTTGAAATCAATCTGAAAATGTATTTTATTACTTTCAATTATTCTTTGATCTTTTTTGTTGCAGTAAAGTATTTATCAATAAAAATGATGGAAAAAGTAATAAGAAAAAAATTCATCTTCGTGTCTGTTATTTTTCTTTGTTTATGTTTGTAATTTGACTGATAAACGATATAAATATCGTTTAGATTTCTGTATAAATTTCTGGGCAATTCGTGCACCATTCGAGACTTGTTTACACGCTTGTACGCATTCGATTAGCACAAGCGAGCTACTGTTTTGTCGTTAAGAACCTTTCTTTGTTTTTCTCCGCTCATCTGGATGCATCGATGAATAATCTTCGTATATCGCGAAGATAGAAAAGAAATTTTGTGACGTTAATACGTAGCATTTTATACGAGGGATAAGAGGTCGATCAGCAAGCCTTAGCTGTTCGGAGAAAAAAATTTTCCCCGATAAAAAAGGAACAACGTGCACGCAACGTGAGTGGCTGAAATACAAAAGCTGTTATCTCTACTCAGCTGAAAAAGCATTCGGTCATGATCCTTTTATCGTTCCCGATGGTTTCGCGAGATTCTTCGTGTTATATTCCGTGGTCTGGCTCGCGCAGACACGCAAACACCACCGGACTAATCATTAATTAATCGGACGGGGTGAAAAAAAATGCTGGATGTTGATAAACTCGCTGAATGTTACCTTGAAATGAGACATTAGCTAAATAAATCATTGCAACAAAATCATCAAGTATACGATTGCTGTGTTTGCAGACAGTTGTACTTATAAGCAATTTCAATTTAACTCAGTTTCACTTTGTTTGAGAGCTCGACTCAATGCAAGTTAGATTTAGTTTAAGTCGATTCAGTATAACTGATTTCACAATGTAATCGATTTAAATTAATTTAAATTAGTTTAAGTCGATTTATTTCCATCTAATTCAGCTTATGGTATAACTTAGTTTAACTCAACTTTCAGTAAATGTTAACTCAATGTAACTCAACTTAACATACCTCAAACTGAATGTAATTCAGTTTAAACTTAATTTAACATAATGTGATTTAGTATAAAGTCAGGCTAATCCAATCTATTTCAATTTGATGCAATCTGATTCTATTTAATTCAACTTAATTTGATTCTAATTCTATGTAATTCAAGTTGACATCGCCTAACTTACCTTCACGCAACTTAACTCAACTCTAATTCGATTTAATGAAATTCAAACACAATCTAACTTAGCTCCGAAATTAAATTAATTTAACATGATTAAACTTAACTTAACCTTGACTCAACTTCGTTTGAACAGTATGTAACTCAGTTTGTTTCAAAACATACGATGCTACCTCGTTTTCTGATATTTATAAAAAAAGGAATTAAATAATCGATTTATCAGAGGCTGACTTGTACCGAAGATATAGGTCACAAGTATGTACATATAAATAAATACGATATTTAATGTCTGGCTTTCCTTGGGGGAAACCTTTAAAACTTTTCTGTCAATGATTCTTCCAGGAAATTAATCGTTCTCTGGATTGATTAATGGCAATCCGAGTCCGTAAAGTCCAAACAAAGTGCGATGTTGTTCGAGAAGTCTCTGTAAACAATAATATTGTATGAATCGCATATAGTGGACAGCTTAGATCAAAGTACAATGCTTGAACACAATTTCTTTCTCTCAGTAATCTCGCCTCGATGTTGTCTTTCTCCGAACGTTGGAAGAGCCAGCTCGATCGATTTCTTCTATATAATCGATATTAATTCATGTTTCTTCAATTACGTGTACATACTATTGCATCAATATTACCAAATTATTTGCCAAATTATTACGTTGCTGAAGATATAAAACATCTCAATACATGCAATATAGTATCTAGAAAATGTTATTTAATAATAGAACTATCGACTTTTACGCCTACCTAAATATATATTAAAGACGATTATAATTAAATGGTTCTATTAAGGAAATAAAATTTTAACGAGATAAAATCCTGTTAATGGATTGAATGTCTAATAATAAAATTGAAATAATATTTTGATGCAACGGTTCATTATGGAACTCGCAAAAATATTGTAGATTATAGTTATATGTGACATAATGAAAGAAAATGGATATGTATGATCAAAAGTCAATGTTAGTTTTATCAGAAGTTATTAATATTCTTCATTATTATAAAAACAATAATCGCCAAACAAAAAAAAAGTCATTCATAAGAAAAATACGATGACCAAACGATCTCAATCTTTGTTGATGAATTTATCATGCTCAGCTGTAGCAACTCCCTATTCATTTTTTGATCCCATTATAAATGAACATGCAGAATGCATCTCTTTGCCTGTAGTCTGGTCCGTAGTTCACTGTCTGACCGCGATAATTCGCGAATGCCACATTTTTCGCGATAAAGTATGAGGGACGACAAAACCTATTGACATGATTTAGGAAAAAATATATTAGACTTTATTTACCATCGAAAACGCTATTTTATCTATTTTTCCATCGTTTCTTGTTATTAAAATTAAAGATCATACATTCATCATATTCATAGTATGCGTTATGTTGACAATAAACTTTCATACTTAGCCGTATATTTAACAGTGAGTTTCGTATTTGCGAGGAATTTCGATGATTGGTAATTAAAGAAAGATATATTGGACCGAGGATCAAAAATTTGTAATTATGATTAATCTGATACGCAATTCAAAACTAAATATTGTTTTTGGAATAGTTATCGTAATATTTAATAAGAAAATGATCTAAATCTGTAGCGATTGAGCCAGAGGAAAATTGGAATTTTTCCAGTTTTAATCTTTAAAATAGAAACAGCGACGATTAACATATTCACCAAGGCAGCGATTAGATAGAAATTATTAGGTGAACGCTCCATTGATTTCAGAGTTAATAGAAACTCGTATCCTAATCACTGTTCCTTTAACCAATAGAAAAATCAATTATCTTGCAGATAAAGTGCCAAGGACAGTGACACGAAGAAAAAACGATTTAACATTCGTTCTAAGATCGTTTCAATTTCATATCATTAATTATATTGCCAATTTTATTAATAATTTATATTAGCTACCATTCAAATTGGACTTTTAGACAGATATACAATTATGCGATTAATAGTATTTGATAACATTAGAGAATATTCCGTTCTCTATTGTGCAATTGGAAGTTTCAGTAGATTCCAGAGAAGTTTTTTGCTTCACGTTATCAGAATTGATTCATTTAGGACAGCAATTCTGACAGTGTTCTACCGCTTATACTTTGAACTACATATTATCCCATCGATTAGATACGAACATCATGATCCACATCGATCCAACGTTCATTTCTAAACAATTTAATTGTTCCCCGGACGAGCTGGTACCGTTTGAAACTGGTGGAATTCTAATCGACTATTGTCGGATCGAGCAATCGTTGGATTTTATTGATCTTTACGAAACAGAAAATATATCGATCTATCTAAATATTTTGGCGTGCCGTTCTTTATAGGAAATTTCTACATTTTCCTAATTTTTGAACAATTTTATGGACTTCAACTACAGTAATAAAATTACGCTATCGTGTATTCAGTTTGTCACACTTCAGTGCAAATGTGTCGAAATTCGAAATCATTTTGAGCACGCACATTTCAAAGGCTTTCAAGTTAAGGCAAATTTAAAAATATCCGTAAAACTTGCTCGTTCGTTATTGTTAAACGCTATTCTTGAAAATCTTAATTCTCACGACCCTTTAATACTACAATATAGCAAGTGTTTTATTTACATACAGTTAATTCTCTCATGCGACTACATATAATAATCAGAGTTTTAATCATTCAATTTGTCAAATATCATTTCTCCAAATCTCAATTTACTCAATAATCCAAAAATATCAAACAATCTTTATCTCTTATTTCCTTTCAACATTCATACAACATGCATTCGACGCATGCAATGGTAAAAAATCGCTCGATAATCGGGGATAACCCGATCGATCATAAATTGAGCTGTTCATCGATCTTCCTCGAGGTTTTAATAACGATTCTTAACAATTCTTTTTCATATGTAATTTTAACTTTTTAACAGCTTTATATATATAACCACTCTACAATTCAGTGAAGTATAAATCATAATCACAATCGGAAATTTCATTACGACCTAGCAATAATAACTTGTTCAATTACAATGATACATATACGACACGCAACATGGAGCCTGAAAGATATTAACAAAGGAATCATAATCGCAAAATCTATGTACGAATGATACTTCTATACCTCAAGATACTCCTACGAAACGCTTACAACGTCACAACGTTACAACGCTGCCAACAAATACTTGATATTTACGATCTTGATGCTACGTCGTTTCCACTAGATATAAACAAAGTTTATTATTAACCGTTTCTTGTGACGATATTTAAGCCGTACAAAGGTACTCCGTTCAGATAATTAAAAGCGAAAGAGCACATTGTTGATCTTTCGCGATGTCGCGTCGCGTCGCATGCTGCGCTAGATAGAGGAAAGGGAAAGTGTTGGCGCAAAAATAGAAGAACGAGTGGCGGGTAACGGTTTCAATATAAAACGACACGGCCACTGCAACCGATTTCGTTTTAATGCAACGCGTGGGCCGATCAATCACGGTGCCGCGATTACTTTTACTTCGATCGACTCGCCCGGGTGCAGTGCATTCCAAACCGTGTAATAGTGCGTTATGTTCTTCTTTAAATAGTTCATTCCTTCCTTTGTTTCTAAGTGTCATCGACCATTACCGCTAGCTTCATACATCGACCGCTACGAATTCACGGCTTGCTACTTGCTCAGTACCTACTACTACATAAAATCTCTTCGTATGTTCACCTCAAGACGACTTCAAGACTGTCACAAAATAGGGAATACAGAAGGCTCGATCAATCACGTTCGACGTCTTTGCTCCATCAATCGTGTCACCGTTTTCTCGATCGATAGACGTCGGGGGATCCTGAAGAACATCTTCTTTTCTTCTCGAAATAATAATCATCTTTTAAATAATCTTACGTTTCTTCATAATTCTTTTGAATTCTTTTGAAGTTCTTCTAAAATCTCTTCAGCGTTTATCTTCATTCTTATAAGGAAGCCAAATATCGAGGACAAATATCGTTTAAAAATAATCTTACGTTTCTCGAGAATCGGTAAGAAGCAGATTCTTCTAAAATTTCCACGGCGTTTTCCTTCGTTCTTATAAAGAAGTCGAGTATCAAAGATCGTTTGAGATCGAGTCTGGATAGCGACAATCGACAAGGCGAAGAACCGCGTCAGCAGCGGACTGACCCAAAGTCCGTCGCAGATTCCGCCGGCGTTCCGCATCGATCCCCCACTTTGTTCACCGGAAGTAGATACAGCCAATCCACGGGGCAAATCTCTAGGGTTCGCGCAAAATCCTTGTCGATCGTATAAAAGCGAGCAACGCAGGACATGTCGCCGAGAATCGATCCGATACGCTGGTCGAATCTTGCCAGCACCAGTTTCCGCACTTCAAGAAGCTTCTCCATAGCTGCAGCTTCCGTCAGAGGATCGTTGATCGGCAGCCCGAAGAATCTTCGATATTTTGGACCGATCGATAGTGTTAACGTCTCTGGAAACAAACAGAAGATAGCAGGATTCGCGATTTTGAGCCATCGAATTATTCCAAACGTTGCAGAGATGCCGCACGCGATCGACGTGTATTATCCGCGGTGAGTATGATACTCGGATGAACAAATATCATCCTGGTTGTGTTTAGAGAACTTGATGATGAGCGATGAATGTTTTGGGAGATCGTTTGCTGGTTGGTATTAAAGCGAACTTGAAATCTGTAGAAAAGACCAAATTATTTGATTCCTGCTTTTTCTTTCAATGAATGTTTGAGTTCATTTTTAGGAATTTTAATGAAATTGGAACATTTTTTAATTGGAGGGGAAAATGGAATTACTTGGTATTTTTTTCTCTTTTTTTCTTTCTTTTTTTGAAGAATATTTGAGTTGCTCTTTTAACGAAGTTTCGCAGTGGAATCGGAAAGAAAGGTGAGATTACTTGATTTCTCGTTTTAAATTGTTATTTAAAAGTAGATTCTTCGAAGAAAAATTTCAATAAAATTTTGAAATAGAATTTAAATGGAAGAGTCTCTTGTGATCATTTGATATTTTTTATTTGAGATAAATAAGACTGAATTGGATAAATATTTCGATTAATAACGTGTGTGTTACAAAAACTTTCAAGTAAAATTCGAAACATTGTGAGCTTAAACATCCTGCAAATACGATTCAAGTATCACGCAAAATTATAATACACGTCCTCATAACTATGCATAACTAAATTATGTTATTTTTAAATCATTTGTAAAAGAGGAATCAATTTGGGTCAGAGACTGGAAAAATTCCGGAGCGATTGCTGCATAAAATGATTCGAACAATAAGAGATAGATATGAAACTTAACTATTAGCATAGAAACTATTCAGTTGACTCTATTTGACTGCTATTGCATAATGTATCATAATATATACAACAGCATCATCGTTGCACAATTTGCACTGTTTGTTTACAGTATCATTAATGCTATTTTTCTATAGAAGACAGACATCACCTTCTATCGTCTGCGACTGACTTTTGTTTTTAAATTGCGATAATTATACGAAATAGATTTTCTAAATATAGTTTAGTACCGTCATAGTGTTTACGGAATAACTGAGATAAAGCGATGATGTTTAGTAAAGACAACACAGAATATATTAATTAATATATTAATTAACTGATCTGCCACTTGCGGAAACTGGTGCACCTTAGTACATTAATTCATTCACATTTCATTATTTTAATTTAATAATTTAACTTTATATTTTATTATAAGATTATTACTATTTACATCTCAGTTAATTTTTATTTTCGAAAAATTGTCGTTTATTTACAATTTCTTTTCTCTATTTCTCTGTTACGAATATTTTCTGAACGAATATAATTTCATTATTATCCTTTTATTATAAGAAATTGCTTTTAGTTAGACAATTACATTTTCTTTAGTTGACAACTATTTCTAAATAACGAAGCTTCGATGTTGCTTTTCGATGTGTACAAATAATAGTAACGTCTAAAGTATTCGTCATGCTTTTACTTTTCTTTTAACAGAAAAGTACTCCATAGTGTCTACTCTAAACTATGTATGTGCGTCGAAGCATGAAAATTTTTTAAATGCAGTTGCAGCATGTACTTATAAAGGCAACAGGTTTGTCGGTAAAAGGAAAGGGTACATTTTCATGTACGGTATGCAACAGCATGAAAGTTGCGAGATCTTTTTCAACATCATCAATGAAAAGTAAACGGGTAACTCTCGATCATACTTTGATCTACAGAGACAGGTTGTTACTTCACGAAATATCGCAATGAAAAATAGCAATGTAAAAATTCATTTTTACCTTTAATCAATGTTTCTATAGTGATGAAGTAAAAGTCGACATGTTATTAACAGACACTCTGTGAGGCGCTCTATATAAGATCTGTTACGCTGATCGAAAGCTAGTGATTAGGCTTTTATGCGTTAAGTAGAGTAGCGTAGAGTACTTCGAATTCATAGAATGAATATCGCGAAGGAAATGCGTTAAAAAATATTTATTAAAAAAAAAGTATTTATAAAAAAAAGTAAAAGGATTAAAAGAAAGATATAAAAATCTAAGCATTTGAGTGCGAAATAGTTAATAAGCGTTAAGAATATTTACATTTTAATTTTATTTTACAGAGTGTCCACGTTGGTCACAAATGTGGCGAAAAATCCATCCATCAGCAACAGTTACGATTGTATAGGGAAGATACCGTTGCTGAATACACTGACAGAACCCCTTGCTCCAAAAGTTTGTTCATACGTCGAGGAATGTGCATCCCTTTGCTGTCCTAAGGACATTTACATTTGCGATGGAAGCGATGCAGAGTACGATCATCTGTTGAAGCTTATGGAAAAGAATGGAACAATATCGGCTTTACCAAAATATGAAAACTGGTACGTGTTTAATTCATACGAGAGCATATAACATTTAGGAAATTCTTTGAATACGTAAGCTATTTTCAGCAGTCGTTCTTTGGACATTTGCCAATATTTTCTTAAATAACGTCTGTCTTATAAGGATTTGAAGATATAATTGAGCTACATAAGACAATTAGGAAATTTTCAAAATACTTTTCAAGATATGAGCTAGTTATCAAATAAAAGAGAATAACGACAAGTATATAAATAGATAGTATTGGTAAAATAGCTGTAAAAGGATAATTAAAATGCGAATTTTTAACCCTCCATCTGCATAATAAATCGTTTTCGACCAGTGATTTAAAATGATTTTCCATTTTTTCCATATCTGTTTTTGTTTAAATTTTGCTTTGCTTAATAAAATTAAGGTAACGTGTAACAATAAAAACTATTCAATGATATTCTAAAAACTTAGAAAATCATTTAAGAATTTTGGGCATCTTTTGTAACTCAAAAACCTAAAAAAATCTGCTTGGACTTGTTGTTAAAGGATACAGTATGCAAACTATTTTTCTATGCTCTCAAAATTCTAATGAAAACTCCGTAGTTATTTGAAAGGGAATTTTCAATGTACATAATTAACGTAATATAAATTGTACTTTTAGTTGGCTTGCTAGAACGAATCCAGCGGACGTAGCGCGCGTCGAGAAATGCACGTTCATCAGCACCGACTGCAAACGCGATACTATTCCTACTCCACGTAACGGTGTTACCGGAGAACTGGGTAACTGGATTTCTCCGGTTGACATGGACAAAGCTATTCTCGAACGTTTCCCAGGATGCATGAAAGGTAACTCCAAAACCTTGAAAAAGTACATCTAATTCCTTAACACATCCGAGACCGGCATATTTTGCTAAGATTGGCCCTACTGGTTTTACCTAATTTTGGAACAAACGATTACTTTACACTCCAAACTCTATTTCATAATTCACTTTTCTAATCGAACAATTATTTTACTTACAATCCAAGGATTGATTGATAATCAAGCAATAATCGATTCATAATCAAATACTGATGTCGAGTTAATCTGAGTTAATCAATTTAGTAAATAAAACAAACTTATAATTCCATTTTAATAATCCAGGTCGAACAATGTACGTCATCCCCTTCAGCATGGGTCCAATGGGCTCACCTCTGTCAAAGATTGGAATAGAGATCACAGATTCCGCATATGTCGTCTGTTCCATGAGGATAATGACCAGGATGGGGAAAAAAGTCCTAGAAACCCTTGGCAATGAAGATTTCGTTAAATGTCTGCACTCTGTCGGTGTACCAAAAAGAGGCTCCAAGGTTGAAGTTAACTCTTCCTGGCCCTGTGATCCTGAAAGGACCGTCATCCTTCATAAACCAGCCAAGAATGAAATAGTTTCTTACGGTAGCGGTTATGGTGGCAATTCTTTGCTTGGAAAAAAGTGTTTCGCTCTGAGAATTGGTTCGACTATTGCTAGGGATGAAGGATGGTTTGCAGAACATATGCTTGTACGTAACACTGTATAATAATTCGCAACTTCACCTTGCATGTAATATGTTGAAACCTTTAAAGGCAATTGTATCAAAGTTTAATTTTACAGAGATTACTATCATATAGATTAAGAACAATTATCTCAAATACTAAGCTTCGTTTCTAATATAAATTAAAAGCAATTGTTTTAAACTCTAAATTGATATAATATAGATTAAAGTCAATTTTGTGTATCACAAGACATCAAGACTCACAATATAGATTAAAGACAATTGTCATAAACATCAAAACCTACACTTTAAATAAAAATAAAAATTTTTAGTTTTTAAGATATCAAAGCAGTGACAACTTCACTATTACTCTTATAATCAATTTCAATCGTTACTTGGCACTTGCAAGTACATTAGTCGCTTAAGATTCTGTATCAGTTACCTTTTGTAGATACTGGCTATCACAAATCCAAAAGGTAGAAAGCGTTACATTACTGCAGCGTTCCCCAGTGCTTGCGGCAAGACCAACCTAGCCATGATGCAGCCGACGTTACCAGGGTACAAAGTCGAGTGCGTGGGAGATGATATCACCTGGATGAAATTCGACCGGGAAGGCAGACTCCGTGCTATAAATCCAGAAAATGGATTCTTCGGCGTGGCACCCGGAACCAATAGCGCTACCAACCCTAATGCTATGAGAACTATCTTCAAGAACACTATCTTCACCAATGTGGCCGCAACCAGCGACGGAGGTGTCTTCTGGGAGGGATTGGAAAAAGAAATCAGCGATGACGTTGAAGTAGGAATTCATTATTACGCATGAAAGTATTTAAAAAATCCTTATCATTAAACTGCGGATGTTTTTCTATTTATAAGAAATTTAAAAACTCAAAATTTCCTAAAACTTCCCTAAGTAAACATATTTGTATAGATCACCGATTGGCGAGGCAAAAAGTGGTCCAGAGAATCTAGGACCCCAGCAGCGCACCCCAATTCCAGATTCTGTACACCAGTCAAACAATGTCCTATTGTCGATCCTGCTTGGGAAGAACCAACAGGTGTTCCCATCGATGCTATTCTGTTTGGAGGACGAAGACCAGAAGGTATTCCTCTTATATATCAAGCTAGAAACTGGCAACATGGTGTTTTCATTGGAGCTTCGATGAGGTCTGAAGCTACTGCTGCAGCGGAACATACGGTACGTAATAATTCGAAGAAGGATCATTTGAAAAAAGATCATCAAAGAATTATTCTATACTAAATTAGGATTTTTACTTATACAAAGTACTTTATTAACCAATTCGAGACCGGTGTCTCAGACATTGTTAAATTATACGATCCCTGATTAAACTAATGATGACGGCTGATCCATGACTGAGGACTTAACGCATGGGTCGTCTGCAAAGATTTATATTGTCAGTAGACTAGGAATTTCTGTACATACATTTATGAGAAATTTAAAGGTGTGAAAAAGCACACAATGCAGAAATATGCAAAAATATGTGTATAAAATATCAAAATTACAGTACCGACTATGAATGAAGTGAATCTCTGCTTAGATTCCATTTTTTTTATTTGTGTGTTCATAAAAATCTGAATTTGAATAAACACTCAGTCTAATTATCAGCCAATTTTCGATTGCAACTAGAAAATTATTGTTAGAATACGCTAGTCTCGAATGTATTGAGAAATTTAAAAGGGAGATATAAATTCTTCATCATGCTTCTCTATTTCAACTCTATGTTGAGAAACTAATTTGTATAACAATTGATAATCAGGACAAAGCAATCATGCACGATCCGTTTGCTATGAGACCCTTCTTCGGCTACAATTTCGGACATTATCTCAATCACTGGCTGAATATGACCGAAGTGAAAAATGTCAAGCTACCAGCTATATTCCACGTGAATTGGTTCAGGAAGAATGCGGATGGCAAGTACCTTTGGCCAGGATATGGCGAGAACTCACGCGTTCTAGACTGGATTCTTCGAAGGCTCGACGGCGAAGACGTTGCCGTAGATTCTGCCATAGGTTTATTACCAAAATTACAGTCGTTCAATTTGGAAAACTTGAAGGAGAATATAGATATGGAGGAATTGTTCAGTTTACCGAAAGATTTCTGGCAAAAGGAAGTTGAGCACCTTAGGGAATATTTCGATGCGCAAATAGGCGACGATTTACCTGCAGCCATTCGTGAAGAGCTCGATCGTCTCGCTTCTAACGTGGATAAGCTTTAATCCAATCGTTTGATCCTTAAATATCGTGGAAAATTTGAGTAACATCGATATACATCTAATTGTATTTTTTTTCTTTTTTTATCAAAAGTAAGGTATTTACAACGAGGACTAGAGAGATTCTCAAATTAAGGATCATATTAAATTTCAAATTGAATCCGTACAGAGATCGTAGTCTGTACAGAGATTAAACAGATAGTTGTTAGGTTTTTTTATTATATTAAACCTAAACGTAGTATTACGACGATTTCTACTTGAACGTCGAACATAATTGTCATATTCATTAAAACATTTTTCTTTATGTTTACTCTTTCAAACAAATGCTCTTTTTTACACTTTACAGTATCGTTTTTATTATAAGAAAATACTTCTTAAAAGTAAGAACAGATTTTTTGTAAGGGATCGCGTGTGAGGATAATAGTGTGCAAACTAGCGAAAAAAGCAATTTGTAACTTAAAGAAAGATATGTATTTTTGGATATGTATTTTCTAATAAAAAATTTTAAGAAGATAATAAGTTGTTTTACAGTTCTTTTTAAAGCTACTCAATTCAAGCTATTTATCTGGAAGGCAATATTTTGATGGATTTTATTTGAAATAAAAGAAAAAAAATTATTTTAATTGAATTTATTGTGATCCAATATTTTAATTATTTAAATACTATCAGTGAAAGACTTCATAATTCATATATGTATAAGACATTCAAAATTATACATTCGGATGTATATTACAAGAATATTGCAGCTGTTCACATACATAGAATTAGAACTTTAAGAACAATTTCATACTGTATATTGAATTTAATATAACTTACGCAAAAGAAATGTATCGATATTTCTTGTTGGAACTTAAATAAACAATTTATTTCAATCGGTATGCCATATACATACTATATGTTTAATATGGATAAAGAATAATGCAATTTACATGAAGAAAAACATAATCTATATATTTTGTATAGAATAGATTATCTTTAAGAAATTTTGTTTAAATTTCTTGATTATTATTTTAATAACATTATACCCGTATGTTAAGTATCGAGAAATAAGTTGGAGACCTATATGTCGAGGATATAATATATACTATACATATATTTTATGCTTTCAAATATATTATACAATTTAAAAAGTATAGCTAATAGAAAAAAGTATCACACGTGTTAAATACGTAAATTTTGTAAAAGAAGGATTTAGATATTATTCAATGTTATTTTTGCTTAAAATATTGCACTTTCTTAAATGATACGTATACTGTTTCCTTATTTACAATTTTAAATTTTCTATGAAAGGAAAAATAAAAACAACAATTTCAAGCATCTAAAATAAGTAATATAAATTTTGTTTAATATCACATTTAGGAAATTAGTAAAATGTCTGATAAAAAAATATTTCCTGTGAACTAAATGAAGGTATTTATAATTTTTAAATATAAAGGAAGTATTAAAAATTCGCCAAAGAATATTAAAGATCACTTCACAAGTATTTCTACTTCTCTTTATCATTTTGTTACGAAATCTTTAAACTTACTTATTTTCTTCTTAATGAGACTAATCACTATTTAAATACTTTTTTGAATGATAATGAATGACTCAACACAATGTATATCTGTGAGTAATTCTTTTGCATGTCAATAATTAATTTTTTATTACTTCTAACTTACATTATTTTGTGCGAGAAATTGGATGTACATACATATACTATTTATTTTATTCATTTTGTGCTATTATAATTTTACACCTTCATTTAGCTCTACAATTTAATAATATAATTTTAACAATAAAGAATATTCATTTTATTCCACAATTTGCATTAATTAATTTCTAAACCTTCATTTATATTGGTCACTAAAATGATAATGGAAAAGTTTCCTCGCATACACAAGTATTATTTTCCACTTCCATGCAATTCTACTTTAAAAAATACAACAGAATATGTCTATGAACTTGCTTCATCTGTAACCAAAAGCTTCTAACTTTATAAACAATTTTCTATGTACAAGTTCTACACGTTTACAATGTCAATACATTGATCATCTAATCAACTTAAGTTCACAAAGAATCACATGATATATATATATGTATATCTTTTTTATTAATGATCTATTTTTTCCAACTTCTAAGATCAACTAATATATTCTGGCATATACTTCGAAGACTAGATCAATACATTTTTCATCAGTCCTTAACACTTTGCACCAATTTTATAAGATTGCACAGATAATAGCTGTGCCCATTTCCTAATCTTATTTCCTTTTCTTTCTTTATATATTTTACAATGTTTCTATAACTACTGTACAATTCTATACTATGGCTTCACAGTAAGTAATATTTGGTTAACAAATATATTAACACTTTCGCGCCCGCATTGATTCATTTCTCATTCAACTCTGTTATGCATATATCTACCCCTTCTCTCTCTTACGAAAATTGTAGAAAGGGTATCCCCTGAGGTCTGATAAAATCATGAAACAAAAAAAAAGGAAAAATACGTAGTATCGTGCCATCGATCACGAAAGTGTTAATAAATTTCATATCTTATTGACATATTTTTTTATAGCCGTTTATGTATTTTACAACACAATATCTGGATCTTTCAGTTGAATTAAAAGTTAAAAGTGTAATAAGATATAACAGATAATGATAAGCAATTAGTTCTCAAATAAAATGTAAAATCTGCTAAAAGGAATATTTCAAGCAGTATAAATTAAAATTCACTAACAATATTATTATCATATTCATAAAAAACAATGCTTGTAAAATATCAATTCTAAAATTTGTACAATCTGAGATAAAATCGTTTCATAAACAAAGTCCAAAAAGGAAATCATTTCTGGTTCGCTATTCTTCACGTTACATCGTTGTATTTGAATCTCTAACTTATCTTTTAAAATATAGTGCTGACTGGATGTTGAATATTAATTGAAAATGATATATTTCACTACATCTTTTTTAATTTTCTGAGATTCACAAATTTAAATATGTATATACTCAAAATGTTAATACTTAATGTTATCCCTTGTTAATTCATGATACGTTTTAGTAAAGTATTTGAAATATCACTTGACAATTCATGAACACATAATATGTATCTAGTTTCAGTGAATATGTTCAATTTCAAAGTGCATAATGAAATAATCCTCCTGATATTGGACAAGATGCATGTTCTCAAGTAATGAAACATATAGTGCACTATAATGATGTCTATGTAGAATTATCTATATCTATAGATAATCTAAAAAATATAATTTCAAAGATATAGAGAGCTTTAGTTGTTTGCAGTGCTTTGTAATGTTTATTGAATACAACGCAATTGCGATGGCAAGTGTTGTCAATAAATTTAAACGTAATTGTTATTTTAATTTACATTAACTACATTTCAGTGTTGGTTTAATGTTTTAGTTCATTAAAATTAATTTAAAAGTTCACTCTTTCACGTGTACAATTTTAGAGTTCGTTAAGATTCTAAGAAAAAGTTATATGTCACCTTTTTCTGTCATTTTGTTCTTTTTCGTTAAAATAAAATGTCAGGTACATACTTCTCACCCACCATGTTTCTTCGCCAATGTTTCCAATGCTCTCGGTATACACAAAGGACATAGTATTTCCGGCTTAGTAGTCTGAGATAACATTTTTCCTAAGTACTGGGCTGTATGTGGAAGAACTAATGATTCGGATCCCAGTAATTCGGTTTCCATCGTTGGAATTACTTCGGTTTTATATGTAGCTAATGGAAAATGATGTCCACACGTGAATATCATTGTATCTTCTTCAGCCTCGAGAAATCGATATACTGCATCCGGATCCTGATTCCATAAATAGATGTTTATAAAAATAATTGTTAATTTAAGCAATACTTTAATAAAATAAATGTACTATAATTTTATAATCTACCTTAATGTGTACAAAAGATTTGGAGTCATGAATATTAGAAGACACAGTGCTTATAACTCCTTCCATCATTTCTTTTGGAGTATTATTTCCACTTGAGCCTGGATATCCAGTCAATGGCGGTCCAAATTGGTCAGCCATTAAGGAAGATAATAGTTTAATGAACTCAGGCATAGGTTGGCCTAAGATAAATAGATAATAATTTAGTATAAAGTATTTATATTCAATATGATATTTTAAAACGTAAGAAAGCTTACTTTGATCGATATGATGTAATAACATGGAACATACTTGAAGACAAAACTTAAGAGAAAAACAGTTGATTGCAATAAAGTTTTTAGCTTCGCTATTATTTTTATTTATATCCAAATATTTATCCATGATCTCTTGGCTGCAAAAATATTTTACGATTATGACGACGTTATTTAAAAACGTACAATAAATAAATATAATAAATTTACCAGAATAACAGCAATCCAAGGGGATAAAAGATCGATTGAATGTGTTCCAAAAATATATTCTCTATACTTTGTATCGGTAAATCGTGTTTAATCCAGAACTCCAGTGCATCTTGTAACATTTTACACTTGATAGTGTCCGCTTCGTTTTCCATTTCATTCAAGAAAAACTTAATAACTTTTATAGCTTCATTGATTATATTATTCTGCCGAGATAGAGCAATTTTCTTTTCATAAAATGTCCCGTTGCTTTTGGGCAACTGATCTACACCTTCCTTCATAGGAGTAGAAGGAGGAGAAGAACTATCTTTAGTGGATGTCTCTGCTTTTTTTTGCCTTGGTAATTGGTTTTCCTTGAAAATAAGACTTTCCAACCATTCCTCCGAATCAGAACTAGTGTCAGAATCGAAACTATCCCCGAAAATCCCCATAGGTGCATTTTCACATTTAATATCTCTGCACAGTTCTTCTAAGCCACCCTGACAATCGAATGTGTATAGTTCTTGTTGAAGCGTTTGCAGACTATTCAATGATTTGCTTGCAGGAATTTTCATTTTGTTCCTAGCGGCGCAATCTTTTACAGAATCAATCAGATTCTTCTCTATCTGTTTGTTAAAAAGTTCAGTGTTCTTTCTAACGTGATGTGCTGATGAAGACTTCTTTAAATTACACTCATCCAAAGACTTTCGTTCTGTCTTTTCGCGCAAATTTTCAGACTTCACTTTTGAGCAAGATTGCAGACTCAATACATGTAAAATTTTCAATTGATACGAAAACGCATCGGAAATATTATGCTGTAGCATAGCTATTTTTGAGCAAGCTTGATAGTTTCCCAACTCGACACACTAAAAATATAGATATAAAATTATTAATTATACAAAATTTTTATTAATATATCGCTATAGAACTATAAGTTTTAGTTGATTCTTTTAAAAATTATGTAAGATAGTAAAAAACCAACCTTCTCTATAATTCTTGAGGAATCATATAAACCAGAGAAATATTCTAATGCATAATGTAGCGTCAATTCTCCTGGTGATTTTTCGATAACGCTTAAAGGACGAATTATACCCGCCAGAGAGGGTATATCGTAACTTTGATAAGAAATAATGGGAGCGGGAATATTAGGAACTTGACTAGGCACGTCCAAAGCTACATGCGATGCGTGAGGGAGCCGTACAACTCGCTTTTTAATCAACACAAGCTTATCGTCGGTGTCACGTGCATCTTTTGCAGGAAGCCGACCTAATTGTGCTCTACTATTATTACCCCAAGCTAGAACTGTACCTCCTGAAAGAGAATACAGCGAAAAATGAAAATATTGTTGATAGCAGAACCTGAAACTATTTAACAAGAATAATCACTTAAACTAATTAACTTTAAACTAATTAAAAAGTCTACATCTAGAAGCATAAGGGGATAATGAAGCTAAATTTTGTACTATAAAAATAAAACTTATTTTCTTCAAGCTCTTTTTAACATTCGTCAGCACAACATATTATGCAGTTTAGATACCTGGTTGAATAGCGACTGTATAATCGTATCCGCAGTGAATTGCAACAGTTTTAATTATAGGGTTTATTTTTTCCTTGGATTTACTACTTTCTGCCTGGAATGATCTGGCTTCATCATGTACATTTCCATTTCTCTCGTTCACCGCAGAATTCTTTACATCGTCGTTTAAATCTTGTTCCTCTTCCACTCGTTTGTAAGCATTATGCCTTGGTGGTACTTGTGCAAAAATCGAAGCAGGATTGTAACACAATGGCGTAGGAATCGGCACTTCCCGTCTGCTACCATTGCCTATCTGACCATCCAAATTTCTGCCCCACATATAAAGCGATCCATCCTTCGTTATGAGAGCATTGTGATGGCAACCAGCCGATATCTGTTACATTATTATTAATAGACGTGTTATAAAATTTAAATATAGAAAAAATGTCAAAATAAAAAAAAAGAACGATAAAATACGATAAAATAATAATCTTGTTAAAGAGAATCTTCCAACTAACCCGGATGATATCCCCTTTGACTAAACTCGTATCTACAATGGTTGGTTTTAAATGTGTTTGAGCTTCTTCAAGGGACCCGACGTTTACACTTTTTAAACAACTGTTATCTAATTTTTTTCGCGATTCTGTACTAATACCGCATGCTTTTGATTGTACATTTCTATTTTGTGCATTATTTTCTAAGACTTCTTCATTTGTATCATTCATGTTTGCAGAATCCGTGACTTTTTCGAACTCGTCAATATTTTCAAACTGCTTCAAGTCTCGTTGTTCCAATATTCGAGTTCGTTTTTGCGTTTGTGCTTGCAATCGGAGAACTTGGGGACTAGCTCCCCATATATATAACTTATTTGTATAACTAACAGCAAGCTAACAAAAAATAATGTCATTAGCAAACATGTGTAATCTTTTCTTTTATTTACTTTAATATGATAAATGATCATAATCCAATAAACTTTTTTACCTACATTGTGAAAATATCCAGTTGTGATAAGAGTTATTCTTTCTGATAACGAAACTTTCATTGGCACTGAACTCTTAACATTACTACCCACACCCAATTGCCCAAAAATATTACAACCAAATGCATACACAATACCCTCTGTTGAAAGAGCTAATGTATGTGCATGACCGGCAGTAATGTAACGTATAACGGTACCAAGTAAAGACGTAACTAACGTGGGAGTCATTTTTTTGTCAGTATTACCATGACCCAATTGGCCATGAACACCCCAACCCCATGTGAAAACTCTACCGTCTGCAGTCAATGCTACTGAATGGTATTGTCCAGCTACAGCATCAATAATGACTTCTTGAGCTAAAGAAGTGATCAATTCAGGGGTTGAACATTGTAAAACTTTCCCCAGACCTAGTTGACCAAACTGACTTGAACCCCACGCGTAAACGCCGTTATTAGTTACTGCCAGAGTATGACAGTGACCGCAAGATACACTGAGAACCTCAACTTCCATAAGCCAAAAAAAAGTTATAGCTTGAGGTGAACCATATCTCAATACAGATGGACCAATTCCTAATAATAATTAATATAAGTATAATACATACAAAGGCTATAAAAAAATATGTCTTTAATTGCATGTATATTTACCCAAACATCCATGCACAGAACTTCCCCATGTATAAACATTTCCGTTCCTAATAAGAGCAACATGAGAGAATCCAGCACATAATGGTCTTCTTTTGAAATCAGCACCAGAATTAGTATTTCTATGATCCTAGTTTAAATTATATAAATATATGATTATCTATTTAACATGAAATACTGTGCAGTTTATGTGATAATTACCTTCTTAAATTCTAATAATTCAATGTTACATGTAATAGATTCTTGATGTAAAATAGATTTTTTACAAATCAAAGTCAGTAAAATTAGTAAAAAAGTTTCTATAATTTCTTCTATGAGTGTATCAGCCTCATCCTACATAAGAAAAAAAAATAGATGATAATTATATGAATAAACGAATGAGTTAATTGAATAATAAATTAATTATACATACATTTTCCACGAGATCTATAGAATCACATTGACTAGATTGAGAACTGTGCGAAGTAGTTCTATGACGTAATCGGCATCGCACTACCCTAGGTCTTATTATTGGATTCGTTGGATCGTATAGTGTTACTAATCTCTAAAACATAATAAAAATATTTCCATTAATTATTTTTATATTATATTATATGCTATTAACGTATTTATGCCATAAACACAATTTAAATCCTACCTGAAGTACAAAAATTTGAGAGTCTTGAAGATTATCAAGAATAAATGACATATGACTTCTAGCTAACTCAGGATAGACTAACATTGCTTGCATTAGACTTGGTTCACTTATACATATCAACAAACCATCTAAAAAAATTGTTTTATGAATAATTACATAACTATCTTTAAACTATATTGTAATTATAATTATGTATTACATGGTGTTGGTTGGAAATTGCTTGTGCTGAAAGTATGTATTGTCCTCATAAGAATATCTAACATTTGTCCATAAAGACCCTTCTGTGTTGCTAAATGATGTAACACTTCCCACAGACACGTCTGTCCAGCGATATTAACTGCTAACAATTCATCGTAAAAAAAATTTGTAGATAAGAAATACCTAAAATTCAAATGATTTTTACTGAATATTTTCTTCATAAAATTTGTATAAGTCATATCTGAACGAGTTTTAGTTAAATGCTTACAAAAATTCTTTATATATAGCCTTGGACTTTTGAGATGAAGCTCGAAGCGTTCGTTCGATAAAAGCGAGAACACATAAGTTAGAAAGATGTATTCTTGGTGCAACAGGCATTTCACTAATAACCGGGGAAGTTAAACAATGTGTAAGACAACGTAATAAATCCGCTGTATAACCAACAGAAGCAAATTTTAACATACTCTTCATTATTCTACACTGAAAAAACAGTAATCATAAAAATTATATACAAATTTAAATGAGGAAACAATGTTAACATCTTTCTTATATTTACTTTAGACAATTTATAGCAAGCTACAGCACGTGGAAATTCTTTATTAGTTAAAAGTATATCACCAGCTTGCTCTAATAATTGTTGTGCATTAATACCGAGTACTATAGCCAACTTTGCCGCTTTTTCTAGTTCATTATTTTTTAATACTAGTTCCATAAAAATTGATAATATTGATTTCCTGCAAATGAAAACGATATGATTATTGTGAATTTTGATGAAACTAATAAGATATAATAAGGATATAACACTGACCTTAAAACAATTTTATATACAGAATGATTTGTTACAATTATACAAGTATCCACATGAGGTAATTCGATTTTAATATCTCTTACTCCCTTTGGTAACGTGTATTTATGTTTAATTTCTTCAGAAAGTGTTGTTGGTGCACTATTTGTACAATCAATAGCTCTGTACACTGCACGTATAACTTCTTTACTATTCACCAAAGAAAAGTGACCAACAATACACTCTGGATTAAATTTGCCATTATCACTCTTACGAGTTTCGGATAATCTGTCTGATATTACATATATTACACGTTGACTGACGTCAGTAATAAAAAAAAATCGCTGAGTTAATAAAACGTTTCGACATGATTCAAATACTTTATGCGCTGATAAAGGTACAGTAGTAAAATTAGGTCCATATACCTGCAATTTTAAAATCGTTTCTATGTCATATTTATTATTATAACTAAGAATTAATAAAATATTACTATACCAATATCTGATTTGTAATAGAATGGTAACATGTATAGAATTGTTGTCCATCCCTATCTAACTGAGACATTAGAAATACATCTTTTGACATTGCTTCTGGTGTTATCTGATTCTGATTTACCTCTGTAGAAGAGTCAGAATTAATAGTTATATTTTGTGTATTTCTATTGCTCGTAATATCTGTAAAATTAGTAAAAAGGTAGTTAAAAGTTAAATTATTCTCATTAATGGCCTATAACAAAATTAAATAATTATTGAATCTTATGTGTATATACAAACCATGATATTGTAAATTTTCTCCTAATGTCTGATTTTTTGTTTCTATTAACTTTTGTCTAAGAATTGCAATTTTTTCCACAGACAACTGTTTGAGTCCTTGCAATCTGGATCTAGTAGAAGCAAATATCTTGGTATTATCATACATGTTATCATTTGTATGCAACGTATTATATGATTCCCCATTCTCTAAATGATGCAAACAACTGTATGTACGCTGCTCCAAAAGTAATCTCCACTGTTCTCTGGATTGGCTTGTTATCAGAAGAGATACAATATCATTACTTTGATCGCGACAAATATGCAAACTGGCAATATTCCCTTTGATTTGTGTGACATTTGTTTGATGGCCAGTTTCAAGATTTATAAATATAATCTCTCCATACTCAGTTCCAATAATACCAATTTCAGCTGGTATTACTGTACTTTGCCACCATACAATTGCAGTAGGCCTAGAAATTTTAAATTATAAAAATATAATAAGTGAAACATTAACTCATGATTATGTTTCATTACAAATTCAATTATAATATGTACTTTGAATGGGATGACTGTGAACTAATAGAAGGAAAAGAAGTTATATCATCACTAGTCCATCTTTTGTCCTTCTCACAATTTTCATCTACGAAGTATAGAGCAGGGATTATATATACAGATCCATCAACACTTGTAGTGAGCAACCATGATCCCATAGAATGAAAACAGAGAGCTGAGATTTGTTTGTGAGATCCTTGGAACCAAGGTATTCTTTTAATTACTGCAGTAGATACTGAATCTTTCTTATAATACAAAAAAATGTCAGCATTTCCTGTTGTAAGTGCTAAAAATAATCTTTTTCCATATTCACATTGTGCACTGTGTTGTATCTCTGTTGCTTTAATCAAACATTGTAACTTAAATAGCCTTTCTTCAGTAAAACTTGTCATTGGCTGAAAGCCCTCTGTGCCTATTTCTGCAATCATTATATTTATGGTAACTGGTAATCTTAATACTACCTGAAATATAAAATATTACATTAAATTCTCTAAAGAGATTTTATTAAAAATATTATCATATAGTACCAGAAAACAGTACAATATATATCTTTATAAATTTCAAACTTAATTAGTACCTACAAAGATAATGTAATTATTAAATTTTTAAAGATATACAAGATTTTATATCTATCAAATTTCTAATTCCATAAAAATGTAAATATAATACAGTAAAAAAAATAAATAGGTGAAAAAGATCATCATAAATTTCTATGACTTACACATATTTAAATCAATAATTAATAAATTATTTGTCATATACATAATCTAAGAGATCGTGGAAAAATTTACATAAGATAATATTCATATTATGCTACTTATTATTATAATCGTGTAATATAACGCTTAAAATATTTATGAATATATTACAAGATATTATACCTGTGTTTATGCGCTTGTAAAATAATACAGTTAACGAGGAGAAAGATTTGTCTATTAAGAAATTCTTGTTGTGCTAAAAATAAATGATTGCAAAAGTAATCTAGCTTAAATATCACATTACGCATTCCGTCGAAACGTATTTATCTTTTCTCTACGCGAAAAACGAAGAAAATTAATTATTTACAACGCATTACATTTTTACAATAACACCGCCGTCAAATTTCCAAACGTCAGAATACCAAGGTTATATTGCATTATAATCACCACTATAACCATCATGAAAAAAACAAAATTACTAGTTTATTATGCAAGCGAATATTTCTTGCGTATGCGCCTTGATAGATCATGAATACAATTACGAATCTGTTTTAATAATTTTAATATTTTTGGGACAAAATTAAGTACTTTTAATTTATATACATAGTTGTACGCAGGTACCGAAAATAAAGAATGTTAATGAATACAGTGCATACAAAAAGTATGAACACGTACTTTTATTTTCCCAAGAAGTCAAATTCTACATTTTTTTTCATAGCATCAAATTTTGATAATCATATGAAATTACTGTTAAATAATACCAAATTTAATATAGTAAATAATATAATAAATAATATACTATATCAATCCTCATGTCGGTCTTAAACTGTTTCTTCTCAAGTTTATATACAAATTTTTCTCACAATTATACTTTCCTAGATTTCACGATTATGAATGCTTTTTTAAGCAAGAATATATATTTGCATATTTTTTTTGCGAATATAGAAATGAAAAAGACAATCCTATATACAGATCGATATAAGAATTGATACAGAGATCATAAAAGAAACCGATATAGATAGAAATCTTAATTTTTCATAACAACCAAGCATTTAGAATTAAATTACATTACTGAACGTTCCCTGTTGTTCAAATGCGTAAGCTGATGTATGGCGGACTGCGCACGTGCGAATGTCTTCAGCGAAAATTTAAACTCTTTATAGCTTGAAAAACAAATCTCAACCGATATTTAAATCCTATGTATAATAATATAAGCTAAAGAATAAATATTTCATAAAATTTAAAACGCCAATATTGAAACGGGTTTTTAAGCTGGATACACAATTGTTTCTGAAAATATTTTAGGTTTTCCTAAACATGGTTGGTAATATTTACATCACACTTCGCATAGTATTGTCATTTGAAGTGCGCATTGAAAAAATGGTGGATGGTAGTAGGAATTGACAAATTAGAGCCGAATAAATAGTAAATTTTAGAAAAATTTAAGAAAAACGGTGTATCACACGGTGTACGTGTAACTAAAAAGATTGAAAATGGGCTCGAATAAACGACACAAGACCGAGAAGAGTCGGGACGCTAAGAAGAAGCGTCACCGTAGCCGTTCACGAAGCTACACGCCTGAGCGCGAGAAATCGGAAAAGCACAGGCATCACAAAAAGCATAGAAGAAAAGAACGCAAGGATTATGATAGTGATGGTTATTATCTGATTCATTATTTTTAAATTATACGAATACGTTGCACAGTGGCTTTTCTCAATGTCGCGTGTTTTAGTAAAAAAATTAACTACGCGCGCACCGCTTCAAAAATGTAATTATTTATGAGCGGTTAGATAAGCTAAAATACTTTTCATTTATCTCTGTTATTTCTCCTTGTCATCGTTTCGAAAATAATATCGTGTTTCATCTGCGCAGAAACATATTTATCAATTTCAAGTACAAGATTAAGTAATTTGGAGGGAATCAAAGCAAATAATAATGTATACTTTGCATAGGTACATAAGCATTTACTATGATGAGCATACGATAGTTAATATCAGTTAATACTGCGTTTATTTTATTTCAGTTGAAATAGTTAATGCACCTCCACCCCCAAAAATTTCTAAGTCTTCACATCCGTCAACGCCTCCACCTCCTGAAATTTCTAAGCAGCACAGCCCTTCGCCAAGCAAAGGCGGTGGAACACAAACCTCTCTATCGATTGAAGAAACTAACAAGTTAAGAGCAAAGTTAGGTTTAAAACCACTAGAAGTTGATAGTGGACCAAAAGATGATCCGAATAAGATTAAGGATGACTTGGGAGAGTTTTATCACAAGCCTGCTCCTGATGTTAACGAAAAGTTAAAGACCCAAAAATTAAAGGAAAAGATTGGCACTCAGAAACAGAAGAGACTAATTGAGGCTAATTTAGCTAAAGTAAAAAGTTTAGGAGAATGCGAATCTGATGATGATACCAGAAATTGGATTGATAAGACCAGACGTTTAGAGGAAGAGAAGAAAAAAGCAGAAGAAAGGGTATTTTCAAAGTGTTCCAAATGTATATTACTCAGTTAGCATATTTATAATTAATGTTTTGATCTTTTCTATTTTCATGCTAGGCAAAAATGTTAGATCAGTTAGATGAAGAATTTGGAATTGGAAATTTGGTTAAAGAAGAAATTCATGCTGCACGTAATACAGCTTATACTGAAAAAAATTTAAAGGGCCTCAAAGTGGAGCACAATATTGTAAGTACCTACATTTATGTATATTTTTAAAAATTATAGCAATTGAATGATATTTAACAGGAGAAATTTGAAGAAGGCAAAACACTTATCTTAACGCTAAAAGATCGACAAGTGCTAGAAGAAGGCGAAGACGTGCTTGTTAACGTAAATATAACTGATGAGGAACGTTATCAACGTAATATTTTCAATAAAACGAAGAAGCCTGGTTACGATGCATACGATGATGATAACTTCGATGAATTCGGTTTCCCGAAGAAAACAATTCTGGAAAAATATGACGAAGAGATTGGAGGAACGAAAAAAGATACTTTCACACTGGGAATTAATAACATCAAAGACGTGAAACAGAACAAACTTGACTACGTTAAACAACGTTTAGCTAATAAACGATTAGAATCATTACAATTAACAGAGCCAAAACTAGCTAGTGAGTATTATAATGAAGAAGAACTTGCGAAATTTAAGAAGCCAAAGAAAAAGGTAATCCTGTGAAATCAAGATTTTATGCTATCTCTTACATAATGCACAAGCTCAATATTTTGTCATATTATTTTAGGTTCGAAAGATTAGAAAGAAATTAAAAGCAGAAGATTTAATTCCTGAAGACAATGATTATCTTCGAGATCTTGGAAGTAGGAGAGCCAAAAAAACCGAGGACGTAAAAGAAAACGATGTTTTGGACGTAGATGATTTGGGAGGTATTTAGTATATTTTTTTTAAAGATTATAATTACTTTTTAGCATTTGAACCTCTGTTGTACTGTTAATTATTATTATGCGTATTATGTACCGTTAATTATTACTATTAATTATATTAATTATTTATACTGTTATATTACTATTGTACTGTTTAAAAATACATAAGCCAATTTTTCTTCATCCTCAAGCTCCCACTGAAGATCTCAGTGGAATAAAATTGGAAGAAGATGACAAAGAGTTGGAATTACAATTAGCATTGAAGAAGGCTCAAAAACTAAAAGAATCCCAATTATCAAATATCGAAAAAGTTGTTGAAACTATAAAACAGGAGTCTATGGGTTCTGAAGAGAGTCAATCTGGAAATATTGTTCTTAACGCCACTGCAGAATTTTGTAGAACACTAGGAGACATTCCTACTTATGGTCTTGCTGGAAATAGAGAAGAAAATGGACAGGAGTTGATGGTATTGAATGTTTTATTACTATATTTCTGTTGAAATGGTATTATCTAATCTCCTTTTCCTTCCTTTCCTTCTTTTTTTAATAAAAAATGCAGGACTTTGAAATGGACGGAGTCAAAGAGGAACCTCCTACAAACGAGGATGAAGATGATGGCCGTGGCGCATGGAATACAGTGCACCTAGGTATTTCTAACATCCAAGCAGATTGTTTGATCTTTTACATTGTGTATAATCTTTTATATTTTATGAACAGATGAAAGTACATCAGAACCAGTAGCAATGGAAGCCGCGATTTTAGATGCAGAACCTTCGCTCGGACATGGCGTAGGTGGAGCGTTAAAACTTGCTATGAGCAAAGGTTATTTGCAAAAAGAAGATAGTAGTAGACCATCTGCGTCTCGTTTCGCACATCTACAAGCTCAGAATTACTCAATAGAGGACAAGACTTATGGGTATGTATGGAACAACTATCATTCAATACAAGAAGCTTTCTTACATATTTGGAAAGAGAAACAAATGTGAGAAATATTCTTCTATTGAATGCATACCAACGAACCTTGTTAGACGAGTCTCTAGTGAATTTCAAACTGTTAGTTAACAGTCGTAAATAGAGAGCTCAGATTTCGGTGCTCGGAAAATGGATGATCTGCTACCGCAACAAGATTAACTACTTTGTTGGAGATGATGAAAGGCCTAAGAAGAGAGTAGGATTGATAGAGGTATGTTTATATTATGCGATTCTACTGTACCAAGCGAGATCTGTACGAGCGTTCTAGACAAGTCCAAGTATGGATTGAAATTGCATTAATATAATTAGCAAGAAAAAAAGTTCATCTGCTATATACACATCACAGTATAATTTTGTATTATTGCATTCTATACATGCATGTTCAAATATGGGTAATAAAATAACCTTTAGGATACGGACTTTATACAATCTTGGTTTGAACTGAAATCCTTTTTCACATTTATGGTTATACGTTTTATCAAATATGTTATAAAAGTTAATCTTCTTTGAGCAAGTAATAACAAATAATTTAATACATACATATACATATAATTAGTTAAACGATAGTTAATATCGACTTGTTTAGATTCGTATTAATTTAATCGCATAATGTAATGTATCTTTGAAATTTAATCATTTTTTTGTTCGCGGTAACGTAAATTTCGAAACACCGAATTCCATGAGCTACAATCAATTTTTACACTTGAACGAAGTTTATTGTTATTTGTTTTTATCTTTGTTTTTGTAGAGACGATGATAAATTTGGTAGAAGGGATCGTTTCAATGGTCCAACGTCAGAATTCAAAGAGAAGGATGGTTTCAAACCAAATGTCAAGCTGGAATACATCGATGACGATGGTCATGTTTTAAGTGCAAAGGAAGCTTTTCGATATCTCTCACATAAATTTCATGGGAAAGGTCCAGGAAAAAATAAGGTCAACTTATTTATTATCCTACCTAAAACTCTCTTTCCTTTTTAAACTGCAAAGTGGATACTAAACATAACTTCATAATTTATAGGTTGAGAAACGAATGAAAAAAGCAGAACAAGAAGTTTTAATGAAACGAATGTCATCTACAGATACCCCTCTAGGAACACTTAATTTATTACAAGCAAAACAAAAAGAAACTCAGTCGCCATATATAGTACTCAGTGGAAGCAAACAAATGCAAACGTAAAGCAATTTTATATTACTCTAGTAGATATTAATTAAAAGTTAATTTCGTAATACTTATGAATATTTTTTTTCAGGACTAGCATATCGAAGTCAAAGCATTAAGTTAAAGCTAATTTCTGTAAGAACTGTATATAATATTGTGACAGAGAAAAATCCCTTGTCAGTACACTTTTTCAGCAGAATAGTACATTGGAAAATGAATACTTGCACATTTTTCCTTTAATTTGTTAATCTACTTACGCGATAATAAAATAACATTTGTGAGTTTACAAAGACAACTAATCTTTCTTGGACCCTTTTCTTTTTTAATTGAAAAGATCATTAGTTTTTTAAATAATATAATTATTTATTTTATTTTTAAGGTTTTGTTATACGGGAACATTACAATTTTAATTTTCGCGTATGATATGATTGAAATATTGTGTTTATATTTTACAGACAAGTTTGTAAGGCTTTGCTTACATTATAAGTCAGATATGCTCAATTGATATATGAAATCTTCAATATATGTACATATCGATACAGTTACCAGAGAAAATTACTTACATTCTCTCGGTATATATAAAACAGTATAAACTCATATTTTGTCACAGTTTTTTTCGATAATGATACTTTATATACTTAAAATATTTCATCTTAGTTTTTAATCAAATAAATTGACTGCTATCACAATAAAATTAAGTGTAGGGAACAAACGATGTTCACAATTATATCTTATTTATATCGACATTAGAATAATACGATTTCTATATGCTAACAGTAACATGTGCATAAAAGCTATAAATATTTTAACATTACTTCTTAATTATTCATCACAATTTACGATTAAAGTTCCTAGTTATCTACTTGTACAAATTGCTATTCGGAAGGTAGAAATTCCGGTACTACAAAATATTTTATCCTTTCTAATAATTACTGTACAAACGTACTGAACATTGTCTGTTTTTATCTTTTTGCTTTTTATTTAGTACAATATATTATTATGAGATTAAAAATATTTATGGGCTTGCTAAATGAAAGAAGTCTTGATCAATTATGATGACAGCATGATTCGCTACTGATATCAATTTGAGTATTTTTACAAAATATCAACGTCATTATTTCGTATTTAAAAAATGATTTCTCTTTATGAGAAGGTTGAACGGCATTGATTATAGTACATAGTATATAGTATCCCTGATATCACAAGGCTTTTCTTTGTGCAAAAATAGTAATAATACTTGATGATTTCTCGAATCTTACATAGTGCACAATAATTATATAAATTACATCTTATAAATATGTCTCGAATATACACGATACAGTTACATCTCAATATATGTTTTAGAAAACTTCCTCTCTACTAGTTATATACAATTTAAAAAAATTTGTTTTCTTTTCTAGAAAGTTTGGCACTTCTCTCGATGATTTATACAAAAGTAATAGGAATTCTTCGTAACTAAAAACAGTAATCTTTTAAATATATTGTTTAGAAAATTATTATTAGAACTATTATTTGAAAATACTTTTTTAAATTAAGGCAGCGGTATATTTTGTATTGTTAGCTAAGAATTTTTGAGTAACTTTGAAACCCTGTCAAAAATTTAAGTTAACTTACTATTAGGGCTACTGCTCGCTGAAATTTGTTATTTTGATAAATAAAAATTTTGGGCAACTATGTACTAACAACAAAAAATATATCATTAATCGAACAAACAACGTTTATTCCTTTAATTCAATATTTATTTCTTAAATGAATTCCTATCAATTTTGTAATAATCTAATGTACATTTTGATACAGATATGACTTCTATTTGCTTGATTCTAAGAAATTTAGTTTACGCCAGTAACATGTATTTTGCCAAATAATATTCACCAATAAATTATAATTATCTACAATTCTGTTACTTCGCAAAATTCAATAGAAACTATTTTCTATGTTACTGTCATTTTAAACAAATTTCTTGTCAGCAGTTTATTTATTATATTTACGTAAATATTCCTTTTTACTCTTTCCTACATTCAAATATTTTTGATAGTTATTAACTTGCTGTACTTATTCTTCCTAATTTTTCTCTAAGTTTTTTGTTTATGTATATACATATATACGTATGAACATATTCAACTATATCTGATACTGATACATTCACACACAGGCATACGCGCACACAAAAGTCGCGTCAAGTTTTTAAATATTATAAATTGACTTCTTTGTTATATATAGTTTTGCTTCTTTTCTGTTCTCTATCGCATGGTATTAAAATCATTGGTATAAGTAAAAGGGAAGTGCGAGTCTCAGCATATTTTGATCGGCAGTCCACCTCTTGTAGACCGAGCTCTTGTTAAAAAATAAAAATTGATTGTTGTTGTATCAAAAAATTGTATACAAGAGAGGACACGTGCATGAAATGTGGAAGTAAAACATGAATTATGATACTGTTCCGTTAGCTTTTTGGATAGACCTTTCTCAAGTTAGTTACCTTCCAAGGCATCTTCCTTGAGCGCAACATCATCAGCAATTGTTATCTGTTCAACGTCTCTATGTTCTGGTTCTGAGCGTTTTTGCTCATACCTTCATCTTGGCCGCTTGGGCTCGATAACCTTGTTGATTTTATCGACTTCAATTTCGTTGTTCCTCCATATCTAAAATTCACATCACTGCAGGTATCCAGAGGATGCATCGTTCCAGTTAAATTCGTGACGTTATCATCGTTTGTAACTTCCAACTTTGTAATTGGTACTTTTTGAACAGATCCTAACTCATAAGCTGATTTCGACGACTTCAACTTCATTTTAGAATTTAATGGCAGCGAACTCGATTTCTCCAAATTGACTTGTTGGATCTTCAAGTGATTATCGTCTTGCACCATGTTCTGCTCTTCGGTTGAATTTACCGTATCAGTGATCCGAATATCTATATTGACGGTTTTTGGATCGTTTTCGTCATTTCTAATACCTTGCTCATTCGCATACTCATTCCTAAGAGCGGCCAATTGTGCTCGTTGCTTCTGAATATGATTATGCGAGTTTGAGAAGAACGACGAGACTCTCTCCAGTTTTGTAGCCAAGTTTGGTTGACTCAACGTGGATTTTAAAGGGTACGGAGTATCCATTACGTTATTATTTTTTAACAAATTTTGAGATTCTCTTCCTGCTGAGTTACTCTTGATCATTCCCATTTTATTATTATCCTCGAGCACTTTTAGGGAGTACAATCTATTGGGTGTGCTTCTTCGTTTCTCAGCGATGCTTAACTGAGCGATTATTCGACGAACTTCACCAGGAAATTCGATGTCTGGGCGAGTTTCAGATAGTTGTTGTATAAATGCGCCCAATGTGGCGACAGTCACTTCTAGACTGCGATTCTGAGATTCAAGTTTGTGCAGGGTCGATTGCTGCATAGATCTTGCTGTCTCCAAACGGTGCAAGTCGTTCATAGTAATCTGTGATTATAATTATATTTATTTAATTTTAGAAGCAGTAAAACCTTATGGTTTTTAAGTAAGATTAATGTTTAAAGATTTTACTTCAAGTTGTCCACTGAGCTGACCGACTTCTTGCGTAAGTTGCTTGTTAAGTACTTTTAACTTCTCCAGATTTTCCATTTGCGGTTTCATTGATATCATTTCTTCCTGTAACACCTGGTATTCCACTCTATATTCGTTCAATTGCTTCGTAATCTCTTGATCCGGATAAAACACGCGTTTCATAACTCGGTCCAGAATTTCTTTATCTACAGCTGGTACGCGCGTCTATAATTAACAAAAATTAAGGAACATAGGTATTATAGTTATATCCGAGAGCTTCATTTAAAAAAAAAAAGAATTTTTCATACTTTGAGATATTCCATAATTTCTTCAAAACTGTCACACATTAATAATTGATCTTGGTGCTCTTCTAACAACGCCATAGCTACCCTGAAAAGTACCTCAGTACTTTCCAAGAAAAGTAAATCTATAAAAATAAATATAAAAAATAAATACCTGAAACTGTAAAAATAAATACGTGTGTATAAATTTGTATTCATCTTGTTGTACTTACCAAAAACTCTAGTCACAAAACCAAGTGGAAATTGACTGGCAAATAAAGTTAGCAACCATGGTGCAGCGTATAATGTGGGCGAAACCTCATGTTTGTCAAAATGATTATAAATCGCAGGCAATCTATCGTGCAACAACCTGGATAATTGATACAGGTACAATTGTAAAGCTGCCATATCAGGAAGATACAATTTCCTTAGGCCTCTTCGAAACATTAAGTGTCGTAGAAGGAAAAACGCTATATCTTCTGACATCTATTAAAAATAAACCATATTTTAAAAAAAAGATGCTTATTAATAAAAATTAAATACTAATTAATAAAATAACAAAAATTAAAAATATTTAAACTTACGTGTAAAAGAAGAATGCCAGCTACGAAACTGAGACCTTGACAATAACCAACTTCATGGTCCAGAAGCGAGTAAGCTTTCAGCAAATTGAACAAAGCTAATTGTCCAGGTCCTAGAGGTGAACTAAAATACGGATGGTTTGGAAATGTTCGTCCTAAATCTATTAAAATTGCATGTTGCTGAGACGTAAGCTGTTTCAAAAGCAAATCGTATGGTATATTGTAATTAGGGAAGTCGCGCGTGTCTATTGGAGGTTGCTTCAAGCAAAATTGTTCGGCCAAAAATTGCCATACTTCTCCTCTTTTGCCTTTTGGTACACCTGTACCAATATGAATAATTATTAAATCGTTAAGTCATTATATCTAAAAATATCTTGATATTAAAATTTTTATGATCACTTACCTTGTTTAATAGCATGTAAAAGCATTTGATTATCACATTTTGTAGAGATCCTCGACTCTTTGCTTACTAAAAGGTCCCATACTTCCATTAACTCGCGGCCACAAGTGCTAAGTTCATCGTACTCCAATTTTATTCTCTTAACAGTCGCTTCTTCTTGACGAACTGAAATTAAGTACATTTTTATGTACAAGTTGAAAGAAGTATTTCTCTATTATTCAGAAAAGGATATTAAATAGTATATTATTAAATATTGCATTATATTACCTCTAAGCCTCGCGTTCTCCTTCTCCATTCGTATAAGTATCACCTGCTGATTGATAGCTTTCTTCCACAGATCCCTTAATTCTTGTTTCGTTCTGCGCGTCGCCGTCGCCTGGGGCGATTTGATGACGCCAATATTTCCTGTTTTATCGCTTTCTTTTTCGTGATCTTTATTGGGAGTTACAACTCGATTCAATATAGCTTGTCTCCATGAGCCATTTGACTGTACCGAATTGTTTCCATCTGTCTCAGTTGGAGACATTTTTGGTGAATTTCCTACCTTCAGGAATCTATTAAAGAATATCATAAAAATAATAAAACAAATTCAAGTTATAATTATAAACTACATACTGTCAAAAATTATACATACATATCCATCATAGAACTCTTTGGTCCAGTATTTACAGTCAATTGCTGTTCAGGTGAAACCCTTAAAGATTTGGGTCTACTAGAATCCGGCGAAATATCTGCCATGGACGGTTGTCGCGACATATCGGGGCTTTGGCTACCGCTTTTTTGTATCACAGTGTTGAGGTGGCTCATATCTTTTAAATGTCCAAGTCCAAGGTCATCCCGCGAACCCTTTCTCTTTATGAGGTTATCAAAACTATTTGTAAGCGAGCGTTTCGCTTTCATGAATATTGTGCTTCCGACACCTACGCCTAGGTATTGATTAAGAAATTCACTCCTGAAATATATTATAGATTAGATTGAATTGTTAACATAAATAAAAGTTGTATTTTTAATAAACATTTCAAGAAACTTTTTCTTAAAAGAAATCTTACCTATTCTCGGCTGTGTCATGAACGTGCCTAGCCTGTTTTGTCTCGCAATGAGCACGCAACAGTCTTATTAAAAATTGATTTTGCTCGCGTAAAGATGTCCCTGTACCGCCGGCGGCCTCAGCACTTTTGTATTTACTAACGACGATTTCTTGCTCGTCCTCCGGCAGCATTTCCATCCGCGAAAAAATTATATTCTGGGTCCTCCTGTCATTCTGTCCTAAAATCCGCAGGAGAACATGCTAACTTCTTACTCGTCCCATAATTTTGTTGGAAATTAAAGGGAGACAAGACATAAGTATACTCGTAAATTACCTTCGATTTCCTGGCACAACTTGTTATACCAATACATGGGGCAGTGTTCGCATGAAAACACGGAATATCGGTCTTTCCTTGAAACTTCGCACGTTCCAACAAACGCTTGTGAAATAGCTAAAAAATACGTATATGATTTTAGATTGTTTGATTTTAGTAAATTGATACCTCAATGTATTTTTATATTGTTAGATTAGATGTACTTGATTAGAAATAATGGAACTTCTACATTATTAGTTGTTTATACAGGGTGTTCTATTAGTGATGGAATCTGCCTTATCTAAAATCGACACTGAAAAATGATTAATGTATTTATTACCAAATGTTAGCCAATATAAAGTTTAATTTCTTATATTAATTAATAAAAAAGAAGTGAGTTACATATATATATATATATAGGAACTTTCTCCTTGCAATGCCGGATTTATTTCATCGTAGCAGAAGCCATCAATAAAGAATAAGAAACTCATTTTACCAGCGACAAGATCATCTGCAACGGATTCCGATTGGCACTTGAATACGTAGCCAACAAAAAAATCCACGTTATTCTCTTTGCAAATAAAACCGAAGTGCTCGGAGTTCTTGATGCCTTGCACGCAACTCGCCACGTCTCTGAGTTGCTTGTGAAGCAATACCAGCTTCCTATCCGGGCTGATTAATCTCAAATCATATCGGCCAACCTGAAATTCAATGTCAGATCAGATCAGTTTCAATACAGATTCTATATAATAAAATATATATTATTATTATTATATGTAATATATATATCGAATCATTTCAAACCTGGAAGAGCATCGTGCGATTATGTTCGTCACTCCCTCTCGCCATGGAATCCCTCCTGGCATTCAACACGCTACCCGTAGAGGAAGCCCGGTTTCGCATAACTTCCGGTACTTGCATTGAATTATTGTTTGTAACATCTCGATTCTCCTCGCGCTCGTCTTTCTCGGCAAGATTGGGGTTCTGTGTCTTTGGAAACGTTTCCACCGAACCCGTGAGTGCTGACGGTACACCCAGCGAGTTAACGGGCGATATGACCCCATTTCCGGAGACATTTTCTATACTTTCGATCTCACTAGCACTAGATTCCTGAAGTAAAAATTGTTTCTTAATATTAACTAATATACTGACTTTTTGAATTATAATTAATATACATGTACAATTATAATGATATTATAATAAATATTATAATTAGAATATATGTATAATTTAGTATAGAATTAGGAAAAGATAACTTACCGTGCTATTTCTCCTGTTATTGGAGGACGTTAAAAGTGATTGACGCTGACTCTCGGAAAGAAAGTTAGTCACCGACGGTCTCGATTTTTCAAGACCGTGAACGCGAAATCTTACTAAGGCATCGTCTATGAAGCCCTCCGATACCTTTGGATGCGACACTCTGATTTTCCCCACATAGAGCACCTAAAAGTTATTGATTATTAATCTGTATTTTAAAAGAAAATTATTTAGTGAGAAAAATTGTATCTAAATTAAAACTGAGTTCAAGGACTTCTAACTTTTAAAGATCATTTATTGCTCTAATTAAAGTGTATATATTTAGAAGCTGCTACAAATATTAATAGCAGAAGTGCTAATAGGTATATTTATAGTCTACAAATTTTATTTTTAAATAATCTCATTTTGTATTTATTTTTATTCATTTATACTTATCAACTTCATAGATGTATAGAGCAATAAAAAGCGTTTAAAGGAGAAAAAGAAGAAAGAAGAAACACGAAGAATCACCTCAAAGAAATGGGAAGAACTTGGAGATATGTCAGCACCTAGGGACGTTAGGCTGGCCGCGCTACTTTGCGATCTTTGAGGGACATCCCGACTTTCCTTCATATTTCTGAGGAATTGTTGAACCTGGAAACAAAGCGAAGCATTGAATTGCAATCTCTCTCTCGTGACATGACATCATGGTATTTAAGTTGTAAATTAATTCTTGTCACGCGACACAGACAACAATCGTGTCTTTAATTCTCGAGTTCGAAATTCTCGCGAAAAATACAAATTATATAAATTTAACATTTTATTTTAATCTTAGATTTATAGGTTATAATTAAATAATTACGAACGAAAGAAAGAACGTATTTTATTAAAAATTATGGAGAAAACCGATTTAAACGGTTTTTAAATAGATTCCTTTCAATTTAGTTACAAAGCTCGCCAATTTACATAGTAATGTATCGATTTGCATAATTCACACTGTTGTATAACACTAGAGTGTGGTGTACGTGCATCACCTATGCGTTATATATTGACGATATATTTTCGAGGTAAAAATTTGTCAGAAATTTCCCAGAAATAATCCAGGATGTAGCATCCTAACTGCACCATTAATATACAAACCGATTTCGCAAGAAAGCGTGGTCCAAACGTGGCCGATGGCCGTGGACCAAAATAAATTTGTTTCGAGAGCACTCGCCGGCCGCATGGTTTTCTCTTCTTTCTTTTATATTTTTCTTTTCTCTTAAACAATTCCAGATTCATTGTTTGTTTATCATTCATTCTTAGACTTTATTATATTTTCTTAGGTTTTACTCCTATTTTTTAACTATTATTGTATAAATCAGTGATCGATATATAATATTTAAAGACGAAACAAATGTCAGTCTAGGTTTCATTTCTATAGCTATGTTTATAAACGCATGTCTGAATGCGCATAAACATTCGCAGTCTAGTAATTAAATATAGGTATTTTGTTTACCATTTAATAATCTAGAATCTAAGAAGATCAATCGGTAAGTCATTTACAATAATAAAACGCCATTGAACTAGTGCGACATCTACATTATCCCGATTTATGAAACAACTTTCTTATAACTCAAAAGCATCTCTCCATATGCATTTCAAAATAATTAAATTCCGTGTTAGAAGAATGTTAAAACTCTCAAAGCATGGTTTCAAGCGCTAGGAGTGGAAAATTACAAAAATAATATTTGACTATTGTTTTCTAGACACCATAATATCGCTAACATTATATGTTTCTTAAATAGCTTTCTTTGTAAGCTACCAAATAGCTTTCTTGCTTTTGTCTCGTGAAGAACTTGTCTGATTGAACTTCTGAAATGCATGTGCGATACGTTATCATATTTTGTAAACGGCTTCTCCTGCAAATACAACTTGCATAGTGCTGCTACCAGCGTGTACTAAGGTAGAATTTCAAACTAAGAAATAACGAACTGTTCGTGCATCGACAAATTCTTCATACAACGAGCTCATCCAAGCGTTACCTTGGAGGCTGCCCAAGCGTTAGGTTACACTGTTACACCAATTTTCATGAGCAATCTCGCGTGAGACACGCGAGTTCTTTGCCATTTACGAACTATGATGGATACGTACAATGACACTAAAAAGTATGTGTACGTATTGGGTTGTAACATAAGTAAGTTCGGATAAACTCAATATATTTATTGACCGAACTTATTTATGTTACAATCCAATACTATTAACGAACACGTGCATTTATATAAGAAATAGAGAGAAAGATTAAAAATATGGAAAAAGCTGAAAACAAAAGAAGTTGAATCCTATAATCATTGAGAGTTCGGGAAAACAAGGAGAAAAGCAAGCAATCATCGATCTTCGGTATAAACGTGGCTGACGTTATGAGCCACGTTAAGAGCAAACAATTTATTATGCAAACTGTGGCTAGGTCTCGATTACGCGATATATCGAGAACGATTAGCAAGCCGAAAATACGTCGGATGACCCGATCGATCAGAGAACAATTTGTATCAATGAAAAGAAGATTATCTTGACGGGTGGTTATCTCGACGACCATAAGAGGTCTTCTCAGCTGCGACAGGAGAATCTCGCTAGCGTAGTTGCTGACACAGATCGGCACAAAGCGGCGGGGCTTCCTTTATCCAATTACCAGACAAGCTTTCTTTTTATTATCCGGCCGGCCCTTTCTCATACTGTAAAATATGTACGACTGACACTTGATACACATTGACTGCAATCTGTACAAGACGATGAATAGCAACGCGACATTGAAACTGGGCTATCTTAATGAATTCTCATCCCTTAACTACAAATCTTTTTTTCAATTTTATGGATGAAGACTTGGAAGAATGTAAATTTAGCAAGAATGCATATTAAAATGTAGTTCTAGGATTAATTTTCTATTTTGAATTATTTAGACGGTATAAAAGATGAATGACCATAGAAAACAATTGCATAGTTGAAGAGGCGTGTTCTAGCTTTCTAATAGATCGATTAAATTTCTCATATCGTGTTATATTTTTAGATGTAATGGAAAATGAATGGTCATAAAAGAATTACAGCAAATGCAGAAATGTGCCTAGATAACCGAGTTAGTTAATGTATGTACATCGAATATACATTAGCAAACAGATATATATTTAATTGTAAAGTAACGGTTTAACGGATTGCGAGAAAACTAACTTCCTGTCGTCTTTACTTCAGGACTTAATCATTCTTAATAAGAGGATACTTGGATCGGATATAAATAACCTGTTTCCCGTCATCACATGTGACCATATCAGTCATATAACGTCATCTCAGTCAGTCATATCAGTCATCTGCTGAATAAATGTTTAAAAAAAGAAGAGAATGATAAGACTATTAATTCTCTATTATTCCTGATATATCTAGTATTTTCTAGCTTAATTTTTTCGACGAATAATGGCAATAAATCTCATTTAACTTTTCAATATTCGCATTCATTGAATCTCCTCTTGTTTCAGCTATAAATACCACCACCGAGAATAATCGCGAAATTTTCACAAGGTCTTCAAGCGCTCGTGCACGCTACATCTGTCGCGATTCTCCATCTTCTTTGTTGACACTCGCTCCGTCCACTACCAATTGATCATCGTCAATTCGAAATATGAAAGCACGCGTGATCATCAAAAGAAGCACGGTTTTGCATCGTGACGCTGCTCGATTGAGTGCACGTGGAAAATTAGATTGAATATCCCCGAGAAAGACCCTATGAACCGCCTCATCGAGTTGTAGTTAAATGGTAACGGGTATTTCGTAAGCTGTGCTCCCGGACCAAGGGCGCTCGCATGATCGACGATCGTGAGAAAAGGCGCAGCGGAGAAATCGTTTCCGTCCGTTTTTCCAACGCGCTTCACGGCCAAGAATTAATGAGACCCTCTGCACGCGCGGATCTCGTGTCTGTGAATGGAATCTCCGTTGTGAAGTCAACGATGGATGATATTCTTTTTTCAACTATCGGATTTCTGCTATCTACAGGGATATTTTCTCAGTGTGAGTGGAATGGGAATGATGTCGCGTAACTTTCCAGTAGAAATGTTCGAAATTATTGCAATATGATGATTATTTCAGAGCTACCACCTCGACATTTTTAATGATTTGAAAGATTTTTTAACTTCATGATTGCAATTTTTTACACGTAGTTTATGATTCGACTATGGATTTTTAAATTTGCAAAGACCTAACGCACCGAAAGTACGTGAAACTTCCAACGCAAAATTTTTTATTACAGTATTTAGAAGGTGAATCAAATTTATGCCCAAGTTCCATTTTTTTCGTTACTTCCATAAAAATACGAATTTACATAAAAATCCGCAGCCTAGTTATAACTTTGATATATACAGGGTGGTTGGTAACTGGTGGTACAAGCGGAAGGGGGGTGATTCTACGCGAAAAAAGAAGTCGAAAATATAGAATAAAAATTTTTCGTTTGAGGCTTTGTTTTCGAGAAAATCGACTTTGAATTTTCGCTCGGTACGCGTGCACTTCATCACGTCTCGTGATCTCACTGTAGATCGTTTTCTCGATAGACAAATTTAAAAAACAAAATAAAAAAAAAATTTTTTTATTCTATATTTTCGACTTCTTTTTTCGCGTAGAATCACTCCCTTTCCGCTTGTACCAGCAGTTACCAACCACCCTGTATATACATATATTTTATTGCAATCGTTGATTAAAATTTCTTACACCAAGGAATTAAGAAGGATTCTGTAGAACCAATCAGGAGTTTAAATCAATTTGTGAAGATATACGTCGGAGATTGTTAAAGCAACTCTCACTTGATGAACTTCTGATCGCTCACGAATGTGCCTTGCGCGTGCAATCATTCATCATTCCAGATATACACAGCAATTACTTTTTGGAACGGAACGAAGGCAAGGTGTTTCATAAGTGTATTTTAAGGACTGCATGGAATTCAAAGAATAATCTCCCTCGTTTCATTCTTTTTTTTTTTTTTTTAAATTGCAGAGTTTCAGTAGCAACTACTGTAGACATGTTATTACGTAAATCTTCTACGATGCAAACAACCAGGCATTAATTATTGATGAATAGGAATTTAATGAAAACCATGTTTATGACGATTAGAGATCTCCTATGAATGACAATAAGTACAGACCTATTAATTCTGTTATGAAAGTTGATTCGATGAAATTGAAGACATACATATAATTAAAAAGTTATATAACACGTATTGTATGAAAGTATGCACTGTATACCAAAAATTATATTATGAACTAGATTGTACATTGTACAGTATACAATATACTGCTCTAAAGGCATATATATATGTATTATATACCAAACTAAATACATAGGAAGTAATATTTATTTTTATGAAAATAATGAAGAGATTCTTAATGTTTAGAATCAAGTGTTTTGCGCGTTGAAACATTGAAACTATACAGATACTTTCACCCTAGTGTTCATTTATGGAGCAGCAGTGTGAAAAGAGACGGGAGCTACATTTTCATACGTGCCATGTGTCGACCATAATTAAATCCTAATTGCTGGAGCCAGACTTAATTTGATTTGACGCTAAAAAAAAAAAAAGAAAAAAAGAAAACCTGGATAGTGTCGATAACCGTACGTGTAAGGTCTTTGATCTTGGTTGACATAGTTTCCATTGAAATGTCGTGGAATGCGTCACGCGTGTCTGCCGACACTTTTACAGATTAAAATAAGAATTGTTGAGGCCGAACACCATGAATAAATGCACATAAATTTTCTTTCGTTTAAAAGTATCGTATATGTACACTTTAATATCTATCAATTGATTTTGCAACTTAATACAATATGATTTTAATTAATGTGTGCTAATGGACGTTATAGCAAGCTTGTAACTAATGTGGCGGAACACCTATAACATAATTTATAAGCAAGTGTAATGATTAAAATACAAGGAACATTTTATTTTTGTTTACATTATTCCTTATTTGTAATTGATCTGGTTTATAATACGAAGGAAATCACATTTGCTATTGCAAATAGATTTGCTATGCAAATGGCAGCGGTCGAGGACAGAAATATTTCAGAGGAATCCATCTAAAAATGTATGGCACTCAATGGGTCTAATTATATGCAGACAGCTTGTCTCTCCCAAACGTTACACGAATATCTAAGCTTTCACTTGTGTTATTTAAATACCAGGATCATACTTTTCCAAGTTGCTAAATCTGTTGACTCACGATTTTTTCCATTATTACCAAAACGATTATATCACATTCTTTGAATTAATTACTTAAAAATTAGCGAGTTGCTTGCTGGTCAATGTTTTCTGCTAATCGGCCAAAAATACTGCAGTCTCTGTAAACATGTTAGAAAATCCCTACATATACCGTATGTGCAATAGCAAATGTGCTGTTGTGAAATGTGCATCAACCAAACTTTATCAAAACAAATTTATGTAAACAAATATACTGAATGTGCATCATAAAACAAAATAAGATGCAAATGTTTTTCATTTGATGATTTATTCCTAATCTGGTACTCCTAGTTCCAATAAAAGTGTGCAAGTATCAGATAAATTTAGTTTAAATGTTGCATACAAGAAGAAAGAATACTTCAGTTCCTGCTTCTGGGTAAAAGCATACAGTGCTGGCTATAAGTACCAGAACTCTTGCAGAACTCTTGCTTTCCATTATTTTTGTTTTCTAAATATTTTATTATAATAAGATAATAAAATTGCAATAATATAAATACAATCTACGTTATAATGTAAAATACTAAATATGGTATTTGTCAAAGTAGATACAACGAGTAGGTATCCTGATATTTATAGCTAATAGTACGATGCAAATGTTTTATAATAAGACACCTAGCAAGACACCTCTTATAAGATAACTATGAAAAGATAGTAGCGTAAGAATGCATAGCGTACCTCGTGCACGTACGCATACACTGTGAAACAGCAATAAAAGGGGAAGGGAAAGAATGCAACGTATCTGTCTACGTGACCAAATTAACATTAAGCCCGAAACAAGCAGTCATGTCGACGGAACAGGTAACATAATACCTACGAGCGAGCAGTGAACAAACGTTACGTCTTATTATCGACACTTTGTTGCAGAAAGTACTGTAATCACTCTAACACGATTACGCGTTAATAAGCACGTTTTTTGCGGCAACCACCGGATCCATAGACGGAAAAACTGGTTTGAAACTGTGTTGTGGATATTCATTGAGACACTCGGTTTCTTCTCGTCCTACTATCGCCTTCTCCTGCCGTTGTCATCGAGAATTCAAAGAATCGTGAAAGCAGAGATACTGGTACGTGATCGAAATGCCATAACTTTGGCACGAGACTCCTGGATACCGGCAAAATTCGTGACGGAACTCGGATACAAGTCGATCGAGCGTCTCCTCTAGGTTATCGCACATTTACTAAATTCTGGTTCTTACTGGAATTATGTGGAGAAATCCGGCCGGATGTTTTCAACCAGCATGTTTCATCGGTGCAATATTTAGATTTGAAAGTGACATTTTACATAAAGATTAGACCTTTCAGGCAATTGCATTCTAATAATCTATTTATTAAGTAAACGATAGATGTTTTTATTTTTGGGGTTAGGTTGAGGTTAGGTTCTTATTTTTGGTAAAACTGGTGATAAATTCTAGTCCATTACGTATTTTGTAAAAAAAATTATTAAGGAAAATGTATTTCTATTATTAATTATAAGACTGCGGACTTTTTTTTAGCATTTATGGGAAATTCTAAGGTGCAAAAATGCACAGAATGCATATAATGTACAAAAATATACATCTGAAATATGGCACTGAATACTGAGTAGCTAAAACAATTTTCTATCTGCGTTCCATTTTTTAATTATATGGACAGAGTAATTGAGGATTTTTCCAGAAAATTCCACAAAACCTATAGAAATGGAGAGTTAAGTAAATTGCATTAAAAATGTTAGTTATAGTTTTTAATGTTAACTAAGTTTTATTACAAGTTTATTGTTTTTATGTTTAGAAAATAAATGGAAATCCATAATAATTAAATTATTGGATTAGAAAATACAGACGTTTACTATAGATCTATAAGCTCGATTTTCAAATTGTAGCTCCTTTTAACAACAGAAATACATTCATCCTTTTCTAAAGTAGAAGTTTTCTTTAGAGCCCTACAAACGTTCGATCCTGGAAGAGTTAAATAAAGAATAATGAATCTTTTATGTAGACAGAATTTTACAGAAAAATCTGGTGTATGCCAATACCTCTGTTTGTCATTGTACCTGACATGAAGATGCCTCTAGTAACTTTTGCGAGCACAATTTGCAGAATGCAGGCTGTAGAATGTTGAGTGTAGAATGCAAAACGTGGAACGTGGAATGTGAAAGATGAAATGACAAGATACGGACTGCAGAAACATTAAGGCTGTTGGAAAATTCATGTGGTCACGTAAAATGCATTTCTTATTCGACACTATAAAACTAATTTCGACTGTTTCTTTTTTAATGAAAAGATTACTTAGCTGTATAAATATAAAATAAAATGTTAATATGTACATAGCAACCTTCGCGTGAGCAGTCAAAGTAAATAACATTTATTTTCTTGTCAACGATGCAATCTCAGAATTTTCTACTGGTCATCTGTTTCTTGGTTTGTAAATTCGAGAGTAAAGTTCCCACGGCACGAAACTAAAAAGTTGCAAAGAATTGAAGAAGAAAATAGAAGTAAATCTTCTAAACTTATCGTTTACCTATATTGCTGGTCTGTAATATTTTTTAATTTTTTCATAACCTATCTTTCGCTCTATATTTTTATTACGGTTAGGTATTTTATATCTGATCTTAATATTTTTATTTCGATTTAAATTATAAAAACGAGTATCTAATATTTTGTTTGAATAATAAGAAAAATATATTGCTAGAGAAGTTGAAATAATTGCTCTGTAAGACGATTAAGAAAGTGTTTTACAACATACCGTTAATTAATTGCAAATTTAATCCTCTCTCTAATCGACAAATAATTTTGGCGCTAATGTTCATACAAACACTCCGATGTCATTTAAATTTAAATGAATCGTGGAATTCCTAACTGTTGTCAAGAACTTGTCCTATTTCTATTTTCTAACCTTCCATAAATTACAAACCACGAGGTTTCTTAGATTATTAGTAAATACCTGTGGAAAACATTATTGTGGTAGATCAACTGCCTGGTATCATTACCATATAGATTCAAAATAAAAAACTTTACTACATTCTACACTAATATCCCGTCCTTTTCCCGGCAAATGCTGAATTAAAAAAAACTAATTTCTTACGCAAATGAATAGCTTAAACTATTCAAATAGAATGGAACGCATAAAGATCACATTAATAAAGTAGAAATTAGCATTGTCGTAAGTTCTAGAATAGAAAAAGGGTTTAAAATGGATAAATTGCACAAAACGTCCGCTAGGGGCGACAGTGGTAGTGAGCGGTTCCGATCAAGAAATAATTACGTCAAACTCCATTCAGACGCGTTTAGTTCTTTACGTAACTTTCACTACCGCGTACAAAGCAGACGCGAGAATGCAGCGATATTCTTAAACGTTTAAGAACCATCCAATCTGCGTCATATGTAAGAAATAATACGACAGAAGTAAAAAGCATCTGCGTTAAGAAAACCGATATTTTTTACGGAATAATTGGAACACGGTCATTCGACGAACCGAACGTTGGCAGAGAGCTGGGATTCTTGCTCGTTTGTTCGTTGTTGTAAATTTAGATCCACGGTACGCCTGGTTCCACGAACGTACGCCTTACCAACGACGACAGATGGAAACGAGAAGAAAGGAAAACAGCCTCCAGGCTAGCGAATATCCTCTGTCGCGCACGCGATTAGTCGCAAAAGATGAATAATCTCCTGATAAGCCGATAAGAATAAATAACGGACATGAGATTAAGACTACTGCTATAGAACTAGATATATTCGTGGCGAAATATCAATAGTGACCGACGTCGTGATAATGTTTGTTCGAATTTCCGAATAGGAAAAAACACATTTTCTCTTCCGGTATAAATTATCCCCACCTTTGTGTGCTACTATCATGGTCCAGATAATGAAGAATCGTGCCAGGAATTTCAAGGTAGTAATTTGACTATGACATACATCTCGATCTATCTGTGTAAGATCTGGTGAAATACGACATAATGATTTTATTTATTAGGGAAACGTTTAAATTAATTTTTAAATTGAAAACAGACATGATTTTCTGTTTATTAATCTGACTATGAAACACGTTTCACTGTGTTTGTTAAGGATCTGAGAAAAATTAACTAACACTAAATTAAAGATTTTTGTTAGTGATTAATATATCAAATTTGAATAATAATGATATGAAAATTATACTCATTTTATAGGGTTAATCAAAAGATTAACGTGGTACATGGGAAGATCGGACTGGCAGGTTTGTTGAGAAATAGGGCGAATGATGGTCCAAATGTCATACGAGAAATGATAGACACCGTTTTAGAAAGCAAGAAGGAAGAGCAAGGAGAAGAAATGAACTACAGAAACTGCGGAGAAAACGGGAAAATTAGACACGTAATGTCTCATTTTGTCTTTGTCCATACGCCATTTGAGATAATCTCTTGTGGAATTTAAAATGAATCGATGTAATATTTACATCGAGACATTATATACAAAAATTTAATGATATATGAATTTAGTAACTTAAAAATGAATTTATATGCATCGAGTAATAGATAATAATTAAGGAATAAATTATTATTACCGACAGTTCTTCCTCAATTTAATGGAAGATACAATACAATCATCAACATGATAAGTACATAGCAAATTATTTCAATCTATTCCCCATTCACAATAAGACAAACAAAGAATAACTTCATAATTCCCATAGTACATATCTTTATACAAGATCATTCAATTATCTCCTACAACAACAAACTTCCTAGAACTCTTCATTATCTAGCACTAAATGCGCATTTGTTTTTAGTAAATTTCAAATGAGAATTAATAAACATTGAATATTTCATTTGCATAATTATCTGTTAGAATACACAGATACATAGATATGCATACATACATACATGCACATATATATGTCGGAGAATGAAAGACAGCGGGATTTCCCGTCCGGAATGTTGGGACAAACCCTAATACACTAGTCCAGACTTTTACTATAGCCGCCCTTAAGTAATAAAAATAAGAAATAGTCTTAATGTTCCAATCTGACTTTATGACGATGGGGTTGGGCTCGAACTGACATGGCAGGTCACCGGACATAGCCACGGTCACGGGAGGGACATGTACCTGACAGAGGTATGAAATGATTATATGGCTCTCCTTAAAACAAAGATTAACCCGAGAAGCGGGGACAGGAGTGTATAAGGGCAGCCTCTTTTGGATGGACAGAGTTAGAGTGAGAGTTAGAGCTAGTCAGTTAGTGAGTCGTTGGACGAATTGCCGATTGAGTCATCGGGAAGTTACTCGAATCGAGTAGCACGTTGATACGAGTCCTCCCGTGGACCGTGGATTCGTTATCGAACCTGACTTCGTTGTCACCATCATCTCGACCATCCTATTACCATTCCTCATAGCCTCTTGTAGCGTCCACATTCGTACTGATAAATATTGGCTACGTTCGCGACGGTAAAGTAAGACGGTAAAGGTTCGTCGAACACCCCAAACTGCCAACCTGCCTCCGACATATATATCAATGAAGAAGAATGTTAAAATATAACGCCTAGAAAATTTTGTCAGATCTTGATCTGCGCTTTCTATATTTTTGCTAGACCCAAAATATCCCTATACAATGCAAGGAAGAAAGAAGAAATGACTTAGTACGAGCGTAGCGACCAAATAGCACGCATCACATTGATTCATGCTATCAATTTTAGGTTTGTTTTTTACTTTCATATAGAGTTTATTTAATCTACAGCGTGTTTAAAAGTATATAAAGATATTTATTATGCACTGTAGTTTGTTCTGCGTCGTATATTTTGTATTGCACATTTTATTTCATATAGTATACTATTATTGCTGTGATACTGCATTATTAATAGATTGGTTAGCATATTTTCGCATGTATTAGAAATTTAAATTAAGTACAGGTACAGAGTACATACAGCATACAAAGATATACAAAATATCAAAAGTGAGGTTACAGTATTTCAAGGATAAAGTAAATCGATATTTAAGTCCTACTCATTCATAAATCAGTCATATTCATAAATATACAATTTACTTGTACTCATAGGATATTAACATAATTTGTATAATCATCCTCGTGTTAATAAATAAACAATAATACCTAATACATACATATTCTCAACCAATAAATCTTTTAAATATTAATTAAGTTGATAAATCAGGCCACGATCTTACAATCTACACAAAGAAAGTAATATATTGGAAAAAAAGGAACGGAACAAGAAACCGATTCTTACGGCTTTGTATTAATAAAATATCGATATAATTGGTACTATCATCCCCACATTAATAAATAAGCATTAAAACCTAATATTGTCCAAAAATCCAATAAACTTTTTAAATGTCGAATGTTTTCAACTTCATAAGTGAGTCCACGATCTTAAAATTTACACAAGTAAATTAAGAAACAGAAGCTAAGAGAATGGAACAAAAAACCAATTTTTATGACCTCGAAGTAAAAAATCAGACTGTGAATGGTTTCTTGATCTACTCACTGTAGGCTTTTTGCCAATAGCGCTTGCATCGCTGTAGGATGTAACCTTCATGTAAGGACTGGAAGCGGATATCGGCACGGTAATCATTTTTCCGCCCTTCGCTTCTCCACCTTTCTAGCATTCGACGGCCGAAAAAATCGAACGTAAGCCCAGTCACCACGTTCACCGCGGTTGCTTTCCCTCAAACCGAAGATTTGGCACGTTTTCAGGGCCACTTCCGGCGACACGACTTTTCTGGGGAGAACGATGCACGGTCCCCTTCCGGGACGATGACAAAGCGATGCTATTCGAGCGAGTTTATTACGCTTCTCTAATTTCACGTTGATCTGCCAGCAGCTGGACGCGAACAAGTAATCACTGACTCTGATTTATCGTCGAAAGTTTTGTTCATTCACCTGTGACGCTTACTCGAATAAATTTTCTGTTAAATGACGAAAGCACGATTTTGCATCTATAGAGATCGTCAGAAACGATTTCAGAAGTTTCTTGCGAAGTTTGGTATATGTCGCCACTGAGTAGAAAATGATTTATTTTCGACCGAACTTGTGCGTCTCCTTTCAAGGCTGTTCACAATCGTAGACTCGTTTCTCCTTCAACGAGCTATATATCACCGAATTCGATCTCGAAATTTCTACAGCAAAGTATTTATAATTGAACTACAAATATTTGCAGTTCTTTTTTAACACTTTTACAGTACATCGAAAGACGCGGGAAATTTAAATTTTTTGCCAAGTTCAATGTTCCAATTGGAGGCCGTTGAAATAACCTTTGTATTTATTCGACGCAATTTCGATTGATTAATCAATATTAGTTCCTCGATTGTAATGTTCAAGTAATTTTTAAGTACTTTAAAATATTCTATGTGGTTTCATTTAGTGTCACTCACAGGTACTTTTAATGAGAGCTCGCGATGCGAACCGTCGCGTCTCAAGACAAGCATTGCACTGATCTAATCGTGGATTAGCGTGCGAACTTTTCTAGTAGAACGAAACGACGTTGTTTTCGAGTTGACGGAACTTCTTGCTTCGGAACTAGTAACACCTTTACCGACGGACGAGCAAACATCGACTGACGCGTAGCGCACTTCGCCGCCTAAGGCCTAAAGACCTAAACAGACGAATGGACCTCTCCATTGGTTGTCGGGCGCTTTCAGGTAACACCAGTGGATTATACTCATGAAAAACGCCGTTAAAAGGGTTGCCGTCATAATTGACTCTCAAGCATTTGTTATCAAACATTTTCTGTCGATATTAATTTATTAAGCTCATAACGTTTATTGCTTCGCATTGTTTACCCCCTATAGATGTTGTCTTCATTTTTCAGACGTCATTTGTTATCACAGGGTATATTATATATACCAGGGTATATTATAACATAGTTTACTTTATAAAGATAATCGCCATTAACTCATAAAACATATTTTGTAAATAAAATTTGAAGTTAGTAACAAGATGTCAGTCGAAAAATAATTTAATTTTACAATCTTAAATGTACTTTGTTATGAATGGATCCAATTGCAGGATGCACTTATGTAATGTTGAATCAATAACGATGATCGAAGGTTACTTCTAGATATATTTCTGTTTTCTCCGTGGCAAGTAGTAGCCAGTATGCCACACTCGGTAGTCAAGTATGAGAGGTTTTTAATAATTCATTACTCTTACGCAGACACCATTGTAAGTTTGTTAAATCATGGATGAAATCACGATGGTTACAATTATAATATAAACCTTCATTGGGAGAAAGAATCATCCGTTAATTGCTGCCTTAATGTCTGCGTTGAATGCGAATTCATTTTCATATAATATATTGCATTTATACATTTGATTTCACTTTGATAGATTTACGCATCTTAACTACGCATCATTACTTAAACTTATATATAATAAATACTTAAACTTAAAATCAAGCATCGGTAATTTCAAGGACATCTATGAACAAACATTTTTCCTTTTTGCGCGCAAATGTGAAATATTATTATATAAGTCCGTCGTTCCAAAATGTTTAGAAATCACTAAGTCGTAGAATGATGATTTTAAAAATTCTACTTCAACTATTTAATTTCCGAGTTTCTTGGAGCAAATTTACGTTTACATTTTTTATGAAAATAGATAAAAAATATGGTAATAACGCGTGTATCTCTCATTTTTGTCCAACTTATCTAGAATTAAGTGTCTGATAAACAACGATATTTTGGTTACGTCAAGCAATATATATAATTATAGTGCACCTTTGATTACAAACATTCCAGAGGGGCAATTCCGTACGAAAACCTCGATAAGGACGACCAGAACGTACGTGCCTCCTTCAGACACTCGTTTGGATTTTTTTAACGCACGTGCCCGAACACTTACAACATTTTACAAGCTCGTTATTCGTAAGCAACGTGATTTGCAAGTCAAACGAGGCGCATTCGATTGGCGGAGTTTTCATTGCCTCGTTTAATCGGCCATCTTGGAAAATTTAGTTCGCTTTTGTGAAGAAAATATTATAATAAATATAATTTCTTAAATAAAACTTGCGTAACCATATTAACTACTCACATTATAAGAAACAAAGAAAGACAAATTTCGATGTGCACATTGCTAATCTTTTTTTATGTGAACAGTGAAAATCGAATGCTACAAAATTTGTTTGTTGATTCATCATACGCGCTAAATCATCGGTGAAAGATGTATGTTATTTGGGATAGGTTAAAATTTATATGTTTATTATTTCTTGAAGAAATAATATGAGACGGATACTCTTCTAATAGCAGAAGATTAGTTGCCTTGTTTTCAACGATGGATTAACCTGCGACGAAATTATTTCAAGCGGATATTATTGTTTTCATTGTACCGTGCAAGTGATCGCATTTAAGTTATTGTAAACGCCACCAAAACAAGGAGGGCGCTAAAGTATTCTTAGCTAAGCATATAATCCTCTGAAATTCTTATCGCACTTTTTACTTTCATTACAAAAATGGTAAACATTGCCATATTTGAATGTCAATAGAAGTCACCGGTTTTCAAAAGGTACAAATTCTACAATAGAATTCCTTTGTACAGAACGGTTATTATTTTCCTTGTTCTACATACATACGTATATTTTACTGATTCTGAGATCATTTGCAATTCAGGTAAGGTTCTACTCTCTCGTGTCTTACATTCAAAAACACACCACCATTTAACCGATCCATAAACGTGTATACACAGTAAGACTGATGGTCTTATCTGTCATAAAGGGATAAGAATAAATTAACGGAATCTTTTATATCCTGAATTATGTCATTTATAGTCTCACTGCTGCTTTTATCCTAGATGCTTCAAAATATAAATATTGTTACTATTATTACAGCACAAGGAAACGTCAGAAAGGAAATAAGAATATGCAGGATTACAGAAAGGATCAAAACACCTGTTACTCTAATGTCTTGAGGATGAAAGATGAAAATTGGCACGAACTTCGAACCTGGCAAACAATTGTTTTATGTATTTAAAAGCGTAGATTCTGCAGTGCTTGCTCTTCATGCTATTTCAGTAACATACATCTTATTGATGCATTAATGTAGGAGGCAGACGTCAGGATTCCAAGTATACACATACCCCTTCTTGTTATCATTCCAATTGAATGCGTGAACATGCGATGCATTAACATAAAATGTTGCTGATTTCTATGTATTTATATCATGTTTGTTATATTCCGTCTTTCTTCGCTATTTAACATTTGCGTTTAATCTTGACCGATCTTGACTCCTCTAGGTCACTACATTCTTTTAATAATTTTGTTTACACAATTATTTTTACATCTTGACTGATGTTCATGTGTCAGAAAATATTTCATTTGCATTAGTCATACTTCTTTTGTAGTAACATTACGTACAACGTTTTTACGTTTTTCTACTTGCAATATTTATATATACATCCTAATCAATATTTTTATTTTCTTGTAGGCTAACAAAAAAAAAATATGCGCAAAATTAAAATAGATGCAATTAACATTATCTGTATGCAATTGCAATTATCCAGATCACTCTATGAATGAGACATAGTCTGTTCATAAGACACAAACATTGCTTTTCTTTAACTTCGACGCTTTACCTTCTAATCGTTAAAAATTCGTGGTTCTAGTTACCAAACTAATATACGAAACTTTTCGCGTCATTTTTAAAATTAACTTTTAACTTCCATGCGCGCGAAATTTAAATTACGATTCGACCACCTTCGTGTCAAATTTAAATTAGACAAATCTCAAATGAGGAAAAAATCGCGCAAATGTAAGAGGAACAAAAAAGGTAAGAAAAAGAGACGAACCATTACGTAACGAAAATTCTACGATAGAAACGTTTTACTTTAACGACATCAAGCGACCTGTTCACCGAATCGAATTTTAATTAGACGCGTTGCTAGCGGGATCGTAAATTGCCGTCAAGAAATTGGTCCGCGAAATTTTTCCTTTCTTACACGCGAACGCGTTCGTTAACACGATACCATGTCAGTATGTCAAAGAGGCTTAGGATCTAATGGAACTGTTAATCCACAGAAACGGGAACTTCGTGGAAGAATGAAACCTCTGGAAAGAGAGCGACGCTAATGGCAATAGGGTTAAACCAAAATGGCCTGCAATCTTAAGTTCTCTTCAGTTACATTTAAACATGGTTTAAGCCATACTGTTAAATAGTTATATAAATCCATCGATGAAAACTGATTTTAATTACAACTTATATCCAAGCTTTACTGTTAGCTATAATCAAGTTGAAAATACTTCAATATTTTTACAAATCCCTTGATATTTTAATATTATGTTAATTTACTAAAGTTGAAAACGCTTCTTTATAAGCATTTCTTTGACATCTTCATATTAATTAATTCTTTTTTGAAATCTGCAATATTAACCTCCAACTTGAAAGTCCTCCTGTATGCTATTTGTATATTTCGACTAATAAATCTAAAGTTATAATAGAAAAGTTATATAGAGTTATAACAGAAAAGTTATAACAGAAAAGTGGCCAGCATTAAAATTTGCAATAAAAGGTTATGTACCGTAACCTCCAATTCGAAAGTCCAGTGGTATGCTATTTTCATGTTTCCACTAACAAATCTAAAACTATAACACGAACAAATCCAATACTTAGGTTTGCGATAAAAGGTTATGTACCATAACCTCCAATTCAAAAGATTGTTAGTATGTCTTACGCTAAACACAGTTCAAGAATCCGGTTCGTACCGTTTCACACGTCGCACATGTTTTGCCCGATCGCACCGGTGTTAATGAAAAATAACAAATCGGTCGCGGAGAGGAACCGGTTTATGTCGTTGCGTCACCGAACATCGAGTATTTGTGTCTTTCGATGCAACAGCGATTTTCATTCCAGACAATCGCAACGGTAATTATTGCACGTACCGATGTACTCGCACTCGCATCGACTCCAAGGTCTGTCCCACCCCGCCGCCGTTTCGTCACAGACATTTTTCACGGTCAAATGGTGGGGAGCTTGTTAAACGTCAATTTAACGGATCACATGAGCCGTTTCAGAGTTACCAATCGCTTTCCAATTAAATCAGCTCCTTTAGGTCATTATTTGAAACTGAGAAACGGTTGGTAGCTGAGCGTAAGGAGGATTCGAGAAAACGGGACTTTAAATTTATGCGCAGATAGATACACACGTGTAGGGAATATATGAAACGTTAATCTTGTCATAGTTAACTCATACCGTTCTTTTTTTTTTTTTTACTACTAAAAGACAGAAAGAAACGATGCATGACATTCTGAATTTTAGTAATTGGTATTCTATCAAATCTTATTGGATCTCTTGATTAATAAATTTCGATTTAGCCTTGTTCTAGATATATTGATACAGATATACTGATCTAATGGATACGCGCTTTTAGCCTGATTAATAAATTTGAACCGTACAAATGTCTTATTTAATAGAACCGGTATAAATGGAATGAAATGAAAAGCGAGTTTTGGTTGTGATAAGTAGTTGGTCTTGTTTTACAATACATCTATCAGAAACACGGCTTTAGCTATAATACCATTCTCGAATTGCACTGGAACTTCCGACTAATAAATATGAAGCATATAAATGTATTATTCGAAAGGAGTGGTATAAATAGAATGGAATAAAAGTCGAGATAAGTGTGGCTGTGATAGATACGAGTTTATGTAGGGTTTACCAATATGGTATAGAACAGTTTAACTGGTAGCAGCCACAGTAACAGTATCCCGAGCTCTCTGGCATTGGAATGCAGTAAGAATACCAACGTGTGCCAATGAACCATGAAAGGTCCTTTCATTTCGTTGTCCTATTGTGATTGCATAATTGCGATAATTGCATCCGACAGGATCTTGTTTCAACGAGCAATGACATAGAATCGTTATTTTCCATCTCTCTAATGGAATAAATATTTTAAGGTGTCTAACTCTTTGATAATGTAATAAAATAACGAAGAATTCAGAACAGATAATTTGGAAAATAATTATTTACTCACTGTCAACATCTTTTGCATTTTTGATATAAAAGATAAGATATACGTACCTTTGAGAAAATAGATATTAATAACTGTAAGATGAAAGGGTTAAGAGAAGATGAGAAACATTAATTGGGCAATTGGATAAATACATATGTACTTGTATTCTGATAAAGTCATGTGATGTAGTCTGAATAGCATATATTTGTATCCTAATATCATCCCTTTATTTTAAGCTAGAAAATATAGTATTTAACAAATCTCAGATTGACATTGAATCAGTCCAATGATTAAAGAGTTCCGTGATTCGTCTCTCTTGCTCTTAGTTACTCAAAATAGAACCTTCTGATTAACTATATTGTCAACTTCCTCTGATCTCTGTTCTTGGAAAATTATTTCGTTTGCGACCTTCTGAAGAACAGTAGTGATTTTCTGAATTGTTATACTGCTGTTTCATATGAGACAAGAAAATGCAAACCAATGATAAAATTAGAATCGAAATCTGATAATCAGGATGATGTACCTCTTAATAACTGTGGACAATTATTACATTCAAAACTTTAAAAATTCAAAAGTGCAAAAGTATTGAAAGAACCTAAGAATCGAAGAATCGAATTTTTATATTTTGTAAGACGTAGCCTACAGTTTTTATCGCATTATTAAATTAGAAAAGATAAGAACGGTATCTCATTATCAATTTCAGGTAACGCAAAATCGATGAAAGCAACGTGATTCAAACAATAAGATGTCATCGTTATTGCAGATTGCATTCTCGTCTCGAAGAGAATGCATCAGTCAAGGACACCTCGCTCCAAAGAGGTATTAATCTCAACAATCCCTTCCGCTTTAACGAGCAATAAAGTTTGAAATAATGCAATACCTTCATCTAGCTGATAAGAATCCGGACTGATAACAGCCATAAGAAAAAGGTTCCTCAGCTCTTTACGTCAGCCTTAGTAATCTAAATTTTCGCCTTAAATTCATTCGAAATTTATTCAACATGGTCGATTCTTCCTGGCTTGAATTCATTAAACTGTAAGATTAATAGCTTTGATTATGTCCAGTATTCTTAATTATCAATCTGTTACGCAAAGAGCTTAATTGCAACCTCAGAAAAATATTCTACAAGGGAAAAGCATTGTATCAAAAAAGTATAATTAGGTTAATAGAACATAATTAAATAATTTGCCTAATTACGATATTATGATAGAGTATAACGTAACTAAAATTCTAGGAAAATGCTGCCTGAATATCCCAGTAAATTTTTTTCACGTAGTTTAACCACTTTCAGGTTTTATCTAAATTTTACGAGACTACTGTAATCATCCTATTACATTCCCCCTTTTTGAACAAATAGTAAATGTACCGTGTTTTCTTGTTTCGTGTAACCGAGTCACCCCTTGCACGCTAATTAAACCCCTTCCGCCAACTTTACCGTACGTACCTATGAACGTGTTATATATCTTTTTGCAACGTGGCGCGGCGAGGAATTTACATTTCTCACAGTGGGGTTCGGTACATTTTCTTCGGTTCATCTTATGTTCTATTATAACCTTGTTTCAATTTAAGATAATAGAGATTTTGTTTTTTTCGTCAAAATTAAATTTGAATTCAAATTCAAAGATTTAAAAATTCGGTAATTCAAATATTTCAATATTCAAAAATTTGAATTTGCGATCAAGTATGATATCAACAGTATTGGATATACAAAGATTCGTTTCTTACGAAACATTATATTGATTTATTCCCTATTTTCGAAAATCTTGTATCTATAGCGTCTTATTCTAGTTACCTTATTATTATACAAGGTGGTTGGTAACTGGTGGTACAAGCAGAAAGGGGATGATTCTACGCGAAAAAAGAAGTCGAAAATATAGAATAAAAATTGTTCGTTCGAGGCTTTGTTTTCGAGAAAATCGACTTTGAAGTTTCGCTCGGTACGCGTGCACTTTATCGCGTCTCGTTATAACGGTTCTCACTGTAGATTTAAAAAAAAATTAAAAAAAAAGAAAATTAAAAAAAATTTTTATTTTATATTTTCGACTTCTCTTTTCGCGTAGAATCGTCCCCTTTCCGCTTGTACCACCAGTTACAAACCACCCTGTATATTACGAACTTAGCGCATTATTATAACCTTAAAAACTTTGTTGCGTTAAGAAACGATACTCATTTTATAAATCCTATAGAATTTAATCGATATTTGAGCTTAGTACAAAGAAGAAGATTAAAAATTATACTAGACGTTACTAATAATTTTCTTATTAAATCTTATTAACTTATCAACTGAGAAACGAAGTATTTTATCGAATACAATACAACCGATAAGAATAAAGAAATTGATACAAAGAACATCAATCATTTTCTGATATACCAGGTTATTCTCTTTTTCAATTATTTGAAAATATAATGACGCGAAAATAAAAAAGCAACAAAAATAATCTTAACATATTTGTTTATATGGTCTTTGATACCTATTACTGCGCTCTATTGGAATGTGACAATAGTTCGGTGAGAAGAATCGATATCGTTAACGAATCGATAAATCGGCGATAACGGGTCGAACGTTCAATAGGTTAGGCGTAGTTTTTTTTCGGTTCGTTTCCATTGTTTTCGCTACGACTGATTGTCGTGGTTTTCTCACGACGCACGGCTCTGTTTCTACGTTATTAACCCTCTTCTTTTGCCACGTCCTCGTTTGAAGCCGACCAAGTACCGTCGAGTGGCGTCTTCTAATGGCGTGTACTCGACCGCCGACAATCTTAACATGCGGAGAAGTCGTAGAGAGAGAGAGAGAGACAGAGAGAGAGGGGGGGGGAGAGAGAGGGGGAGAGAGAGAGAGGGGGGGAGAGAGAGAGAGAGAGCGAGAGAGGGAGGGAGAGAAGAAAAAACGTGTTCGGTTGCCGTGCAACGCTAATGATAACGCGCCATGCGTCAGGCGTTTTATCGGCTCTTTATTAATTTCGGTTAATCTGGCATGCTCGTTATTGATAACAAGGGGGTGAAGTTTCTGGTTCCAAACGTATTTCTTCAAAGGGAATGGTGAAAACTGAAAAGAAGAGATACAGTTAATTGCTACAGTTTTATATTTGAATTTATGTCCTCTTGAACATTGAAATTTCCGAATTTTTGGATTTTTTGATCTTCGAATTTTTAACCTTTGAATTTCCGAATTCTTGAAACGCAAGGATAGCTTTGATGTGGAATAGGTTGACGAAACATTAAACTTACAAATTGCTCCTTTATAAAAGATCTTTCTTTTATACAGATCGTTTCTCAAGTGTGATCTTCAATTGCATAGGATGTTTCGAAATATGTATATACTATAGATAGCATCATTGTCTTGTGCAATAAATCTTAGACGATCGTTATCAAACTAAGTGCATGTACAATAAAAAAGATTACATTGAGTTAATCTCGATTTAAGTCACGTCCTACTATTTTAAATTTAATTTAAGTGAAAATAATAGAAGATTTTACTTAGATTATTTCGAAGTATTCGAATTTAAGATAACAATAAAGAGTATTGTGACACGTAATGGGTAATTTTAACTGCCTACTCTTATTATTAACGGAGGTACTATACATTCATTGCACAGAGTGCGATAAGGGCCAAAAGTCAACGATACAATTGACCACGCGGTCGTATGTTTCCAAGAAATGTCCTTCGAGTTATGGAACAAATGTCAGCCATCGTTTGAAATTAAAATAAGGAACCTCTCTGAGATACTTTTGTTTACTGAATTCTAGTGCGTGATCATTTGATTGCTTGATATCAAAATGACCTCCACAAATTGTCACTACCGTAATCGTCATTTTATTAAGACTAATACAAAAATTCGTATTTCCAACATTAAAAATTAGAATTACCATCTAAGTGTATCTTCCACAGAAATAAATTTCAAATTCGAATTTTTATATTCAACTAATTTCCTATTGGTAGAAACGTTTACTTCTACCCCATACATAACCTTAAACTTGTACAACAAAAGTAAAGTTATCAACGCGATTCATTCGATACATCTCATCCAATTACATTCTATGTATCTATTAAGAACGATCAATCTTTGCATTTCAAAGTGATTAAAATTTATTTACTATAGATACGAGTTGCTTATTTTTTCAATTTCGTCGTAATACAGTTTGGTCTATCTGCGTGACGTCAAAGCTTAGAACGACAAAGTACGAGAGAGAAGATTCCCTCTTATCTTTGTACGTTTTTTCACGTACGCTAAACATATAAATCGATTGGCCGCGTTTCAGCCGAGGAATAAATATTGTTCGATGGTTTATGTTGCACATCGTTCGTCTTTCGACTACGAAATGTATCCCCGCCGAAAATAGAATCACGTATCTATACGTGCATAGGCGTGAGTGCATCGTGCGCGTTACGTCGTTACGTAATCGGTGCACGTGTACAACGAATGCCGAAACGGGGGAAATGATCGAAATCCCAGTAGTTTGCGCGTGCACCCGTTTTGGCACCTTCCCGGCAATCCAAGTACAATCATTTCTTGGATCACTGGCAGAAACGTAGGAGCTCGTTAGCACGAATTCAACACTCATACGGCCATCGAGGCTTTTTGAAGAATAATTCGTTTTCCACTAATTTTTCTTCTTTATTGTTCACAAGACTAAAATCACTGATATTCCTTGAACATTTCTCTAATATCTGTATCTGATTAATTCTGATTAACTGTTTATAACATGTTTAGATTTACGCGAATACCACAATGATACTACACATGTTCTTCAACCCAAAAGTAGTCTTTAATAGTCTCGCTACTGATGCGACTATAAATAAATAAATAAGGAGAAGAATATGTAGATAGCCATTTGTTTCTTGAGTATTGAATATTAATCGTATAGTTATACAGGGTGGTTGGTAATTGATGGTTCAAGCGGGGTGATTCTACGCGAAAAAAGAAGTCGAAAATATAGAATAAAAATTTTTCGTTCGAGGCTTTGTTTTCGAGAAAATCGACTTTGAATTTTCGCTCGGTACGCGTGCACTTTATCGCGTCTCGTTATAACGGATCTCACTGTAGATCGTTGTCTCGATGGAAAAATTAGAAAAAAAAAAAATGTTTATTTTATATTTTCGACTTCTTTTTTCGCGTAGAATCACCGCTTGTACCACCAGTTACCAACCACCCTGTATAATGAAATTAGGAAATTAATAAAAAGTTAGAGTTGACTAGTTTGATTTCTGAAAGGTTCGTGTATGGCAAATTCAATCTCATAGAAAAACGTAGCACACGCCAGTTCAAAACTCATCTTCTAAAATTTCATTATAAAATATCACTTTTTTCCAGAAGAAAATTACCTGCGAAAACCGATTTAACCTTTCACGAGAGTACCGTCAAATATTTTTACGTGCGCCTGGAGCGCTTTTTAAAAAATATTCGCTGGACGTCACAACCAATTTCGCCATATTTTCGCCCGGTTCTCAGGAATTAATGCCAGCGGTACTTGCACACTGCTTTTATTATTTTTTTACGAGATACAGAGGCTCGTTGGGTGGTGCAATTTATCGTCGTGCTCTGTGTATTACCGGCCAACGCGTAACTTATGGCGATTAAAATATGTCACGCGAGATTACATGCTCCTGCATGCTCATCTATACTTGCCTACTCTCGTACGTGTTGCACTTGAAAATATTTTCATTTTGTCACGTTTATCTCGGCTTCCTCTCGCGATAAAAATAGGACATTCATTCCATTTCTGCGACTACATACATATATACATAGAAATACTTCTCAATGCATTGATAAGCGGTTATCCAGAAATATCAAAAAAAGAAATGTCTATTTCTCAGTCGATAAATAGACACATTAGATTTAAAGATGATCCGTACAAATGCTTAGAAATGTGATAAGTAGAGATATAAATGTTGATTTATCTCCGTAATTATGATAATACTAGCGATGTTGATATCCGTAATTTGTAAATAGTTTACTTTTTTATCGACAATTTCACAATATTAATTTTCTCTCACGTCGACTGATGTCATCATAGTATCTGTTGAAGAAATCGCTAATGCACGTAACCAGTATTCGTAAAGTTATGAATAAATACGCTCGATTAATAAAATACCGTTACCACGATCTCATGACGACCGCTGAAACATATGTGGAAGTAAATATCTTTGAGGAATTCCAATGTCACGTAACTACGACATTATAATTTGCTATATATCAGCAGCTCTATGGATTAAATGCAATGTAAGGACACTGTAAAGTATCGATAACTTTGCACAACAAGCGATCAACATGGCGCTCCAATTTCGTCACGGAATTAAAGTTTTAGATCTGTATCGACATGTATCGATCTGTGTCGAGCAATTGGACAGCGTCCATCGATCTTTCAATACATTTAGCACATCGATTCTCAACCCGTGTCCCCTGGACAAGATAAAAGTCGGTGATAAATAACAATGATATCGAAACGAAATTATTTTTTTAAATCCACTTAAAATTTGTATGCTCTTTCGAAACATACAAAGTGCTCCAAACTTTTCTTATTTATACTCATTCTAACATTTCATAATGTTTAGATAGAAGAAATTGGAACGCTCTGTATACAATTCTGTCTGGATTTTTATTTACCTTATCGCCATAATATTGAACACGTTTAAGAATTTAATCTGGGTCCTATTGCGCAATTGGACTAATATTATATCTACTAGCGAAATCTTTGAAGTCAGAAGTTACAAGTTATCCGTACTAATAAATTCTCTTACATAACAGCAACAAGTTTGTTAATGAAACATACGAAGCTCTGTACAAATAAATTTTACAACTTACAAATCATTTGTAATTTATCAATTTAATAATACCATTAGTTGATAGACCTAAGATACACATATAGACAGTGTGTGCCAAACATAGAAATATAAAGATAGAGTACGCGAATCATATGTTCGAGTCATATGTGTAAGTGAATGCGATACGGGAATAGAAAGAGAACGCCACATGGAGTCCCCTTCTGTCCTTGTCTAATCAGGCATGTACGCTAACGACACTGACGCCGCTCGTTGATCGGTGTTACACATATATATTTACTGTATACGAACGTGTATGCGTTATTAGACAAGGACACAAGGGGTCTCTATGCACCATTTTCTTTCTATTTCTACATCACTTTCTTATGCTATACATATATATATATATATATATATATATATATATATATATATATATATATATATATATATATATATATATATATATATATACTAACGCGGTCTCTCTTTCTCTTTCTAACAGATATTCGTTCGCAATAGATAGGAAAGAAAACAGAGATCTCGTTATTTATCTCTATCTTTCTTCCAAAGAGGTTCATTTTCTCAACAAGTCATTTGCGATCTATACTTCTTATACCTATGGTTTGTGTAGTAAAATGATATCAAAATAAAAGTTAAACGTCCGTGCATTCTGATCGGCGTTGATACAAGTTTCTCTGGCTTTTAAATTCGAAATGACCGTTATTACGACGTTCACGGTGAACGGACGTAAAGGGTCTCCAAGATGGCGGTCTTTTGCAAACGTCATTCAAACTAATCTCCTATTAATTCAATCTAGATTCCGTGGTACGCGATACTATGCGCTTAAATGTAAATCCACGAAGCTTAACAAGAAATTCATGGTCAACCAGGAGTGTCCCACTTTCCGGCAATGTTCAGCGCACATGTCGACGTGGGCGTGCAAGCATAACACCGAACATTCCTCGTAAGCGCAGCAACGCGTAGCGCGCCACTTTGCCGAACAAAGATGTAAATTCGAGAATCGTTGCACATAATATGGTGCGAAGATCCTAAGAGACTTGGTAAAATGAAACAAACGGCGAAAATAATAAGTCAATCGAGGTACTTGTTTAAAAAAAAAGCGGCGAGAATTTTCGATGGCAATTTTAAATCAACAATTTTGCGATAAACTTGTCGAGGTATATTAATTACTGTAGATAAGATATTCAATGAGGAAACTATCTATCTATACTTCCTTACATAAGAATCGACCTGAAGTAGCAATTAGGTAGATTATCTTGTTTACGCATTTTTATGTTTTAAATACTATCGTGGTGAAAACAAAAGGACCTTTACCTATCATAGATCATAAATTATTCATAATGCATATAAAAGATCTTACACTATATACATCTTTATACTGTAGAAAGCATAAGAATAGAATTTTATAACGTATCTATTAGTATATTAGAATAAATATATCATTACTATATATTGTAATAATATAAGGTATAAATACTATGCAATTTTAATATGAAATAAAACAGAAATGTGTGAATTTTTTAGTAGTCGCCATCTTTCGGTATTTTTAGCTATTACGAGAGATCGTGTCCCTGACTGTGTCAATACATTCGGACAACACGGTGTTGGTACATTTGGTAACACGAGCATACACGTTCCTACTAATTGCCTTACAACGTTACACCTCGAAAATTGTATGGACACATCGATCCCTTATCTGTCAGACATGTAGGCGTACGAACTTGATACCAGAAATTCTCGGTACAAGCTGCCATATATATAGCGTATTATTTGAATAAATAACGACGCAATAATATAGGCGTATGTTTGCTTCGGTATCTATTATGTGCTTTTATCGGTCAATATCTATTTATTACAATATTCGTCGTGTTAACGTAACAAATACAAGCAAAGCTTCTCTTTAATTAATTAGAGTAAAATTAACAGATAATAATAGAGTAAGATATCGTTTTTTAGAATTATTTCCTAAACTTTCACTTATTTTTAGTTCACTTCCAAAAAGGAGCGTTTAAGATGACTCAAGATGATTCATCCGGAAGAGTGGTTGGTTAGCAACGCGAAGCAGCGTCTGCGATTTTCGTCAAATTCCTCTAAGTATACCAATTTTCAACGCGATCATAAATTTATGGAGTATTAATGTCCAAATCGATTCTATTATCTCTATATCTATTATCAGTCATGTTGCCAACTAAATGTTCCCATTTTACGGTAAACGGTTCGTGACTTACCTATACGACAGTTGGCGTGGTACGGTGTTTCTACAAAATAGTATACACGATATTCCCGATGAAGTTTCGCGCGGATCCTGGAACCACTTAATGGGAACAGTGAAAACACACAATCACTAGATCACGATCCGATAACTTCGCGAAGTTCACGAACGGATCCGATGCCATTCGTGTGACGGGAGCTAATGGTTGCGAGATGATACCCGTAACGATCGTTAAGGACAAACTTAATAATAGTAGCCGGATATTTACTATAGATCGCGAGTCGTCCAATTGGCCGGTCGAAGACGAATTCATGACTGGCGGCCACTTTGTGAATATATCGCGAGCATCGAGCCAAAATCGTCGGACAAAACACAGATTCACGGCCTATGAAAGGTATACGATATACACTGTAAAGAATGGTAACGTACTCATATAAATGCAAATATCTTGTAGATACGTATATCTTGATAAAGTATCGGCACCTTATCGGATCACTTAAAAAGAAAGTAGGATACTTCTGGGCAATTCCGAGTGTCTCTATTCTACATTGAGTATGAATGAGATAATGGTATTTGACACATTTGTTTATTTTACATATAGTGATTCGTGAAAATATTTGAGTACTTGCAATAGACAACTTTGGTGAATATGCTACATAATATTGTAATATATATTATATGATATTTATTAGTATATTACTTACACTCTTTGAAACCTCAGAAACATTTTAATGAAACACAGTTATCATAAATAAAATTTCAAATTAATTAAAAAATGTATATAGAAGTACAGTATATATATTTAACATAAACAAATGCTTCATAAAAAATTAATATACAGAATGAATAATTGCTTCAAACATGCATATAATTAACGGTAAAAATGGCTTATTAACACAATGAACTGTAGCTTCTATGTGTAGCTAAAAATATATTCACGATAATTATAATTATTACAGTGCTAGTAGAACTTCAAAATGTTTTATTTAATATACTAATATATATACCGGAGAAGAGTCAGGGCAGAGTTGTGGACGTTTGATAGACCTCCCTTGGAGTTGGCCAGCGTTGTGTTATAACGAAGGTACAGAAGGCTGATACTACGAGTATGATCACTACCGATTCGACAATCAACAGCGGCGATTAGGCACTCGCGACACTAGTGATAATGGACTTAGGCTCGATAACGAACCGGTCAACGCGAGGATAGATATACTTGCTCTAACTCAAACGTGTACTACTCACTCCTCGTAAGGCGCTACTCCCTTCGTCGATGAGATCTCAAGGAAGAATGAATTTTCGTCCCAATGACACTACCGAGGCCAACTATGGTGGGGTGTCTAAGTACATAAGATCCTCGGATCGACGTCGCTGTCGATTGGTCGATTTCAGACAAAAGCTGCCTGTCCGTTTGCACAAATCTTAATTGCCGAAAGCCCCAGGTTTTATAGCGGGTCCTCGGGCTAACCAGACTTGTACTGTGTACGTGCCTCAACATCAGGTATTCATTGTCCGAAGGAACCGTTGGCATGTGTTTTACTGTCTAGTACCTCTATGGGTATTTCCTTTAATGAGGGTCATAACATCACTCCGCACCTTTGTTAGACGGAGTGCCCGTCCCATTGACCGCGGCTACGTTCGACGGCTGATGGTCGCCTTGAGCCCATGTTTATTATCACAGATCGTAAACAAGTACAATTGGGCAGAATGACGGCAAACTGTTTAATTGCAACTGTAAACTTTAATTACGATTTTACGATCTCCGACATATATAAACGTAGATACTCGCCAAAATATTGTTCAAATACTTTCATGAACCAATGTATAATGCGTTACTGGAAAGATGACTAGTGCAAGGAATACGGGTCTGGTATATAATACCAGAGAAACTTATTTCACTAAGTCAGTTTCAATAAATGGTGGGATTAGCGACGGCCAGTTAACAAAGCAAAACCCTGACCAGTTAACGTAGCACTATTGTACACTGTACACGGTTGCGTGGGTGCAACCTGTGCACGCACGAGGGAATTACCGCTCGCCTGGAACTGCTCTTGTCGTGCTTCTTAATCGGCAATTAAGATTATGCAATCTTCGAGATAATTTATTGTTTGAAATGTATCTAATTAAAATAATGACGCGAGTAACATAATACTGATGAAATTACGTGATTATATTGTTAACGTGACGAGAGGAATATATGAAGAAAAGCTGGGGAAATTCTTATACTGTAAGATACGAATTTAAATCTCTAGGATGGTGAGATTTTATCCACTTGAATGATTTGAATGATTTGATATTCAATGATATTATTGAATGTTTCGAGGATTTGTAACTTTCAAATTTCTATAGTTAATATCATAACGCAATGAAGCAAATTTTTATTAATTCTAGAGTGATATATACATAGTAATTATATAGTTCAAATATAGCTTATACATACTTGCCTATTTCTTAACATGGTAACAAGAGAAATAATACCGTGATATAGAACATGCTTTTTCTGTGATAGGTTGGAAAAAGTAGTTGAAGAACAAACGAAAACGAAGATTCTATTGACAGTGTTTTATCGGTAAATTACCAATTTACCGATATTACATAGAATAGATAAGGATAAATGCCTATGAAAATTGAAAGGTTCTTTTATAACCAATACTTAATTTTTACTATGATCAATACTATAAATTTATAATTCTTGTAATTCTTTGCTGATATTCCAATACAATAGTGACGTAATTAGAGTATTATGACACTAGAGGTCGTCGAACTCGGAGCATCACTTTCCACTTGCACATTGCTTAACTGAACATTGCAAAATTGAGACTATGCGAATAATTTCCCGAAAATTCGCATTAAAGAAGTTAACGAAGCAAAACTTCAGAAAGGAAATCTAATATCTCTCGTTTTCATCGGTATTATTAGAATTTCGCGAATATGTAACATGATAGCAGAAATATTTTCTCTGTCGATAAAAGAATCTACTTTTGAACGAGCACAATACGTCGTTTACTTTATCGTATACTTTATGAAAACAAATGAAACAGTTTTGACATGGATAAACACCTTCGTAAAAATATGTATCGAAAGAAGAAAAACAGAAAATATAAACTATAGCCTTTCGAATTTTTGTGACTTGTATGTTTTAGATTGAATTTTAAGGTTTTAGATTCTGTAAGTAATAAAACGCAACAAAATAAACCAATTTTCCGCGCAAAGGAATTCCGAGGAGTTCAGGAAATACAATCGAGTCTCGCGGACGTTAAAAAATATCATGTTAAGTAACTCTAATTGTAGACGTAATTTATTGGTCGAGCAACCTCAAGAAAGTTACTGTTGCGTTGAAAACAATTGCTTTTTACTTTACGAATGTTGCCAATGTTTCTTAACGATATAACCTTTGGAACCTTACCTATCACAATAATTTGTAAATAATTATTTGATAAATAATTTTTATGTAGCAAGAAGAAAATTATAAAGTAAACGTAGAAATTCATTATGGAGTTAAGATAACGATGTTTGTTTACATAACGGCGTAACGTTGTTCATGGTACAGGTTTGGTATCGACATAACTAGATTGTGGCTTTTTATGCAAATCAAGACTTCTGTGAAATAATTCTTTTAACAATTCTGTAATTATTATGGAACGCAATTTATTTAACAAATATTTTGCATGGGTTATTAGTGATGCACGCGGCTTGATGACAAGTTACAAAATTGAAGCAGCACGAAATCTATTAAATCCGAAATTTTCCAATTGAACTTCATTTATGTATCTGTATTTATCATTCTATTTGTACAATACAAAATTCTAATATAACATTAAACATACATAAGTCCATATATCTATTAATTGCAGATATAATGCAGTAACATATAGACTGCAGTTATTTATGCAACTTTATATTTTGATAAACAGTTACAATTAGAGAAATGGAACTTAAGCAGAATCTACTAACTACTAGATATTATAAGTACTCTGAATATTTTACATATTTTTCTATATTATGTGTATTCTGACACCCTTACATTTCTTGTGAGTGTATAAAAATCCGCAGTCTAGTAATATTACAAGGAACTAAATTTTTGAATGTTTATACATCGACGGACCTAACCTAAATTTTAATCAGTGTTTGCCATTTCACTTACCCCTATGATTTGGCGCCAGGATAATACCGCTTTCTCTGTAGACGCCTGGTCGTCCTGTTGTATTGACACAAATGTTCTAGCATCTACCGTTCACCATCCCACTCCTTCCACGACATTCTCGCGTCGGCCGCGCAAACGTTCAAGCGTCGAACAAACACGCGATAATTCGTTTTTACCGAATTGCGCGTTTGCGATCGACTTCTATCTGAAGAAATGCACATTACAAAGCAGACCGAGCTCAGACAACGACGTTCACTGATCGACACCGGTGTCACGAATGCGACTTGCTTTTGTTTATTCTCTTCGAGCGCCGTCAGCAGGTGGCGCGCGAGAGAGTGGGGGAAACTATTAATAACAATCGGTGTTTAAATCTGGATATCGAAATTATATTTACTTAAATCAGGCTTTCAATACCATGAAAAATTTCAATTTATATTGATGTTTAAATTAAAGTTTTTTGATAATTTCAATACTGTGAAAATTCAAATTATGGCGGCGGTTGATTCGATTTACTCGATTATTTAACACAGTTATTGAGAGACATAAGAGTGCGTTTTTTGGACACTGTTGATAGTGAGCAGGACGTGTATAAATATGGGTTTTAATACGTTCTTCTCATACTTGACCTTGTCGATATCCCATTATATATCGTGATTCAAAGTATTCGAATACTCTTAAAAACTTATATTTGCAATAAATGTCTTGTAACTTCTATATGCATTTTCGAATTGATTTCAAATTTTGCTACTATAATAACGATATTTGTCTCATTACAGTGCTAACGAAATTAAAAAAAAAATGTCGGTTAATGCACATAATATGCTCATACAAAGTTTCTGTAGAAAGTATTCAAATACTTTTGTGAATCAGTGTACTGTTAAGATCATAAATTTAATGTTTGATCGATAATCGGTTGTTCCAAAGTTTTCTAATAAAGATTTATAATAAAAGAGAAAATATTATGTTTGTTGTTTTTTCTTCTTTTTTATTATGAAGAAAATAGTATTTATTTGCAAGCTATAAGCATCTTTGACATATATGGCCCATCGAGTTCGTATCCCATTTTTCGATAATAATTTCTTGTCCCGACACCTGAATAGAATTATATGCATCATAATAATAACAGATTTATAATAATACTTATAATATTTATTGTTAAGATTATGATATGTAAGATCTATACCTGATATGACAGCAAGTTTATGAGATCCATGTTCCTCCCTCGCTATCCGCTCAGCTTCTTCCATTAATAACATTCCAAATCCTTGATGTTGAAATTTTGTAGGATCACGAGCATTTACTGGAACGACGCTACCATACACATGAAGTTCTCTTACTATTGAGCACCTGTCTTTAAGTTCTGGCCTGTAAAACGCATCTGATTTAATATAATCGTATTCCGATACTAATATATAATTTCTGTAATTTTACTTTACCTAAACGTATCGCCCGAGCATTTTCTTAGCCTTAATAAACCAACCAAAATATCCTGTGTGGGGTCTTCATAAGACAAGAATGTTTCCCACCCGCCATTGGCAACATAATCACGACGTATAAGCTCTACTTCATAAGGCTGTACTTTGTGGTGGATTTCTTGAATACCAACTTCTCGAGTTCTAACATCGCGGCAATCAGTTCCCAAATCTTTCATTCTTGCCAGTGCCAATTCGCGTAAATTTCCGTGTTCCACGCCTGAACTGCGTATTTCAAAATTAAATTTAATCTAAATAGAAATGACCAAAATATACCAAATAAATAAGGTGTAATGTAGTATAAATAATATTACCTGACCAAAGGCATAGGTATATCTCTCTGTACACGATATACACGAGTCCAAGGTGGTATCAGAGCCAAAATTCGAGCTATAAGATCTATTAAAATGCTCGGTGGATAGCTTTTGTATCTTCCTGTTTTCCACAACTCATATAAGCCTGTACCACGTATAACTAATGTTGGATAAATTTTCAGACCATCTGCTCTGAAAGCAGGGTTTTCAAAGAATTCCTAAAATATACACAATTTCTTTGATAAATAAAAAAAGTGAATAAGGAATGTTTTAGGAATACAGTTATAACTCACAATGAATTGGTTAACATCCCTTTCAATATCGACATTTGGTAAATCTGGCATCATATGTGCTATTACTTTGAAACCAGCATCCTTCGATAGTTGAAAACTCTCGCACACTGCACGAACTGTGTGTCCTCTGTTAGTATCTCGTGCTACGTCCTCATATACAGATTGAACTCCAATCTCTAACCGAGTACACCTGTTAAATTTGTTCGAAATATGAGTCTAAGGAAATTAAAAAATATTTATTCATGTAAATTATTATAATACATGTACCCATAAAGTAACATGTCGGAAAGATGTTTTTTAAGGCAATAATCAGGACGCGTTTCTATAGTAATACCAATACACTTTGTACGACTTCGTTCAGAAAATTTAACCGCCTCGCTAACATTACTGCTTACATGACCAGATAAAGCATCATGTAAGTTTCGAATAAAGTAATCTCTGTAATCTTCTGGCAGAGACATGAAAGTACCACCCATAACAATAAATTCAATTTTATCTACACTGTGTCCCAATTGCTTCAGCTGCAACAGTATTTTATGATTATTATTTAATGTTTCTCATATAAAAGTAGTTAATAAATTCTTAACTTCACCTGCTCCACGCGATGCCTGGTTTGTAGAAATGGATTATACCTGGCTCGAATAGCTCTCATTGATGTAGGTTCATAACCAGTATAAGACTGTGTGGAATACTCAAAATCAGAGTCAGGTCCACCAGGACAATACACACAAATATTCCCTGTCATGTTGATATGAGGACACCTGTGAGGTTTACACATTACAGCCACAACAGCTATCTGTAAAGACCAAATTATTCACAGAATATATTTTTTACAACAATTTGAAGAGAATGTTGTTGAATTTCTATTAAAGATTTTACACTGCAATTATAATACAGTAATAAATTAAATACTAACTCCACTGGCAGTCCTAATAGGTTTTGCTTTTAATTTTGGTACTAATATATTTCGTGCATCAACAGGTACAGCTGCTATAATATCAACTAATCTCGGTGAGCTATCCAAGCCATATTTAGAAGCAATTCGAGCTTTTAATTTATTTAGATCAACATCTCTGTTTTCATCATGCGCTTTCAATAATTCTTGTATAATTTCTCCAATAGTTATAACCATACGTTCTTCTTTACTCTGTTCAAATTCTAAAATTAAATACACATACACATATTTAATAAAATAGTAAAACTATTCCTTCTATAAATAGTATTGCAAAATAGATAATCATATATTAACTATTTTTGTGCAATAATAATATTTACCTCTTCCTTTCTTTACCATTGTGATAGTTGTAAAGAAAATCTTCCAAGATCACTAATAATGTAATTATTACTTTTTTTTATAAAATACAAACATTTATTATTGTTAAATAAGGTTAGATTTCAAGATTATATTTGATATCACATACACTTTTCGGCGATTGAAACGTAACTGAGCACATGAGAACTCAGTCAATAAGTTCATGTATGCAGTGATCTATATCCTCACCAGAGGGCTCTGTAAGGAAAGTACTAAAATTAATCTTGGTTTCAAACCCATATTATTGTCAATTAATCGTTATGATGAATTTAAGTTTCTTTATATTTCGGGTATAGAAAGATACTAAAAAAGACATGTTTGGTATTATAACATCATTTTATTAGATTTAAATTGAAATCGGTTATAAATTATGGTGATGAGTTTGAATACTAGGACTAGGACAAATGGTTCTCGCTGCTCTGCTTTGTATACTCAATTTCATATTGCGTACAGTTGGTGAAGAATAAACATGATCGTTTGCAAATGCTTTCTCTTCCTCTTTCATACACACATGTACAATCACGCGTGTTATCTCATACCTCTCCCTGAATTTCTTTCGCTTTTATAAATGCACATGCGCCTCTTTTTATTTCTTCCACTTTCATTTTCCTGTTTGTTATTTTATAACACAATCGTAATAATGCCTGCACAATTATGATAAATGCACCAAATTCCAGCACGCAATGTGCATTAGGAATGCAGTGCGAAAGATATCTTTTTCACTCAACAATGTTCTAAGGAACAAAGTTTCGTATGGCCCATACAAAATTCGAGAAACGTAACATATAACACCCTTATGCGTAGTAGCTCTTACATAAGAATCATTATCGTTTAATAATTATATGATATCGTAAGAAATTAAACGAAACCAGAGAAGATCGAAAGGTTAGATTCGACCCATCGCATCGAACCGATGTTGTTGCCCGCCATCGACGACTGCGCATGAGTATTGCGCAGCAGTGACCGAGTTCCGCTTGTGAACATCGAGTGACCAAAATCTCCGATCACCGCACTTCTTATGCTCTAGGATCTACAACAGCGATTTTCAACCATGTGCCGTAAAAATTTTTGAAAGATGCAGTATCTAATTATTTAATTAAGAGCATTGGCCTCTTTTTTCTTAGATTGTCAAATAAAAGAATGACAACAGCTAAAACATAATATATTTTCTGTCATGCTGCAGAATTTTAATAATCAATTTATGTGTTCTATGAGATGAAAATGTTGAAAATCGCTGCTCCAGAATCGCTCGAGGTTGACACATTATATGAATTGGTGATGCTACAGACAAGAAACAAATGAACCAGTTTCGTGGACAGCGCTCCACTGGTACCTCTCAATCTCCACTATAATTCGCGAATCAAAAGACGTAATCGAAAGGGAATATCGTCTATTTGGTCACATCTTTAATCGTAAGTTGCCAGCAACTCTCTAATACCAGCATTGGAGCTCCGTTCACGACACAACGTCCATAATGATATTCCTAAGAAGTAGCTCATATGGAGTAACTTCGAAGGCTCAATCGGAAGTTTCTTGAGGAGTGAGACTTATTGCAAAGAGACTTAAGTCTCTTAACAAACTGGACACACAATGTTGTTCCGGCGATAGAATGTTTGCGAGACACAGTTAATAAGAAACGCCACTCTGTTGCTGAAGCCACACACGATGCGGTCCATAAAATAATACGATAATTTCATTTGAATATTTAATCGCACTTTATTATAGCATGTTAATACTCAATGAATAAAGTACTGGGTGAATTGGGTGGTAGTAACTTTATTTAAATAAGTGAATAATTTAAGAGAAAAAAAAGGAATTATTGCTAGAAAAATTCGCAAGTGTTTCATATTTTAATTCGGAATAAAAGTAAATGCATCGCGAAGCAGAAAAATAACAATAAAATACAATATCGTAAACGCGCATCGCTTCGTGGGTTCAAATCAACGAAGTATGTATCTCTACACAAAATCGCCATCGTTTACTGACTCTGCGTCGCCGACATGGCAGTGATTACAGCGATAGATCGAAAGTCGATTGTTTGCGACTATACATACGAGCTCAAGCTTAGCGCGCCTCTCTTGTTTTACCACGAGAGACATTCCAACTAGTAATTGAGACTAATGAACCGTTCTCCTCGACTCGACGTTGACCGATTAAAGGCGAGTTCGATTCTCGAATATCTCGAGGCTCGAACCGCTTCAACAATCACACGCTCCGCCACAAAGATCGTTTCCGATTATTCGTTCCAATTCCAGCGCGATTCGCGACGCGCTATTTCGACGTGAACACGGGGGGACAGCGTCCGATTTGTTGAATCGAGACGATATATCGAAATCGAAATGCGTGGTCTCCGCTCGAATTGGAACGTGGTTTCACTTACACGTATCCTATCCATGGACATATGTAAGAAGTATAGACCGTGGGTGTCTTATGAAGAGTGCGGTCCTCGTTGAAAGAGAGATAAAGATATTTAACGTTGCCTCCCTTTCTCTTTCTAACAGATATTTCTTTTTAATAGATAGGGAAGGAAAGAGAAATCCCGTTACTCATCCCTATTTCTTTTACAACGAGGCCCATTTTCTCAACACGGCATCTGCGGTTAACACTTCTTAGATCTATGGTGCTATCTACTTTATTCAAAAGCGAATTTATCGAAGAATTGCGCCACTCAGTTCACGTGTCCTTTTATGCACCTTTTCTTTTCTCGTATTTTCCATGGTGGCTATAAATTGCGAATCAAATGTCAAATGTCCCCAAGCGTTCCCTCGCATGGCTGACAGTGCATGAAAATGAAACGAACACGACGTGAACGAAGAGCACAAGAACGAAGACGATGAATATGTCGTATTTGATCGAATACAGTTCGCACGACCATGCCTTGCATGTATACGGTATGAACATGTGTCATTGCAAAAGTCGCCATTGTGTTCGTTACACTCATCTGTTTTCGATTGAAGTTGGCTTCGAGTGTAAGAGCAACATCGATAGTTCGATCCATTATCCGATAACGTAATATCGATACAAGCACACGTTTCGAATGTTGTTTCACATTGATCCTATCGCAAAGTTAAAACGCCGAAGAGTCGTTCAATCGTTTATTCGTTCTTTACTTGAATAAATGGCGTCCGATAACGTGGATCTGCCATCGAATTATGTTTCTATTGCAATAGCAGCTTTTGCAGTTCTACAATCTTTTTTTTTTTTGGAGGTAATACCGCGTCCGCAAATTAGTGTATATGTAAATATATATGTATACATATGTATCATGTATTTATACATATATATGTATATATATATGTGTGTGTATCACATCGCTATTCAACAATTTGCACAGCACAGCCAGCGACGCCATCTATTTACATCCCCGTCCATATTTTTTTGATCCGGCACACGATGTCGATAATTTAATTCTTTTATTTTTTTCACATTTCTCAACATCAGTTCGAGGAAGAACTACGTTATAATAAATCTTTTTCTTTTTTCTCTCTCTCGATAAACAGCTTTTTCGACAATCTCTCGCTATCTTTTTTTCGTTTTCTCCCCTTCTTTAACGGTTACAATAAATTACGAAGCGAACATTTCGAGTATGCAACAGCGCGTTTTTTAGTCACTAATAAATGTTATGATGGCCGCGCACAATCTGAGCTTGTAGATTATTATGCAATAACCAACGAATAGCTTTGAAAATACAGACACACTATCTTTAACAAATCCTTCATAAAATTTCACTATCGAAACGCTTTTTTCGCTTGACTTTTTTTTCTTCCTTTTATTAGAACGACTGCCATAGTTGGTCCGCCATATTGGATCCGAAGAGACGAATTGACAACGATCGTTCGAAATATACAGACGATAAGTAAATTAAGAGTAGCTATACAATTACTTATTTTTGTAACTATACAGTAATTTATTGGCATCTTCTTAATTTTATTAATAATTATTTATACAAGATCAAATTGTGCTCGGCAGAATGGTAACACTTGCTTTGAGCAGAAGGCCGTTCGCGTCCTTGAATTTGTACGAGATTTATATCATGATCAATTTGTGTCTACTTTATCGTAATTTCAAATTCAAGAAAGCGTACGAACGTTTCAGAGTTCGAAGCCGCACAGTTTTCGCTTGTGAATTCACTGTGCTCGAAGAACATCGGTAACATTCAAGGGCCAAGTTCGCTATAAGTTTCTTTTGGGACACGTGCGAGCGTTTCGCATTACTCGGCTCGCCCTTTGGTCGTCGAATCGAACATTCAATTTCAACTTCGTCGTCAGATTCGATTTTTTCGAATGTGGTATTACAAAAGTGATTAAAACGAAATAACATTAAATAAGCAGTGTTTCAGTAATAACCGAAGGAAAGTATTTTGTATAACTTTTACATTTCTTTACATTCATAAAAGTTCTTAATTTGATACAAAATCGACTGTATAATATACCGTACAACTCATTGATTGGATTAAATCTAACTTTATTTACAGGTTAAATAAATCGAGAAACCCTTCATATATATCTATGAGCTTCGAAGAAGGGTTCGTTAAAAATTATGTCAAATAATATTAACCAATTGTCACAAGTGCAGCTCTAAAGACATGGATGGCCTGCAACACTATTTTTCTGCGATATGCAACGTCAAAATATCATCTGAACAGTAGTTACTCGATTTACCTAGGAAAGAGACAGGAAACAGAAAGAAATTCAATGGCTAGTCGTCGATATCGAAGCTGATTATTCGATTCAACTCCATTCGAGATCGCCTACACTCGCACGCGCATTACTCTCACCGAGCACACATGCACACGCACGCCTCAAAGTAACGGGAAAAGGGGGACAATAAAGGACGATAACATCGATAACAGGATTCGGTGCTTCTTCTTCTCACGCATCTCTGGCACCGAGATCCTCGATCTACATCAAAGATTCCATTATTCTTAAACTCTCGCAAAATCCTACAAGCCGCTTCAAACATTATGTTCAAAGAACACTTTTCTTCTTCATCGATTCCCCGAATTTTATTTCATTTTTTTAAATCAGTCTAATTTGCAGGAGACGCTCGTAAAGTCGGGGAATCATATTTTTATCGAAGATAACGCCACGCGTGCCGCGCATTGGAATCATCGTTGCTGGAGAAGAAGAGATATTTAAATCGAAAGGAAATGTTGATATTACCCCTTCTTCCCGAAGTGCAAGATGATAATCGTGCAAGGGTTCCTTCCACGAACAGCCACGACTCTTAGAACGTTTCTAGAAAAATGAAAAACAGGTGGAAGGAATCGTTATACGTGTCTAAATGGCGCACCGCGCGCAGACGCCATCGTCAAAAGGCGCGAAACAAAGACAGCTCGCCCCGAACGTAGCGATCGTTCGAATAAATCGGCTACCGTTCACGGGACGATACGATCTCCTGTCTTCGAATCTTCCTTTCTTCAATTGAGATCATTCTTCGGCAACGAGAAGGAATCGGGCCTGCGACGAAGAAGCGGGTTCGAAGGAAGAAGGGAGCGAATTTCCATGACCAAATTATGGGAATTTACATTATTAGAAGAAAGAATTGAAAAACAAAAATGGAAGGAGAAAGTTCTCGAATGAAACTCGACGAATTCGCGAAGAAGAGAAAGAAAAAATGGCGAGCAAAAGAGATAAGAAATCGGAAGAAACCGGCGTTCAGGTTGAAACGATGAGGATGACGATGATCTCGCGACGATGAACGATGGAGGGCCGACGAAACGGCCCTGATAACGGCGATGCTGACGATAATAATATTAATAATAATAATACAATTTGATATAATATAATAATCATAATAATAATAATAATATTAATAATTAATAATAATAATCCTTATCGTTTATATCAATGACGATTATTTAACGATTATCGGTAAAATCAAAGTGTGATAACGCTTTCTCTCTCTCTCTCTCTCTCTCTCTCTCCATATATATGTATATTATATATATGTATATATGTATAACGATTTTCAATTTCCTCCTAAAATTGTCGGCGCGGAAGGAGGAGGGAGGAGGATTGGGATAGGGGAAGTAGGTAAATCTACCATGAAAAACCGCGTCTGTCCTTTGATCGGGACAACAGGTATAATACTATCAGTTAATTAATATCATCTCATGTAATAATAATCATATTAATGATATAGGGTAATCGTGTTAGTGCTAAGTGTATTTATCATCCGTCTTAATATACATATATAATTATGTATATGTATGTATATCTTGTACGATATTTATGGTATGTACAATACGCAGTCTCGAAATATCTTTTCATGTGCGAAGATTGATAGACTGGAGGGATGACGATAAAACAGAATTTCTGTGTGTGTGTGTACCTATGTGTACGTGTATAATATGTATATATATATGACACGTGTACGTATGATGTATGTGTATTATAATTTATGACAATCGTTGTGCGAACGATTGATCAGTACAGCGCGTGTCCGTGTGCTCTTCATTCGCTCGTGTGTATATCGCGTACGTACATACATACATACATACATACACACACACACATACACACACATGTATATACACACACTTATATATATATATATATATATATACACACGAATATAATATGCGTATATATATATAACCGTAACTAAAGTTAATATATTAACTTCTTTTCCTTTCGTCATATTTTTTTTCTTTTCCTTCATTTTCTTTAGCACACATTCTACATATGTACTCGATTATTACTCGCAATTTCATTCGATTTTCTTTCCTTTCTTTTTTCATTATAATAGGTACTAATTTGGGGATCCACGGCGGCATTAATTAGTGGAACACTTTTTGGCATTTGCATTTTTTTTTCTTCTTTTCCTTTATGTTAGTCCCGCGGTGCTCTTCTTCTCTGTCTCATACACACACATATAACAATCTCGCTCTCGCTGTCACACTTTCACACGTAAATTGTTCGACCTCCGTTCCCCAGAAAGAAACGCACCCTCTTCCGTTCTCATTCTCTGTGTTTCAATATCATCGTGGCCGTGTACTATGTTCGTGCGTGTTCGTACGTGCGTTTTATTCCTATTTCCTTTTGTTGCTGCTGTTACTGGCATACCGTATGTGCGCATGTATAAGATGATGCTCGATATTTCTACGTTTTCTAGCAAACCTGCTCATTTTCAGTTTCTTTCTAGTCTCTGTTCTTCCTCCGATTTCCTATTCTTTGTTCTATTCTATACTTATTTCTTTCTTCTTCGAGATCGTCGTGCGCGAGCAACGAGGATGTTTCCGATCAGAGATCGGTGCATCGAGACAGGGGATCGAAACAACGACTCATTATCGAAACTTTCATCGGGACAATTTCGATAATATTCCGAATATGCTATATTGAGTGTTTCGGAACGTATACGTCATTAAATTCCGCACGTTTATTCGCTTAAAACTTTTTAAAATCCTCTTCGTACAACATTCTGAACAATCTTTTAACATTCTGGATTTGTCATCCAAAATGAGAGTAATATCGAAATATAGAAGTCCAAGAATCGCAGCAGATTTAAAGAATCTAGAGAATATCAAGTTTCCGAGCTTAATATTTTCGTAAAAGAAGAATTCTCATCGAATCTTCGTCGACATCTTTTCAGAAATCCCAGACGACCAAACGCTACGCTTTTCAATCTTTCGTCCTTGCCGTTCTCCACCCTCGACTCGTCAGTCTCTTCATCTTCTTATTTTTTAAGCTCAACGCCACCCCCCTCCCCTCCGCGTTTCCTCCTCTTCCTTTCGTTCTTTCTAAATCTACATCTTCCCCCTGGGTCGCTTCCCTCTCTCGTAAGTCTCGCAGATATTCGCCTACGTGTGTGTGTGTCTGTGTATGTGTGTGTAAAATGTGTCTTTATGTATGTGTACGCGTGTCATACGTTTATATGTGAGAGTGTACGCATTCGCATTCCTTGAACTCGACTTGGCACAAACAACAGAGTCTTTGTAAAAAAGGCACTATTTTTGTAAAGCGAAACATTCACGCGTTATATCACGTCTCGTCGCCCTCAACATTCCTATTCTCACCCCGGGAAGGCAGGGTCCCTCCCGTGAGACGCGTAGAGAAGGGGAAGATACAGTCTGTGCGGATTCACTCGTTTGCTCGAGGCCATTTTTGCTGTCTACTCCCTTCATTTTGCTTGAATACTTTTTTTTTTTTTTCTTTTATTTTATTTTATTTCTGTAGATTTTTAGTTCTTTCCGCTACCGATTTATCAGTTGGGAAGTAAGGGGATTAATTTAGTTTTACGAGAGACAGTTACATTAACATTTATATTTAATCAAGATCACCTTTGTCTATCCTCACCGTTTTGCTCGAATATTCCGTTACATCTGGTGCTTGTTTTAATTCCGCAAATTCGCAAAAATTCTAGCGCTGATTTATTAGACGAATAGAAAAGTGAACTTGCTCTCGAGAGAAGACGACTGTATAAATTAGGCAATAGGTATTTATACTTAATCCTGTTATGGTTTCTACATTTCCATATTCTTCGATCTCTTTCGTTTCGACGAACGAAGGGATTTTAACGTTTCAAGCAAGTCATTTGAATAAAATTGAAATATTAAGCAACGAAATCATCCATATTAATAACGGTTCTTTTATACCAGTCTTTAACTCGAGAAATGTTTTTAACGGCTAAAAGACACGAATAAAAAATGATGCAAAAGATGAAGCAAAAGGTACGTCTTGATACATACGCGATCATCTATACTCCTGATTCGACTAAAAGCGAAGATACAGTGAATTTAATACCTTAAACTTTCGTCTAAATCACTTTAGCGTCTTGCAATATTATATCATAGGAAACTTAGGAAATTCCAGCACCATAGATTTGTTATCTTCCATTCTCCTACATTCACTTTCTATAATTATATTAACTCCTAAGATCTGGCAGTAATAAATCAGCAAATAGCCTCGATAATCAAACTAATCTCGCACAAACCATGAAAAACCAAAAGTCCAATTTAAACATCCCCTTTCGAATTCTCATCTTCACGTCTGCTATGTTCCATTCTCATCGCTCGATTACATGTTCCATCGACTCGTGTTTGCGAAGAAGAAGCCAGAGCTAGAAGAAACGTGAAAAACATCGTCCGCAGAGGATTTGGCTGTATTAATTCCATCGTAAGCTCCACGAAGAGATCACGGTATGGCTGGTTCATCGATATTTCGGTCGTACAGACCGCAAGGGTGCAACGCACGAAGATTCTGAATTACGAGAAAGTCCCTCGTAGACGGTGTCGTGGTTCGTGACTCACGTCAACATGTATAAAAAACGTTTTCTCAGTCTTATTGTAGTTTTAGTGCAAAAAGCGTGTGTAGCTTCCTCGAACTGATCAACTCGAGGACCGCGAGTGTTTCGTTCGAACTACGGATTACGCGCGATCGCTGTCTGCCTAACGTTGTACGATACGAGAATTATACTGTTTTCCATCGAACTCGACGATCGATGATCGGTATCCGCGAGATTCGAACGCTGTTACCGATCGATTAGAAAATTCACGTTTCCTCTCCGGATTTGCATTGATTCAGGTGGATAAATGTGGTCGATAAAATGCGCATTTTTATGCCTTAAAATCATGTAGATTAATTTACAAATATCTTTCTATTCAAATAAATTCATGTTTTCATGGTTATGATCGAATAAATGAAATCTAAGTAGAAAATTGTTTTTGCCACAAAATATCGTTACGTGTACTATACTTTGAATATGTTACACGTTCTTGCGTATTACCTTAATATCTTTAGCATCTTCAAATTTCATATAAATGCATAAAAATTCGCAATCTGCTTCGCAGGAATGTGATTATCAAAGAATGGCAGTTTTATTATTCATAGAAATTCCAGAGTTCTTGGGCGAGTTTGAAATCGTAAAACTCTTGATGATTCACGGTGTTTCATTCTTTATCTTCCCTCTATTTTTTTCTCTGTTATTTTATATGCTTCTTAGGATCCAACATCTACGTCGATCGTCGAGGTTCGACGTTCTTTCCTCCGCAAAAAGGGTAATTTGTAAACGTATACAAATGTCGGGACGCTGTGTATAGTGTATATAATACAATACGAGTATCAAAATTTTGAAAAGACGATCTTTTAATTCCAAAACGATCCGGCCAGTGATGTTCCTTTTTTCTGTATAGGTTCCGTCAGCCACAAGTATTACCACACTTGCTCATACTCAGTGCAAATCGACTGCTTTTTACTGCTTTTATTTTTATTTAATTCGCATCATATATGCCTTATAATATAAAATATTAAATAAAGTAAAATTTGTTGGAGATCTTTAACCCTTTAACCAGGAGGTAGGATGAGTTAACTCGTTACTCGGATTAACAATCTTTTGGATACATTAATTTCTCTATTTATAGACGTCCTATTTTTAATTATGTTCTCATAATTTCTCTTAAAAATCAACTGTATTGTGCTTACGTTACAAGGCCTAGAAATTGTACTGGCTGTAATTAATTTGTCTGTATTTGCTTTTAGTTTCACGCTTGTTAGATCGCGGATGTTCGTGCGATCTTCTCTTTCTATCGACACAATTAAACAAGTGGATTTCAAATAGAGAATCTTGTCTCCTCCTTGAAATATTATAAAGAGTATTTCGCTTTGGATATTTTCTATATTTTCGCCTGTATTACGTACATTCTGTACGCTGTTGCACATTTAAATTTCTCACAAATGCACGAACATCCACGGTTTAACGATTACAAAAGCTGTCTGATTGTAAATTCTGGTTAAGAAACGAGCAATAACGAGTAACGAGTAGGTGTCCTAATACTTACACAGCCGACCATAAGCGTTAGGACACCCGATGATATTTGAATGTTCTTCGCCTCTTTCGTCTTCTAATTATTTCTAATTGTTCGCGAATCTGTTGCTTCGTTCGCGTCATACGTACCTTAGAATGCGAAACACTTGTTAGTAAAGTAAAATTTACTCGAGTTTTTCAATAAATGTCACGAGTCTGTGTTCTAATACTTATGGCCTGCAGTGTATAGTCAGCAATGCATGTCCTAGAATAACCCGTCTACGAAAGAGTCGTTTTACAAGTAGAGAAAGCAATACCGTACGACGTTGTCGTCCCGTTCGTCCATCGAACAACGGTAAAATAGAACAGATGGAAGTACTCTTGAACGAGTGAGAAGGGAAACCTTCTTCGAAGAAAAGGTTTTTCTTTCTCGAACCGTAAGAGAAAACGCGTGTTCCGTTTACTCGCTGGCACAATGGCAGAAAAAGTCGAGGACGATTCGCGGCGAGGAAAAATGCAACGAACGGCGGGAAAAGTGTTTTTCTTGCTATCGCTACTTGCGTCGATTTCTCCTCAAGCATCGACGATTGCTTTTTCCTCCGTTAGTTTTCTTCCTTCCTACGGTTCCGATCGTTTGTCTTCATTTTATCCGACGATCGTTTAATCGATTTTCTCGCGGTTGAACTGTGTCAACATGTCTTTTAAAAAAGCCTTCTATCTTTTTATGTTTTATTTTATGCTTTGACAGACATTGCGCTATACCTAAATAAATATCGTTCGCTGTGAACGGAGAAGTTTCGCGTAGATTGTAAATTTTCTTTTATAATTTTTGCGTGGAATTTTTGTATTGTATTGTATCATCGGTTGCAGGTAAAGTGGTATTTCTTCCATCGAATGAAGCAGCTTCGTTTGAAGCTTTAACGGCGTAGATTTAGATACGATGTATTATATAAATGCAACACAAAAATAGAAAAAGAGAAACGTTTCGTTATAAAGTTACAGCAGATTGTATCTGCTAAGTAGAGGCAAATATAATTTTTCAATTTCCGTCTTGCGATTGCAAGATATCACGCGCCTTCTAGTTCCTTCAAAAAGATATTGACACGATATGAAATTAAAATTCAACGATGTCGAACTTCTCCGCTCGCGTCGAACAACTTCTACGCAGCCGTTAAAACGAGTTTCGTTTAAAAATTCTACAAGGTTCTAAAAGCTGAATTTCTTAATAAACGATCTTAGTCTTTCTGGCAGTGATACTTTATGTGCAAATCGCACTTACAATTTCTAACAATCGTTAAATACAGTTTTCCAATAATTTCTAGTATGAATTTATCCTACCGGGCTTCCATATCGAAACCCATTGTACCATTCTCCATTTACATTACATTTCATCTCATTTCTCATCGAACACATTGACACAATTCGAACAATTTCAACCTCGATATTCCACAAAAAACTGACACGTCAAATTCTCCAAGTAATCGCAATTTTCTCTTCTCCCTTGGCAGTGATTAATATCTTACGTGCACGAAGCTGCACAACCTCATCGCCGAGGTAACAGTAGAGACTTAACATGAAAATGTCTCTTTTGAAGCCGACGAACGGTGGCAACGATAAACGAAGCCTCAGGAAAGAAGAAAACCGAACTTCGGTAGCGCAAAAAACGAGCGAGTCGTTCGACGAACGACGACGGCGAACGACTTTCGAACGTGGTGTTCTTCTCTCTTTTCCTAACCGGTGTGCGCTCTTCTTATTCTCTTCTCTCGCCCGCACTCTCTCTTTCTCTCCGGCTTTCTCGTCGACTTTTCCTTCCACATTCTCTCCCTCCCTTTCACTCTTCCACTGCGTCCCTCTTTCTTTGTTTAGAAATCGTTCAAGTAGAAAAAAGAAAGCGTTACGAACGAATAAAAAATCGTTAGAGACATTGACACAGCCAAATCTTTGTTTAAACGTCTCTGACACTTCGTGTTGTTTGTTCCGATACAGCGTACCTAATCTCAACTCTGGACCGATTCCCCTTAAATCCTACTTTTATTGGGAAGCAACTCGTTCTCCTCGTCCTAACGTCTCTCCACCCACCCTCTCTTCGTTCCACACCGAACCAACTTTGAACACTTGGTGGATATTGCGTTGTGCGTGCACCGGACGAATCCCGTCGCGCGGCCTTGAAAGTCGAGGATCGTTCGGTCGGCACCTGTTCCCCTCTTCGTTTCGATTTCTTCCCACTGGTTCACCTGTATTTGAGCCGTTTACAGGCCAAAGTGGTTACCTCCACTTTTCCATATTTCTGAAATGTTAGCGTCGAAGCACTTGATCGACGCTTATCTTATATAACTTGATCAACACACGTTCAATGCGAGGTCGACACATACGTCGAGGAAGAGGAAGTTATACGGTGACGACGTCGGTATACGTATCGACGTCATTCTTCTTTATTTCTTTTTCTATTTTTAAACGACTTAATGCGTGTTCATCTTTTTTCTCTAGGAGCAAGTAAAACGAATTGTTTTCGTCACAGAAGATAGGACTCGTAGAGATCCTCCCGTATGGAACGTGTTAATTTTCCTCGTTTTACGTCTCGTGCGGTTAACTGATTTAAAAGTGGCAAATAAGCGGCTCGTTTAACCCTAACGTAGGCAACCAGCTATCCATTTCTATATTTCTCTTACCAATTTTCACTTCCTAACGAAGATATTCTTCCGGGACGATTATAACAAGGATCTCCTCCCTTTGAATATTTCTAAAATTTATGTAAAACTTTTAAATATCCAAGCTTCAAACTCTATACATTTATTACATAACCATGGAGTTTTGGCTGCCTACGCGAGGGGTATTTTCTTTCTCGTTGCTTTTCATATAGTATAATTTTGTATCATATATCCTTTTTATATATATTTTTCGAAAAATTGGCTTCTGAAGAGAACCGAAAGGGGATTAACGGTAGCCTGACCGAACGAGGATATGCAATAGAGATCGTGGACGCGCGATGGTTCCCCAAAATTCCTTCTAATTCGTCCTAATTTTGTTTGTTAACATCGCGGGAAAGCTGCGGACGATTACGTGGACCGGTCCACGGTATAAATATCCGGCGAGTCGTCCGGTTCGTCGCACAGAATCGAAACGTAACTCGTTTTGGCTGACTAAAAGACACACAGCGTTCCTCTTGATCGATCCTGACCGATCCACGTCAGCCAACCTAATCTATTTAATTACTTACTAATAACAAACACTGGCTCTCCGTGACTTCTGTACGTATATGTATGTCTAGTGCATACATGTATATGCATGTGTGTGTATACATAAGCTTATTCGAAGGTTTTGTACGGTGAGCTGTACGGTTTCTCACTCTTGCGGGGAGGAAAAAGAAAAGGATAATTGATCTCGTCTGATCGCGTTTTTCCTCCCTGTGTGCTATGTAGTTAAAATTCTTTTTTCCCTATTCGAATATGCTCGAACTTTTGCAAGTAACGCAACTGGATCGTTTGGTAAAAAAGTCTCTGAATAGAAACATACTTGTGGTTCGCTTAGTATTCGCCCGTGTGTGTTATGATATTCTTACTCATCGTATCGTTTCCCGTTTTTTCCCCCCGTTCGATCTGTCGGTGCAAGAATGTACAAGAATGAATAAAAAAGAAAGGGAAAATAAAAACGTCGCGTGCCTCCTCGTTCAGTCCGCGGTTTTTACATATACATAATGATAATAATAATTAGAATAATAATAAAAAATAATATTAATTATTAAAATTGTTATAATAAAAATAATATTAATAATAATAATAATGATAAGAATAATTATTATAATATATATAGGATTTTTCTAAATATATATATATATATGTGTACATATATATATATGTTTCTATATACACAAGGTAGACCTAATGAATTTATTATACCGCGCGTTAAATGTTTCATTTAGATCCCCATAACGTGTCGAGCTCCTCGAGAAACATCACATAGATTACGTCAGAGACCAACAAACGTTCTAAGATCGACTTAGAGTCCCGAATCTCCCATAGACAGCCTAACCATTTTACGAACCTTCTTCTTATTAAATCGTACATATTTTCATACGTCGGGTATTTCCTTTGCTTTTCCTCCAATTATTTTATATGTCGTTACCCGATGTTTAACACGCGCGACAAGTGCAAACAATTAACTGCTATAAACCTCTCCCCGCTCTCCCTTCTCCATTCCTATTCGAATTGTTCCATTCATAAACTCTTTCCAAAATTCTTTTTCCCCATTCTCGCTCTTTGCACACGTGTTTCTCTCTCTCTCTCTCTCTCCCTCTCACTCAATTCTCGTTTCATCGCTTTCCTCTTTCTACAAACCGATCAAAATTGGCAGCCTATATATATATACATACATACATATATATATATATATGTATATATATGTATATATGTATATGAACGGTCGTTTTTCGCTCGATATATCCCTTAACGCAACTTACAGCGTCCGATAATAAAAAGTACTAAGTGGTAGAGATGTAGCTTTATCATAATCCATAGAATTAGCAGCAGCTTGTCCATCTTATCAGCTAGGGGTGAATATCGTCTTAGCAGCGATAGATTGTTCAGCGGTAATAAAAATGTAGAAAGTAAAACGTGGATAGTCGCTAAGAACGATTTAAAAAGTTCCTCTCCGTTTTCTTATCTTCCTCTTTTTTTCTCCTTCTTCTCCTCCTTTTTCTCCATTTTCACGTCTCTTAAACCTAAGCGTTTCTTTTTTCTTCGTGTAGGGTGATTCTCGACGTGGCGTGAAGTTTCATTATCTCCGCGAGTTTCCGCTTTGCCTATTTCTTCTCATCTCCCTCTCCTATGAGCTTAAGAAATATGCTTCGTCGTACAAATGTCATGTGTGTGTGTGTGTGTGTGTGTGTGTTTGTTTGTTTTGTGATTCCTTTCTTTCAGTCGGTACCGCGACGCCACGACGTCGCATCGATTCTTTCAAAAGATATTAAAGAAAGAAAGAAAGAAAAAAAAAAGAAAAAGTAAAAAGAAATGGCTCTCACACTTTCTCACTCACGCTCGTTCTCGTTCACTCTTACATACTTTCGCATTTTTATACGTAAACACACAGATACAGACATTCTTTCCTCTATCATTATACCCTTGTTTCCGCAAGAAATTAAAACAGAAGAGTTTCCTCCGCATTCTTTCTCGTGTTCATCCACCCTCTCTCGTATTCCTCTTACTTCACGTGATAGCGTGATATATGTATGTATATCTATCTATCTATTATATATATATATATATATATATGTATATATATATAAAGTCTCTACGTGTACAATCTTATGTATAGTCTTCGCCAAGTCTCTTGATCACGCGTTTTCGCGCGTTCTATCTCATCGCCCGCCGCTAGCGGGAACGAGCGGAAACCCCCTATATTTCTCCGCTCTCTATCAACCCCTATTATCTTGGTTTCTTTTTTTTCTTTTCTTTGTTAACCCCTCGTTTCGCTTAGGTCGCTTAGGTTTTCCCTGTCTGTCTGAGGTATTCTATTCTGCGAGATGCGTGTACAATTAATAAAAATAGTAGCTAATCGCTCGGTAATTAAAATAGCGGTATCAATAGATTGGTAGGCGGCGTTGAAAAGAGAAAAATCCCAGAAAAATCGGCAAGCTATTCCGCTTTCTAGAAAGTTTCTTCGACTAATTGTCTCCCCTCGAGTCTCTCCCCTTTGAAGATTCATTCTACTCCTCAAAATATAATACACGGAACAGGCGTACGACACAACGTTTCTGCCAGAGGAAGAAAATCTAAAAATTCCTCTTTCCGATCGCGTTCTCCCCGCTGCAATCTCAACCGTCCTACTATGCAGTTCGACTCGATCTCTTTTGTTCGATTCAGCTTCTTTCGAACCGCTTGATTCGTTCGATTCGACGAACCTAATTCTGTAGGAAAATGATTACGAGGGTGTAAAACGTACCCGTGCCAGTTCGAGGATTATCTTTTCACCACCACCTCCAAGCCCTGCGCCGTCTCGAGACGACCAGTGGCATCCTGGAAAAATAAACTTTCGCGCGCGGTTTCTGTTCGGGTTGTTCCGTTCGGTTTCGCGAGCTACTTTGTCGCTGCCCGTGGGCGAAACGAAGGGTCAAAGGGAAGCTCGACGACGATGTTGACGACGACGACGATGATGACGTTCCCGTTAGCGTAGCGAGGCCGTCCCGACGTCCGTCGATCGCGGCCATGATCCAACATTTCGTGGATAAGGCGGCAGTAGAAAGGCGGTTCTTCTCATCGTACGCCGTTTCACTTGGGCACGCGATAGTAGCGCAACACCAGGTAGCCCAGGGTGCGGAATATCACTAGGAACGCCAGGAGGACGGCCGTGTTCGCCCATAGTGGAAGACCGGAACCCCTGGCGCCGCCCTGGCTTTCTAGAATCGCAGACACCGGTATAGTCGTCGAGTTCCTGCACTCTTGGAACTTGCTCGGCTGCGAGCATCTGCAAATCAAAGGATGGATCGTGGTTGATTAGTTTGGTCTCGTTCTCGGTTTGATTTAGGCATTTTTTTTTTTTTTTTTTTGGAAATTGTGGATTGGCTTCTTTTTCATTTCTTTTGAGTTTTCTTTCTTTTCTCTCTTTTTTTTCTTTTTTCATTGAGTGTTCAATATTACACGCGCCTTTCAAGGTTACCGTGACCACGATGAGAACGATCAGTAGCACAGAGCCTACCTATAATAGGTCGTATAAACGAATATCTTTCAGAAAATCTAGAGCTTTTGTGCCGGAGTCTTGCTTTTGTAGCATGTTGAGCGTATTATGTACGTAGTTGAGTCATGCTGTGGATCAGTTTGTGCGTTTATACGTGGGACATTGAAACGTGAAAAATTGTGTCGAATATATATAATTTGGAAAAATACACAGAGTATGTAAAATAAGGTACTCGTTGCAATATTTAATTTTTATTTTATTACATTTATGGGTGTAAAACTATATAGAACGAATATAATGTACAGAGATATATAAAATAGCCAGAGTACTGAAACTATAATAGATAAGATGATCTTTTATTTAATATTCTATTCTATCTCTTTAGTCGCGTTCATAAAAATAAAATAAATTTGCATGAAGTTATAATATTAATTTTTTATTTAATATCTCTCTTCGATATAAATTACTCATCTTCAGAATTTCATTTTCCCTCCCCTCAATCTCATCCTGATACTGGAATTTTGTAAACATCGAAGAGAACAATTTGGATTTGATTAATGCGTTGCCACGCATCGTTGAACCAAATATGACATCGATTCCAAGAATCTAGCGTTCACCATAGCGTGAGCTCTAAAGCGGTTAGACGTGATCGTTGAATGATGCATCGTATCGCGTCGCAGTAGAGGTTCATTTATCATTTATACGCGATGTTCCTCTAAATTCGCGAGTGACAGAATCTAAACGGACGAATTTTAAAAATCAATTGTCCCACAAACGAACCTTCAAACGCAAAAAAAATATTCTTTCGCCGATTCCACTTGTTTAAAAAAATAATACAAATCGCGTGTATCCGTAAATTACAGCTTCGTCCGAAAGAACAAAAATTTGCTCCATAATTTGTACGTGTTTATTCGAGAAGAATCGGCTCGTGTAAATTCGTAAATTGCAGAATTTGACTGAACGAATTTTTGAAATCGAGCATCCTATAAATAGAGCCTCAGTCGACAGAAGAAACATATTCTATAATTTCTATTTATTTTTCCAAGGAGGATCAGCTCGTGTAGACAATGAACTTACGAATTTTTAAAGTCAATTATCTTAAACATATAAAGCTTCACACGAAAGAAAAGATCCATAATTTTTACTTATTTTCTCAAGAAAAATCTTGTAAATTCGTATTTATTGACTATGTCGTACTCTTCATAGACTTTGAAATTGTTACTTACGTGATCGGCTCACCGACGCCGAATTCCAGAATCTGCATGTTTTGATAGGCATAGTGCACCATGCTCGCGTATCTGGCCCATGCCAGCCATGGCGGAACCGCCGTCGCCAAATAACCGCCAAGCAATTGTGTGGCGAGCGTGTAAAGCGCGGACGCAGTTATGCTAACTTGGAGGTCCAGACAACATGCACCAACGAAGAATCCCACGCTCTGAAATCAGAAAACACAGTGGCGTTTCGAATTATTAAAATATAGTTCGTAATAGTAACTATAATAAACAAACCATCTATGGCGAATATTCTTTCAGAAAGACACGATTAGTTGGAAAAATCTAAAAACACACTGTACCAATCTATGAAATCTTTCGTAGCTTAAAAGTATAATTTTGACGCAACTTTGCAACTCGATGAAGTGGAAGGTCAGGTTTGTAGGAATTGTACAAAGAATTCGATGAACTTGCCTTTGGCAAACTAGAGAATGTAACTTTGGACGAAAGTGAAACACGAGATTTCTACGCGGAGATCTAAAAATGTACTTTTAAAATCGAACTAGAGAAGACTAGATTTACAATTAAGAACGTAACAAAGCAGAATGACGCTCCTAGATTGTGTGTCACATATTTTAATAAATGCAGAAATTATTTTCTTTTATTTTCTCTTTTTATCTTTCAATTCTGAGACGTCCTCGGTTACTCATTTTAATTTCTTCCTGATCACTTTCTAACATTAAAGTAGAAATTTCTAGAAAATTTGCAAACTTCATTAAATACGTTATATCATTAAATTGATTAAATATGTAGATATCTTGCAACAAGAATTTTATTACAAACGCGAAAATCTCTATACAAAATCTTAGAATAATAAATCAATGACAGTTTAATCGATGAGTGAAGGAACGCGATAAACTGTCGTTCAAGCGATGGTCGATTAGCAATTGAACTTATAGAAATCGAGTTGATCGCGACATTACACACCGGCATGTTGTGAAACGCGCGAGTTACTCATTTCCGTCAATAGGTAGGTGGTTTTGAAAGTAAATCGCGGCCGCCTTTCATGCTACGATGACTTAGTACGTTGACCGTAGGTGGACAGTGTCGAGGGCTGGTCGTACGAAGGGAGAGGAAGAGGAGAGGCGGAAAAAAAGGAAACCGCGAAATTCTTGCTGTTTATATTTCTTGTGACTAAAGAAATTTGCCATGATTGCGACAGCATGCTGTCGTTACTCGCACTGTGGTTCTGTCATTGATGCTGCGTCCATTATTTAACGTTACCGCGTTCTTTAAATCATTTTCCAATTTTATTTTCTATTTTTCATCGAGCGAATCTTTAAATTTCAGAGAAATATTTAAACTATCGTTTTCGCGCGATTTTTTTCTTTTATTTCTAAATTTTTCTAAATCTAAATTCTAAATTCTAAATAATAAATCTAAATTCTAAATCTAATTCTAAAATTTTCTAAATTTTTTGCTGAAAGTTAAACGTTTCTTTTTTCGCTTATCGAAAAAGGCACAAGTATCTAAAGATTAAAGTAGAATTGAAAGATTGACGTCTGTAATGTGAAATTTCGTATCTGTATGAGAATTGAAATTTCGTTTCTTTACGAGAAATAAAATTTCAGTCGACTTCAATTTTTCTTCTTCGGTTTATGGTGTGCGATTACGGGTTCGTGATTTAATCGTTCGCATAATTTTGAAGATAAAATTATTCCATGATATCGATAAATGAAACTAAAATAAGTGAGAATGAAAGAAATAAACGAATATTATTAGTCGATAATAGCGTTAATAATAAAAGTGTCAAAATGGAGAAGAAAGTTTGAAATTCGATTTTTAGCTATTAATTTACATTTGAACGACACAGTTGTACATATAGTATCTTCTTTGCAAATTTCTAGTACGCTGCCATTAAATATTCACAAATTATCTCAACATGCATACAACTCGCTTCTGCCCCATTTTCAAGTAAACCAATGTAATCAATTCCATTGAAACGCGTATACAAACATTCGTGTTTCAATTTCATTGTTTGAATCCTATTGAATCAACCTCGTTTCTCTTGAATGAAAAAATAAACCATGTAAATTCGCCTGTAGATACACGATCAACGCGAGCCAAACGCTATTACGTTAAACTTCAAATAAAAAGACGTAGATATCCTTGGATCGTATCTTGCTAATCGAGATTTAATGTTTCTCGAATGTCTCACTGATTTTATACGGGCAAGCTTCTGACTGATAGAAAATATACGAGAAAATTGTTTGTTTCGCCAATCTTACGAATAGACTACGCATTTTTATTCAAATTCATACTCTTGAGAATATAATTAAAAAATGGAACCCCGATAGAAAATTGCTTTCCTACCAAGTATTGTATAAACTACTATACTTTTGCATATTTCGTATATTTTGTACAAGAGATTTCCAAAGGTCCCATTTAGATCCTATTTAACTTTATTAATGACACAGTTAGGGTAATCCCCAGCATAGCTGGTGTTTGCCATTCGCCGACGATCTTGAAATCTTTAAAAACACTTTGCCGATGATTGTATCCTATAGCAAATCGATCTTCGCCACTTTTTCATGCAAAATCAACGGAGTGTGGCTAAATTTTACTAAATTCCATTTAACAAGGTCATCTCGACGACTATGCGCGATTGTGTAAGAGTATAAACTCGACAACGTGGCTCTGTCTCAAGTATCAGAGATTCGTGAGTTAAGCGTCCGCTATTCATCGCTTAAAAAGAAAATATTAATATTAGGATTTATAAAGCGCTGTGCTTGAAATTTCAGTCCTCCCCTCGCTATCAAGCTGTTACATTGCTCGCTTGTTAGACCGTGGTTGGGGTATGCATCGGCAATTTGGTCGCCAAATCAAGCTAAACACGTACGATTAATAGAGAGGATACAGCATAACTCGCTAAGATACGTGACCTTTAAGTCGGGTCATGGAATGGCTTTTGCGGATCATAATTACAATCAGATCATGAGTCAGCTTAGCCTTGAACCGCTTGAACCCCCAAGGACTTTAGCGGATCTGCTTTTCCTATTCAAGCCGGTTAACGGTATTATCACGACTTGTTGGCCACGGCTTCTTCAGTTGATTCATTTTTACGCTCTTATGAGACCATTTAGATCTTCAGCAACTTTTTCTCACGCATCGCTGTACATCTGGTCTTTTCTAATTTTTGATCCGCTAAACCGCACATATGTACTGCTTTGCATATTTTCCTATGCGACGTTAATTCCTTTAGAAATTCTGTTGCCAATCATCTGCAAGTCTTTAGGATACAGCTCCTTTGCCTGCGGTTCTTGCAGCTTACACTCACTGCAATACTTATGTACACTAACGAGACTTGTCTCAGTTTATTCAATAAATATATAGAATTAATAGAGCTCTCTATTTCCGCCTAGACTGCCATTCAAGCTACAAGATGTAAGAATAGTCATAAAATGCACGCTGAATCAGAACCAGAAGACACAAGCTTCCTCGTAAACGAAAACACATACGTAATAAATAAATCATAAAAATAATCATAGTTCGACTCTGTTAGCTATACGTACAATAAGTACTGAACTCGTTAATACGTACAATCCTTATAATCCAAATTAATATCTATCTATGTAAATCTGTATCTCAAATTGCTCATATCATCCTGTATCTTCTTTCTAATATATATACAGGGTGATTGGTAACTGGTGGTACAAGCGAAAAGGGGGTGATTTTACGCGAAAAAGAAGTCGAAAATATAGAATAAAAATTTTTTTTTTTAATTTTTCCATCGAGACAACGATCTACAGTGAGATCCGTTATAACGAGACGCGATAAGGTGCACGCGTACCGAGCGAAAATTCAGAGTCGATTTTCTCGAAAACAAAGCCTCGAACGAACAATTTTTATTCTATATTTTCGACTTCTTTTTTTGCGTAGAATCGCCCCCTTTCCGCTTGTACCACCAGTTACCAACCACCCTGTATATATATTAGAAAGAAGATACAGGATGATATGAGCAACTCCCAACCACCCTGTATATATATATTATAAATATTTGTTCATATTACGCGCGTTCTGTGTAATTTTCCACTTTGGAATTTCCTACAAACGCGACAAAGTCCGCAGTCCGTTTATGAGTAAACTTCCCGACTGAGAGAAAATGAGCGAAAAAGATGAAAAAGGATCCTACCTGCGCGACGACGGTGTTGAGTAAGAGGAACGCCAGCAGGGTGACGAAAACTGCCGGATTGTGGAAGCCCAACATCGGGTAACTAATGATATGGTAGACCGCGGGCAACGTAATCGTAAGCGGCAGCTCGCCGACCATCTTCGCCAAGTAATAGGCCGAGAGCCGATACGATCCTGACAGTCGCTCCTTGTTGATCACCTCGCGTTCTGGAGGAACTGAAACAGAATTTCATTCGCCATTTATTCACGTGTATCTGTATACAGTGTTTCGATAATTACGATACAAATTGTCACACATTGCGTGCTTCGTTCTGGATAGAACAGAATTTGGAAATTTGTTTAGCGCACGCCAACTCGGTTAATTCCGTACTGGGTATGAACGAACAATTAGCAGGAGATTGTCCTGCATGCGAGAGTAAGTGAAAAACGTGGAATAAAATTGTTCCAATTGGGGCCCTGCTTTCGAGAGTATAGAGTTTCAACATGTTCAATCAAGAATCAGTCCGATACGTGCAGACCTATCTAAACAAAGTTTCAAATTTAATTTCCTCGCGAACGAAACGTTCCATGAAGAAGCTTTGCTCGGCATATTTACTAACAAATTTTTACTGTACGGTTTCGACGTATTTGGAATGAGAATTTATTTGAAGTGGGAAAGTATTCCTATATCAATCTCACGTGGAATACGTCGTAAGGAGTTACAAATACTAGAATCGTTTGTTTTAGTCGTAAGAACCCTTACAAGAGAGAAGTATAATCGTAATTTAACTAATTCGGTATACTATTATTGTTTCTTTATTTTCCTTTTAAATCTGTAAAGACCATAAACGCTACAGCTCCAAGTTCAAGTTCCCGCAATTAGCAGAATCCTACCAACTCACAAACAACGTTTTATACAATTGAAACATAGCAGAGAATTCCTTTTCAGAGTAACAAACCGTTAACAACAGATATACAACGTGGCGACGGAATCCAAACGAGAAATTCTTGTGAACAAAGGATAGTAAATGATAAAATGGAAAAGTTAGTAGTTCCGTGATTATTTTAGGAGGCGCACAACTTTATCATAGAGCCAGCAGCGATGTCTAGTCGCACGAGTTTGCCATTTTACAGTCATCGTCCCTCATCCTCGAGTAGAAAGTGAAATGGCTACAAGCAGACGATGAAAGCAAACTCGAAAAAGGGATGCTGGCTCGCAGCGAGCTGTAAAACCGATTTTAGCATCCTCTTTGATTCCCTCTCCATTCGAACCTCTTCCATCTCTTGGCTATTCAGCTTCCTTTCTCGTTTCTTACTCTTTTCTACGTCTCTTATGCTTTAGTATGTATACCCTTACTATAATCACGAGCTTCTGGCTGCAAAGTCGAAATTCGGTGCCTTCAACTTACTTAGTCTTTGCCTTTTGGTGCAAAATTTTGGCATTCCTGAAGAAACGAGTTTCTTTGACGATGGATTGGCCTCTTTCTTTTCGTTAAATATAAAGTAGAAAGAGCGGCTTCTACGATATTCTTTCATTTGAAGAAAATCTCTTGTAAGTTTGGTCCTTTTTGTGGATATCTTGGACTATTTATGTAGAATTTAGTATTTCTCATGTTTCCTCTCTTTCTAAGCTTTTGCGAGGATAGCATAGTTTTTCGTATGTTTTTCTTACATTTTTCATTGTACTTTATAACTTAACTCTCCTAGAATCATTTTTTCTTTCTGAGAAAAATTGTTTTCTATTGACCACTATAATAGAAATACATTTCTCTTCTTTTGGTGGTTTTAATATTTATTTTTTGGTTAAACGATAACTTATTAAATAAGTATCTTAGTCATTCGTGTCGTACTATCTATACAAATTTCTGTGGAAGCTCTGACACCAAAAGTACCAAAGTTTCTCTCCAGTCTTTTTAGTTTTGCACTCTGTACATTCGAAACGACCATTGAACATTGGTCTCTCCTCGCCATGAACACGAGAAAACACTCGACTTCCCTCCAGATCAGATAGATACCAATGCGGACGACAATATTCAACGATAAAAGAACTTTAGCAAACTTGCCTTCGGACAATTTTGACTTAACCACGTTTTCTAGTATTGTTCAGCGATATCTGCCCAATATTTTCTACTTCCATTTACTGTAGATTTTCCAACGTAGAAGGGTCACGTCGCTTTTGCGAATCCTCAACTGCGATGGAACTTTTTGGCAGAAAAATAAAAATGTGCAACGAATCGAATAAATTGAAGGACTGATAATAACAATGATCCTGGTCAATCCTTGTCTCTTTGTAGAGCAATGAAAAGTACTTCGGTATAATATATATTCATATTTATATATATTATCTGAACCTCTGTTCACCAGATACAAATTTGTCTGAAAAGAATATCCATTCTACATGTCCCATTTGAAATTTTACATGCAATTATCTCCCTATTGTTATTCAATATTATCGTTGTCAATATATCTGTTATCATTATTGTTGGTACTGTTGTTATCATTGTAGTTTTGCACTATTTGTTATTAAAAAAATATTTCAAACAGAACTTACATTATTTCGACTATAATAATAAATGACCTCGAACAACTTTGGAAGACCACCATATTATAGGTTGATAAAATTGTTACACGACTACCTAAGTGAAAACATATAGTTCCATTGAAAAAGAAAGAGCAAGGGTCGTCTTAAAATATCAGAGGCCCATCTAGACAAGATTCGTAACCATTACGAGATATTCCCCTCGGAATAAGACAAATTCTGCTTGAAAAATATGTTTCAATCGCATACTTGAAACGGGACATCTTACAACAGATAAATGTTAATGATCTACGAAAAAGTCAGAATAAAAGTTTAAGTGCTCTAAGATTAAGCGACTCATCCCAAAGTTTTGTGATAACGATTAGCCGGCAATTAGCTAACGATAAGGATGAAGTGTTCCAACAGCCGATTATTTAACCCTCATCCGTCCCTCGTGTCAAGTTTGACACACTTTTCCCGCCAAAGATTATAATATTCTGCCTTTTATAGAACAATTTGTCCGGAACCTTTTCAATCCAATTCTCTTTCTATATTCTTTGCGACGAATATGCGAAGGAATCCCGATAAAATAATCTTCAAAATTAATTAATTACCTCTCCGTTTCACGCACTTTTTCACCATTGTGTCGAATCGACACCGAGGGACTCGCGTAAAGACGCGATTTTGAGGGACGGTTGAGGGTTAAGGGATTGAAAGCTTCAACAAAGACAGAGAGTTTCGTTACGACCATCACGGTTTCTTCTAGTAGAAAATTTCTATGCCGTTTCAAAGACAGGCTGACCGTCTGAAATTCGTCACGGCCGTTTCGAGCTTTGGTACCGGGTACGACAAAAGGGTCTCAATTGCCGTGCCGGATGATAAGTGGGTCACGGCACGACCTACATACTAACGTCTTGATTGACCGTTCCTCTGGTCCTTTGCAATTCTTTGCAATAAAAAAAAACGTGCGTTCGACTGAATGGCCGATTCAGAGCGTCACGTCGTCGCCGCTCAATTAACCAATCTACCTCATATCTGAGACTCTCCGCGTTGTTGCGCAACTGCCTCCACTTGTCCATCACCACCTGAGAACTTTCCATCGTCGAGCTTCGATCGTCGTGTTACTTCTCCTTCCTTTCGTAAATGTTCAGGAACGTTTTTCGACTAGTTGATTGGATGGCAGGAAATTTCCAAGAGAAAACTCTTGGGGATAGGCAAGGGAGAAATTAAGGAGTTGTTGACAGACTTGGGTCGAAACTTCTGCAAGTATTTGTAGAGAAGTTCGAGTTGGTTAGTAGGTTCTAACGTGTAGTGAAAATTAAAGAGTTCGTAAGACGTGGTAGAATTAGTTGATAAGTTGTAGTACTTGCTTTTTTGTCTGCCAGCAATTAGAAAATTCAATTCGACGCTCGAGTGTTCTTTCTCTGCAAATTTTTCTCCTATTACTTATCTGAAGCTTGTACTTCAAATAGCTTGGATTTTTCCAATTAATTTATCGCCAGTTTGCTTATTTATACATTGTAAGAACGTTGGTATCCGTTGGCCAGAAACTCGAAGAAATTAGGAGTTTTTGCTGCTTGAAAAATCTGTAGGAATTATACATGCACAGACTGTGTAGATAAACAAATAAGGTGAGAATGAGTAAACGTACGAACAAACTGAGGATACAAGTAGACAAATCGAAGATACAAAGGACAATGAGAATATAAACAACAAATCAGAATGTCGTATATCGGAAATTTACAACGATACTAGGTATAATTGCTGAATAATCTGTAAATACTTTCTGCTGTAAAATAAAAATCGCGCGAATATTTCGTATTTTCCGATGAGTTATACTTCTTCGTTAAATTGGATTAAATTTCTTAAAACCGTGGTGCGCTAAATTGCTAAAATTGGACAAGTAAATATAGAAGGAGAATGAAAGACTTACAACTGGAGAGTGCACCAAAGTGCGCGAAGAGCATCCAGTACGTGGTGCTGAAGAACATCCAGCCTTGGATATCATGAAGTGCCGCTTCTGTTCTGGGAAGCCCTAGCCACAACAGTCCAGCGAGTAAGCCGAGAGCTATCGTTTGCAGCCAATTCAGACGAGACAGCATTCGTGGCCGTGCCTCTTGAAAGTTTCTTTCTGATAATACCTGAAATCATCAATCATAATCTTGCGTTACGTATATGTATATCTGACACATGTTTCATCTTGTATCTAGAGAATTATATATTTTTTGCTTGTATTCGAATGTAACAAGTTTTGAGAATATGTAAACCAGTGAATTCTATGTTACTTCGAAATGAATGTTCATAGTAATAGAAATTTTATTTAAAATCCAGTGGAACTCTATGTAATAGAAAAGTTGAGAATTTTTTTTTTAAATATGACACCTTCATAAATTACTTTATTATATTACAACTACTGTTACCTTCATTTACACTTATTTTTACACTTTAATTTACACTTATATCAACTACTTTATAAGTACGGAAATTAGAATAATGCAACGCGAATAGAAATTTATCATAACTTGACAAATTCTTTCAATTTTTTTATATTTCAAGTATCGAATGAATCGATTAAAATTTCGCACGTGCGTGTGTGCGTGTGCGTGTGCGTATTACTATGAAGGAATTCTGTTTATACTTTACCAAAAATCGTAAAATAAAATTACTTTACCGTCATCCTTGCAACATCGTGCAACGCGTAAAAATAGCAAACTTGAGCATAAAATTAAACCAACAATGGCCACGACTCGATCATTACGAGAAATTTCTTTCAAATTGCGAACATGTACGAAGAAACTGACTTTTTGATAGGTTCCAAGAATACGTAATTAATCAGAGGCTGATGGAGGTACTGTCATAAAAATTGAAGGAGTTGGACGACTGAAATGCAGATACACAACTTGGTTATTAATCTACGTGCTCGGAACGATATGAACACTGCCCCCGTGCGCGACAATGTCACAATGCAAGGTTGCTCAGCTACACCTCTTTGGTGCAGCTCAATTATATCAGCGGCCGTGAGGAAATAGAACGCAAAGTTTCACAATGCTGGTTTCGAAGGTCTCTTTAAATTACAACTATAGTACGCGAGCAACTTCACCATATGACGAGCACGTTATCGTTAATTACTCAATTAACAGGCAAATCGATCGCAGCCATCGATCTAAGCAACGTACGGTACGCTTGTATACTTAGTCAGGCTGAATTTCATTTAAATTCAAATGGCTAACTTAAAATTATCTGTAATGTAATCTAGCTGTCTATTATATCTGAATTTTGTTGATTTATTGCGTTGCAAAATAAATACGGCCTTGTTTTATGCTTGCTACAAGATACGCGTGTCTAAAGACAAGGCCAATTTATGCCACGACCTGATACATTTATATTTTAAACTGAATCTTTTCTCATAGTTGAGAAACACGTATAATGAAATTTTTTCACAAGTGACAGTGTTTTTCATACAGTTACTATATATATATATTATTTTCATATTGAAACATTGTAAAACAAAATATAAACCTTTGAAAACGGTTTCAAAGTTTAATCAGCGTTTTCTAAGCAAACAAAAACATATTTGGGCATTTAGGATTTTACTGAATTTTAGTGAAATCTCTTTTTGTAAGATTAATTAGGAGACAGAAACCCCTGGAAATTTTGGATTTTATTAATCGACGATCCGATAAAGACAGAACAATTAAACATAAGTTACACGTGATATAAAATATACCAATATAATAACAAACAAAATCTTCCCATGAAATTGGGTTATTATTAAAAAAAGAAAGAAATATCTGAAATTTCTACCTCGACATTTCTTATACATTTCAAACCAAATGACATATAACGCAGCTTATATCATCTACCTAAAAACAAAATAATCTCACGAGATCGTTTCACGCTATACGTAATATCATTCCAATTGATTATTTGCCATAAAAATTAGTTCGTTAAAAGATATCAATTTTCTTAAGAAATATTTTCCTCCATTTTCCACTCTTTATCGTAAAACGTTTTCTAAATCTCAACATCGCAATCTCAACACGCAAGTGACACGGAATATAAAAAGAGGGGCGGGACTTTCTCTATCGTGAATCGAGCTGAAAACACAGCTGCGCGAAGAATAGTTGAATCGGGTAAAAGTGATGCAAGTGGCGAGATGCGTTTGCACAAAGCACGCCACAACGAACAGACATACCGGTCGTTGTAATTATCCGGATATGGCGAATCGCGTAAACGCGACCTAGTTCTCTTTTCTGCGTTGCTCGATCCTCTTTAGCGAGCCGATTCTCTTTCTTTTATCTTCTTGCTCGTCTCGCTTCCAGATCTCCGGCTTTTCCAATTCACGGCACCCACGCACTTTCTTCGGGAATCGCTCGATTTCTTCAGGGCGAACGAATTTCTTCTCGACCGTCACTTTGACGAGAAGACGTAATTTGAAGTTCGATCCAAGCTTTTCTGATCGACGAGACGCTTGTTGGGAAATTTTATGGAAGATGAAGATTTCTTCGAGGCGAATGAATTTCTTTTCGATTATAGATTTGGTAAGAAGGTATAGTCTAGAGTTTCAGCGAGGTCAAGTGAAATAATCGATTGAATTTGTTAAGATTTTCTTTTCTATTGAGATTCGATCAGCGATTGTTGATCGTTGAATTTTTGATCGATTTTCCTAGCGAACAAATATAGTCTGGTAAATATTACTTTCGTTCTGAGAGATTCCTTGTTTATTTATTATTAAGATAATTAATTCAAGTTAAAATTCAATTTGTTAATTATTAAGATTCTCTTCTTATTTCCTTTCCATGGAAATGTGTGATTTATATTATCCTGAAACATTTGGTAAAGTTTAGATTGTACGACTAATTTAAAAGCTTGTTTAGGGTAATTTTCCTCGTGATTTTGATGCAAAACTATTTTAGTAGATGTAGACTCTGCAGAAGAATAGTTGATCACATAGATAATCTGTTGTTGCTTACAGATTTCTTCGTAATTTTATCGAAGTACAATTTTGGTGTTTCAGCGAACGAAGTGGTTCAACACAATTTAATAAAACTTTATTCGAAATAAAATAACCAATAAGATCGATGAAAACGAGCATCATATTGACACTATTACATTATGTTTGTATCATTTATTATCTACTACAATTCGTACAAGCGTCATTATATTTCACTTTTCAAGACGATCCCCCGAAGCTTTGTATCTTATCTGAAACCTGTTTCGAAACTTGTACTTCCCTTTCCGAACATATATCACGATTTACGATAAACAATTTAAAAACTATGGTATATTTTCAGCTCCTTCGATCACACACGCTTCCAATATTTTTCTTTTTTTTTTTTCATTATTCTCATTTAGTCCTTGATATCCAAAGAAACATATTGTTCGGAAAATTGTTGGCAATCTGAAAAATGATTGGATGAGGCGTAATAGGTGAACGATAGTGCGCCAGAAGATTAAACGGAAGAAATAGCAGGAGCACCTTGAATATTATCTGGAACGACTATGTTACAGCTATAGCCAGATAAACGTCGAGGACTCGCGATACGAATTTAACGCTCGCATTAAACTCGAATCCTGATGTCATTTCCATTTGCCTCCCTATTATCCCCTGCATACCAGGCCACTCATCTAAATTTTCATATTGCTATTGCATGCTCTATTAACCGTGCAATGCAATCGAACTTTTTGATCTCTCCTTCAGACGACGACGACGACGACGACGACGACGACGACGACGACGACGACGACCGCTTCTCTTTGCTTGCGTTAAGGCCAATTCGAGCCGAGCGTTGCGTTTCCGAGGAAATCAACGCTATTGCCCTACATAATTCTCAACGTTGGCGGTTCGCTTCGTGGAATGTCGTCGGATATTTTTCATTTCACCAAGAAAATTTCTCTCCCTATTCTCCTTACTATTGTTCCGATTGACACTTATCGCTACTTCATTTCAATGAACGTTCTTCGTACTAGAGACACTGGCATTGGTATTTGCTATTTTTAATCTTCCGAGAATTCTTTTGTATATTGTTTGCACTTTTCTTATTGTTGTTTATCGAGATTTATGTGCGGCGATTTATTCCAGGGATAAACACTCTTTATATGAGTAGCATTTATTGGTATCTACGATTTTTGATCTTATGACGAAAATTTCTATGTATTTTTTTTTTTTTAATTTTCATTATTTCTTTCTTTGTAAACATTTTTGTAGCAGGCATTGGTATTTCTTAATCATTTTTTTACTTCGCGATAAAAATGTCTGTTCCTAGTGCTTCTGTCATTCTTTAATCATTGGTTCGGATTTATTACCATTTATTGCGGACGTAAAAATTCCAAGGTGTTAGAATCGATTGGTAATTTTTCGTTTCTGTCACGCTGAGTATTCTCCTCCTTCTTCGTGTTATCCCTCTTATCCTTATTGATAATTCAGATTTATTGTAATTTATTTCACGCATAAAGATCCTTCGTATTTGTCATGCATTTATAAACAGAGATGTTCTCTGTAAGGAAATATTCATATGCGTTCGAGTTTGTACTTGGACACTGACATTCATCGAAAATTATATTCTCCATAGTGTAATGATCAAAATCGTCGATCAGAAATCTGACAGGAGAATCGCTATTAATAATTCAATATCAATAAACAATTCAATATTAAAAGTAAACGTCTCGTTTGGAAGGCAAGTGTTACAAAGTATTTTTAGAGTAAGAAATCTATAAAATTCTTCTCTTCATTTAAGAGTATAAGAAGCTGACCTCTTGCTGAATTTTGATAGTACGTCTGCTGCATAGATAGCACTAGAGAGTTAAGGTTACGTGGACGGAAGGGAAATATTCAAGATGGCACGCTGTAACGCAACGCGGCAAGGGAAGTGAAATCAGAAAGTTAACGAGAACCGGAGCATCATGCGGGACGATCTCATGACGATTCTGTTTTCAATTGCTAAACTGACGTCACTTCTTCTCGGGAAATAACGGAACCGAGTCCGGTTCATTTCGTTCCCTAACGATACGCCTCTTTGGCCTTCTGAACTGTATAAACTTTGCCATTCTACACATTCAGTTATTCAACCTTTATAGCTTTTCTAATTGAAAATTACCTCTGATATAACAGAATGTAATAGGAATATTTATCTGTACAAATATCTTGAACGTATCTGTCAATGTTAAAGATAAGAATTTTTAACAAAAACATTTTTTTCATTTGTATATACTGTACAGATTTGTTCTTCGTTGTTTTTGTACAGTACAATACATTATTTTGTGTTTAAAGGTAATCGAGAATTATCAAATTGATTTGCATATTCAATGAATTTTTGTTCAACCTCTCAATCTTTGATATATTAATAATATTTGACGTACCATAAACAATTATTCTTTTTTAATTATTTCTTCTTTAATAATTTCTTTAATAGTTTCTTTTCTAATTCTAAATATTCTTAATGTCCCCTACTGAAAGTAAAGCTTGTAGATGTTTAACAGATCTGTGTTTTCTGATAATTGTAGAATTTGTACATCTTAAATACATCAGTGTTTTCTATTAATTGTAGCAACCGTACATCTCAAATTTGTCGATATTCTCTCCTATATAACTGTAGGATCTGAATATCTTGAACATGTTGATATCAAAGACTTAAGACTTTTTGTAAAAGAATTCTGTATCTCTATTTGCTTCTTTTATTATCTTTTAAATAAAATAAATTTTTAAATGGAATTATATTTTTCCTATTTTTGAGCCAAACAATTTGTATTTAATCTAAGATCATTAATATAATATCTTGCAAGTGTGGTTACAAATTTAAGAAATTAGAATCGGTCAATCTTTGAAAAATTCCTCCTTCCTTTTTCCTCTTATATTTCATTGATTTCTCGTGACAAAGGCGCCAATTTCTATATCTCTACTATCGCTACAAACTGCACACATGTTGCATGAACATTGAGTGCAGCACAGTTTGAACGCCTAACCGCTGGAAACGTCTGCAAAGTGGTACTCACTTTAAATTGCGACCAGAAACTGGTGGGCCACTGCCAGGCATAGTCGTCGTCCGCAGAACTGGCACTGCTGCTGGCATGGCTTTGTGTGTCCAACCACAGCGTACGACCTTCGTCTTCTTTCACTGTAAATCATCGACACAATGAAAGGGCTAGAGAAGGTTTGTTCATTTTTCAAACTTTGTCATTTCAAACCGTGGCACGAGAAGAGAAAAATACCAAAAAATCCAAAACAGAATACATTTTAATCTTAACGCAATACTCAAATTTTGGTATTTCAATCTTGCTCGTATCTCAACAAGTAAAAAGATTTTCAACGTTCTAAGAAAGTGTTCGTTATAAAATTGGGATCATTGGAATAAGCAAATCAGTTATATAAATGAAAATAGCGAGATTCAAGTACGTACTACGCAAATTAAAGATCGAATGTATCGATAATCCTTCAAAATTCTTATAATTTCTCTTCAATTAACTAATCTTAAGATTTCTCCGATGAAAGAGCGATTTAACATTTTTAACAATTAACAAAGAAAAAATTAGACTACACTAAGATCGTAAAACTCGAATATTGTACAAATGAAAGATCGAACGTAGTTATAAAAGTTAAGAGTTATACAAATTCCTACGGTTTCTCTTCGTCCTGTCAATTAAAATTTTTCTAATCAAAAAGTGGTCTAATTAAAAGACTGACACGAACTAAAATCGTGAAACTCGAATATTCACATAAATCAATTTCGATCGAATTGAGTACCCAGAGAGTTATAAAAATTTCTACAATTTCTCTTCGTATCACGATCACGATACACATAAACTACAAAATAGAGAGATCAGAAACGTCGAACAATTATTATTGGCGAGTCGAATCGATCAGTTTTCTCTCGACTCGCAGTGTTCCTTTAGGCGATCGTTCGACCTTTGATTGCTCGCGAAGGGGGAAACGAAAGAATCATCCCCTCGGCCCGACATACTTCTCCGCCGCGAAAAATCCCCGTGTTATTGCTAGACAGTCCATTTATAAACCGTTAATCAATCGACGCCGGAGGAAATATTCGGCCGAGCGAGATACCCGTATCTCGAAGAATGATTACTGACTACAATGATCCGCATTCATCGTCCAATCGAACGATTCTTACGAACGTACGTTTGTTCAACGATGAATAGACCTGGAAAATAATCCTCCCGCGAGATCCAACCGCGTTTATACTCGATTGAATTTGGATAGAATTAAGATATCGTGGTAGGTCACGTGTCTGCAGATTTGTTGATAGTTACACTGTGATCGTTTATGCAGTTTAAACTGTACAAATGTACAGAATGTATATTCTGTACAAATGTGCGTATATAAAGAATCAAAAATATTTGTATTCAGTAAGCGAAATAAATTGTGTCATTTCGATTCTGTTCAAGAAAATATAATCTTGTATAAATCTTGTACGCAATCTATCGGTGACTTCGCCGAATTTTCTTGTTCCGTGCGAAACATATTGTTCGTATATATTGAAAGATCATTTTTTATTTTTGGTACATGCTTTAATACTAGGAGTATTTGAAGATTAGCATTCGAGGTTCTAGCAGTTTCTTAAGGGCTGTATATTTATTCCTTTATATTGTAATTCTTTAAGCGAGCTCTTTGAATGGAAGAAACCTTCTAAATTTTGGGCCAAACGTTTCATAACATCTTAATATTCATCTCCTTACAAGTTTCCTTCCTTCGAAATATAAAACTACAATTTCCAGTCAAACGCAATATAAAACAAAACTATTTGAAACCAAACACAATATTCATCTCCTTACAAGTCTCTTTTCTCCGAAATATAAAACTACAATTTCCAGCCAAACGCAATATAAAACAAAACTATTTGAAACCAAAGACAATATAAAACCATATATATTCATCTCCTTAGAAATTCCAAAGGAAATACAATCTATTTGACAACAGAAGGAAACAATATTTCATTCCTCTATACCCTTAAAATCGCAAACAATTAAAAATCCTCTTGAATACTTAAATCCTTATCCCGTGGCAAGCATCGGCTCGAAAAATCGATCGAATCTCGCAGACACGTTGACCCACAAACACCGGCCGGAGCCACCGGTGAACACGATCTTCGAGTTTTAAGCGGCTGAACCGGAACCGCAACTATTCTAGCTCGATATATCCGCGATAGTCCCTAGGCGTGCATACAGCCGACACCATGGACCGGTCGTGCACTATGCAATACCGTTGTGGCTGATGTGGTGTTCGTGATAATGGATCAGATGGTCGCAAAGCGGATGCTGGCTTGGATTGTACTCCGGACGAAGTTCTGGCGGGCAGTCAGGTCCCTGTCTCGTGTTCCTCGCCGCGGCCACGATGCGCTCGCGAACCTCTTCTGGCCCCTTTATTTGCTCCACTGTTAACAATCGAAAATGGAACATTGAAATTGGACATAAGCACGAAACGCTTAACTTTAATTGTTATTAGCGAGTTAAGACTGTCTTGGGTAATTGCACGACCTGATTTGCTGGTACGGTAAAGGGAATTTTCATGAGGATGACGAGATAGTGGTTGCTTTGACTGGAAGTTTAGAGCGGTTGCAGCAACCGCTGCTTTTGGACTAGATATTGAATATTTATGTCGGGTTAAAGACGTTAGATATTAACAATTTCCTTCTGGGTGATCAGAATTGCCAGGTTTGGCGTTAGTAATTGAATATTCATATTGGGTTTAGATTTCAAATATGACATTACCTCTTGGCAGAATTTTTCTCTAAGCGAATAGAGTGGCCATTGATTTTGAGTTTAAATATTGAATATTTATATCGAGTTAAAGATGTTAAGATATGGTATTAAATAAGACATTAGTCTCGTCACAGAATTTTTCTTTAATTCGAAGATGAATCTGAAGGATACGGTAGATATTTTTATGAATAAATATATTCCGGAATAAATAATCCTTTGATGAATTAATTACCTTTAAATAATTACCTTTCCTTGGTCTTGATAATTCGTTCGATAAGAAGTTAAATTTATTTCAGTCGGGTTAGAGAAAAAATAATGTATAGGATTTAGGAATTGGTATAATAATAACATCAATAGTAACTTATCGCCTATCGCGACCTTCTTTTAACGTGTACGGTGATTTTTCTTATTTTCTGCTTCTATATTCCAATCATGTTTATAAGTCTATTCATTTAAACAGAAGGCTCTTATTCTTAGTTTGCTTAGGAATTAATATTCTGTTCCGTTACGTGATTTTATTAATTCCATAATATTCAGTTTTAATATTTCTAAGTCTAAGTTTATGAAATTATTCTTTCGTCTCTCTGGTTTGTATAATGAACTTCTACGAAGTATTTATTACTCTAATATACTGTTGTATTTTATCAAAGCAACGTATAAGTTACTTTTTACTTCCTTGTATCTTATCAGAACGATGTTTACCTCACTTTAATAATGCACGATAATTTTATACGTATTTGCACGATCATAACATGTTATTTCATCGTTTGTTCTTTTATTAACAAGAAGTACTCACGTATAAAATCGGCAGGGTTATAGTGTGGCAGTAGCGTGAGTCCAATCGTAGAGAAGAACCTGCCAATATTCGTTGTAGGGCCATAATATGCCACCTGGCCATGACTCAACAGCAGGATCTTGCTGAAACTGTGGAACATCCTGGAACTGGGCTGATGCACTGTTACCACGATGCTCTTGCCTTCTTGTTCAGCGTATTTCTTCAATCGTGAAATCAGTCCTTGTGCCGAATGCGAGTCCAGTCCGCTCGTTGGTTCCTGGATAATCGTATTATTAATTATTTTACTTTCTACTTGTATCGTGTAATGGTATGGAGGTCAAGGATCTTCAGAATCGTTATTCTTTTTATTTTTATCCTTTCTAGCAAAGCGTTGTTCCTTTAGAATTTTGACTACTTTTGTCGTCGAAATTAAATTCTAATTACTGGCAGAAGTAATTGAGGAATATATAATATAGCAGTTTTTAATTGTGAGATATTTCGAAATTTTCTAGATAATTTCTGGCTTTGAAGTTTATTTAAGAATCCTAAGAAATATGCGATCTTTGAATATTTTAGGAATATGGAATTTTGTAAAATAACTTGCTCGAGATAATCTATTTTCAATAATTTCAAAAATATGCCACACTGTAACAATAGAATATTTCAAAACTAATCGAGCACACTCCAATGATAATAAAGCTTCTAAAGCAGAGAAAAATACGAAATCTTGTGGAATACTGATGCCGAGGAAAATTCTACAGGAAATTACCACCACTAAAGTATTTTTAAAGAAGATTGTTACTAATAAATCGTTTCAACGGAAATGAACAAAAAGTAAAGAATTCTAAAGAAGCTACATAGAAAATCCTCATTCCTTTCTATTATCAGCAACATTAAGAAGCTTACGTCGAGCAACATGAGCGAGGGATTGGTGAGAAGTTCGCAGGCTATGCTCGTCCTCTTCTTCTCGCCGCCGGACAGTCCTCGTTTCGTATAATCCCCGATAACTAAAGAACAGAAAGCGAAAAATAAAAATGAAGAACGCAGTTACACGGCTGTCTATATAACAGGGCGAACCTTTTGGCTCGCCATTATCTCGCGTTGGTAATTAATTAACACTAATTGGCGGATGTATCCTCGATGTTCCGGCGACTAAGCTGGATACCTTAATTCACGCGGAAAGACACGATGATGATGGGCGCCGTGGTTAAAAATACGCCGCTCAAAATACGTAATTGGGATGCAAGACGCGTGATACATATTCCGCGAACTTAATCTCCTCTGCACACGGTGTCTTCGAACTTTGTTGAATTTTTTTTTACAAGCCAAACTGATCCTTCGCTGTTTGGTAATTTGTCAAGTTTCGTTACATAAACGCAAGTGATTAATTCTTAAAAAAATAATTTACTTTTGTATGCTGGTTTACAGCGAAAAGATGACACGAATGATAGCCAATTTCAAGGTAACTGTAAAACGTAATGTGTGTAACATCGCTACTTCCCTACACATTTCAATTTGCGGAGTCGGTCAACCCGACTGCTGAATCGTTCATGTAGTAGAGGCATATTAAACCGGAGAAGGTAAGATGTATGAATAGTAGAGTGGATGTTGGTAGAACCGGAGGGAAATTGAATGGAGGAGAGGTGAGGTTGGTTTCTGTATTTTGAAATGTTCTTTGTGACGTAGGTAACGCAAAACTGAGCGATTTATTTCTAAAGAGGAAAATAAAGTTTGTAGTGATTCTTCGAATTAAAATTGTTAAATACTCCAAGGAGCTTTTTTAGTAAAATATCCACGCTTGTGTGTAGTGCTGGAAATTCATTTTGCTTTGTAAATAATTGCTCCTTACTTTCAACTGGTCTTTACATTTTTATGAAAAGTAGTTGTTAAATCAATTTATTGAAATAATTCCAATAGCTTTTTTCGCAAATAACAGAAATGTGTTCGAAAAGGTTTTACGTATTTCCATTTACAGGTCAAAATGTACAATAAAATCTATAATGCATAATAATACGATATATATATAATATTTAAAAATAATATAATATAAATTTATATAAAAGTTTGACGTATTTTCATTTACAAGTGGTACAGTTAAAATGTACGATAAAATCTATAATATATAATAATACGATATATATATATATATATATATATATATATAATACAATAACAAAATATACAATGACCATGGCTGTGATTAACAATAAAAGGAACGAAATTCATTGCTATGGAAACAGTGGAAAAACGTCACTGTGTTCAATTTACTTATACAATTTCCTAATTACTTCATTTCCTTTCATAACTCTCAAACTCGTCCCGGGTTAACAATTAAAATCGATCAACAATCAAATCCCATTTCGTTCGCTGCAACGCTTCCGCTACTATTACTGTATTCATTTTTCTCGTCGCGAAAATTATCGAAACTCGATATGAAGGTAAATTTCGGATCAACGACCAAAAAAGGAAACGAATGAAAATTCTCGTTCCATCGGTCCTTCCTCGATTGAAATATAAAATCGTTTCGTCTGGTCCTGAAAACGATTCCAAATTGGATTACGAACGCGACAAACCTGTAGCGTTGCTGCAAAAGCAGAAATAAAAAAAAAAAATTCAATTCGAATTTATTCCCTATCCAATTAAATGAAAAAAATTGTTAGGTTGCTCATCAATGATGAAACACATCGGTCAAACGGATATCCCCATCGTAACGAAATAAAGTGAAAAAATCAAACAAAAAATTAACAGAGAAAAATGGGTTTTTACTGGCTGCTGCCCAATAAAAACGTTATTCAAGTTTTCTGATCACTTTTTATTACCTTTCACTTTTTCGTTGATTCAGAAAATAATTTAGAATGAAACAAATATGACGCTTGATGTATTTCTTTTGCGTTTTTTTTTTTTTTTTTTTAATACAACAGGAATTAACCCACGTTCGATTCTTTTCGTTTCAAGTTTCACTCATCTTTTCTCGTTTAACGTTCAACGTCGATTATTTCTATCTTTAATTTCCTAAACTGCATTTTTAACTCTGTTTTTAGCTTTTTATCGACGAACAGTGTTGATCTATTTTCTGCGAGAAAAATTGTCGATAAGACGAACAAAGGAATTTCAGAGAATTTTACAAAATAGCATCAGGAATATTAATTGGTATTTCTGTACCAAGAAGATTCCGTTCGAAAGAAAAAAGAAAATATCGATGTCTATCGATCCGAAGCATTAATTAATCAAGAAGTTAATCTTCCACGAGATTTCATAATCGAAGAACCAGATGCCAAACGATTTCATAATTTGCGAAACGTTAACGGTTACTTTATTACGTAATAACTTCTTCATATAAATAAATATGTCTTTCTCGATCTCGTACGAATATACGTTCACAATGCTATTAAATTCAACCGGAGTCAAATCAGGTCAAACGTAGTTTGAAGGAAGCAACTTTCATCGAAACGTGGCTTTAAGTTAATCTTGGTTGGACTTCAAAGCGTTTCGAGGAATCGGGATAAACGATCGATGCTGGCAGAAACGATCGTGATTCAGCGAGCTGTAACGCGTCGCGATAACAAACGATTTCGCGAGTCTTTACGAGAAGGGATGAATGAATTACGATCGCGGAAATCGTCGATCAAAATCATAGGACCGAACGACGATGAGGAGGACGATGGCGAGCAACGATGGCGACCAGCGATGGCAACGCGACCAACTACGTTGCTGATGGCCCGTTTCTTACCTCTGGAAGTCATAAATCGCCACCGACTCCTCGTTCAGCGTCCATAAACAAATTATGGCGAATTTACACGGCTGCGACGCGAGAGATCGTCCCAGTTTCGCGAGCCCGCGCAGACGCTTTGATCTCCGTGGAAACAAATGCGAGAAATCGTGTGAAATTGGTGCTTTTTCGCAAAGTGATTTACAAAGATATTCGAATACTCGTATATGAAAACTTTTACGTATATGTGGTACGTGTTGTCTGAAAAAACCTATTGAAATTGTATTATGACTATAACGTGACACGTTACGACTGTTGTGATCTGGAAATGTATAAAGAAATCAGGAAATGAAAAGAAAGATATAAAGAAATGTATATGACGTTACGATCTGGAAATGTATAAGGAAACATGCTGAAAATGTAAGATATTCACTGCAAAGATATGTTTGGTTACAAATTAGCACGTGTGTAGAAGGAATATAACATATAATATTCGATTTTATATAAATCTTAAGCGATTCGATCAAGATAAAATTGAACAGTAACATTGTATCTGAAGATAGAATTTGAAAACATGTTAGTTCATAGTAGAGTGATTATGTAAAAGAAAATCTAAGGTGAGTGAATATTTTTATATTAACATTAATTATTGCGTAAACTATAGCAATCGTGATTCTTGTAATCGATCGATATAATTGATGGTAAAATTTTGATTTATGTTGGTAGCGTTTGGTTGGGGTTGAAGTACAGTCGACGTTGCAACGAATTGATTTACGTAATTGGATATGTTATAACATTGTATAATTAAACATGTTGCGTGTGTGGTTACGGTATTTTTTACTTTGTCCTTGTTACGTAAATGTTGGCGCTTGATAAAAATTCGGGAGGGTAAAAATTGTTGCGAAATGTTTAATTGCATAAGGATACGATTGCAGCAAATAACTATTCTGTTTTTATCTTTCTCAGCATGTAGATAGGTACGCGCAAATTATAATTCAGTTAAATATACAGTCATTTTCTCTGGAGTGAGGAATTTCAAATTTAATTAAAAAATAGTAGCAGCGGTAACGGTGTTATTTTCATTCGATATTAAAGACATTAACAATGCATCAAAGGAAAATATACCGTGGTTGCCACGTAATCTGACCTCATTGTTACAACATTGTAATAACAAATAAAATTCCCCTTTCGACCCACATATAAAATCCATGTTTTCCTTTATATCCTTTTACGTATTTTCTTTCAAAATATTTCGTTTTTATTTATAATTATAAAATCGTGAGACATAAAAAGTTAAAATAAAACGTGTATCATAAAATTGGATCAAACAATGAAATTAAAAAGGAAATTAACGAAATATCAGGAGTTGATTGACTTCAATTTTCATTTTCCTTTATCATGAAAGTTGTAAAGTATATAATATGTTTTCTTAATCTGAATTACTTGAACCTGAATTTAGTCAGCAAATTTGAGAACATTTTTCTGATACTCTTAGCATTAATCGAGTACAATGTAACTTTAAGATCTCATAGTTTGTTAACCTTAAAATTATTATCAAATACAAAAGCTAGATATAAATGTATCGCGCACTTACAAGTGCACTTATAACGATCACATTCAAACGATCGAATAAAAAGTCAAAGAAGGAAACCGGGAAATTCAACAAAATCCTAAATCTATAAAATTACGAATTTTAACCGTTCTGATAGTTTTGCCATTAATCAAGTGAAATAGTATGCTTTCCTAACCTCAAAATAATGGTCGAACTCGAAAATCCGACATCAAAATATCGTTTGTAAATTTGTTTATAATAATCATTATACAAAAAAGTAAAACAAACAAAGAAGTAAAATTAAGAAATTTGACAAAATTCTAAATCTATAATTCATCCTACGAAAAATTGCCAATTACCTACTCCTTTTAACGATTCCTAACCTCAAAACGACAGTCAAACACGAAAATTCGACATCAAAATATCGTTTGTAAATTTGTTTATAATAATCATTATACAAAAAAGTAAAACAAATAAAGAAGTAAAATTAAGAAATTCGACAAAATTCTAAATCTATAATTCATCCTACGAAAAATTGCCGATTACCTACTCCTTTTAACAATTCCTAACCTCAAAACGATAGTCAAACACGAAAATTCGACATCAAAATATCATTTGTAAATTCGTTTATAATAATAATTATACAAAAAGTAAAACAAACAAAGAAGTAAAATTAAGAAATTCGACAAAATTCTAAATCTATAATTCATCCTACGAAAAATTGCCGATTACCTACTCCTTTTAACGATTCCTAACCTCAATACGGTGGTCAAACACGAAAATTCGACATCAAAATATCGTTTGTAAATTTGTTTATAATAATAATTATACAAAAAAGTAAAACAAACAAAGAAGTAAAATTAAGAAATTCGACAAAATTCTAAATCTATAATTCATCCTACGAAAAATTGCCGATTACCTACTCCTTTTAACGATTCCTAACCTCAATACGGTGGTCAAACACGAAAATTCGACATCAAAATATCGTTTGTAAATTTGTTTATAATAATCATTATACAAAAAAAGTAAATAAACAAGAAGTAAAATTAAGAAATTCGACAAAATTCTAAATCTATAATTCATCCTACGAAAAATTGCCGATTACCTACTCCTTTTAACGATTCCTAACCTCAATACGATGGTCAAACACGAAAATTCGATATAATCATTTCGTGTGCAATCCAATCCAATATCGTAAGTCTTTTCAAACGACCAAATAAAAAGATAAAACGATCGAACGAAGGTGAAAGAAGAAAAATGCAATAAAGTGAGACACCGTGGCGCGCAAAAGCAGGCCGCCACGTAGAGAACGACCGCAGGGGCTTGGCACGATCCGTCGATCGTGTCCGATCTATACTCACTGGTGTCTTGGCAGGCGGCGAGGTCGAGGACCTCGATGATATGATCCACGCACTGCATCTTCTGGGAGTGCGAGAACGTGTCCGGAAGCCTGAGCCTCGCCTGGTACTGAAACACACGAACAACAAGAACTGTCAGATCGAAAGAAACAAAAAATATCAAAAAAGAAAAAAAAAGAAGTAAGAAGAGAAAGAAGAGAAAAATGTCGGATCGACGATTAAATCGGCGAAAGCGTGCAACAGAAAACGGTAGATAGGAACGATGAGAAGGAAGATCGGTATCGTGGCGGATTTTACGGAAAGTTGAGACCGCCTTTTAACCCAAGCCACGGCCCCGTTTACGCATTAAACAGCAATGTAAGCAAAAGCCGGCGGCGTGGACGTGCATTTCCGTTTCGTAACATCCAGCCCACTTTGTGTCTATTATTACCATCTGACACGTACCCCCGGGGATGCACCGGTCCGCTCGTAATCGCGATCGTTAAATCAATTACGATAACGTGCTGCAGCAGCCGTTACGTTCCTTGCGAAACCCACCCAACAAGCCATTTTTCGATCCGGATGGGTCGTCGCTTTGTTTCCTAGCCTCGTCTTTCTGTAGATTCTTTCAAGCTTTTGAAAGTCTTTCAGGTTGGTAGGTTCGGTAGATGAAGAGAGAATTTTGGTCGTTTGAACGATTTTCTTCCGTTTGCTGGATCTCTGATCGTTTTTAACTTCTTAAAGACACGTTCGTGGGAAGAGGGAATTTCAATGGTTCGAGAAGCATCCTTTGGTTATCTTGAATTTTTTGAAGATCGATGGGTTTGGATGAATAGGCTATTTCGTCGATTAATGCGTAGGTGATTCTTTGGATTTACTGGCTTCTTGGTTATTTTCAATCGATTTGGTTCCTGAGTATTTTTGATATTTTGGGGGGGTTGATGAAATTTAGGATCTTTGCAGGAAGAATTTCAGTGGTTTGTTATTCTGGATTCTTTAAAGATCGATGGGTTTGGATATCAATGGATTATTTTGATAATTCTAAAGTAGTTCTTTGTATCTATCGGGTTTTTTCCTTTTTGGTGAAATTGACTGGAGAAAGAGTTTCAATGATTCGAGGACAGTTCCTTAAACCCGTTAATCCTTTGAAGGTCCTTTGAAGTTAACGTTGCAACTTTTTAAAAGTCCATAAAATAATAATACGTAAACGAGAAAGAAATACTTAGAAAAGTAGCACACTACTAACCGCAATATTAAAAATCGAATTCAATAAAACAAGTTTATATTAAAACAAGTAAAGCGTCGCCTTGGCGCAACATTTGTGCTTAACGAGTTAAACAGAAAGTTCGACCTAAAATTGTTATCTCTTTGGAGGGTGTATCCAACTTTTCCAAGTTAATACTCCAACCTTTTACAACTTCGAGAAATTGTAAAATATAAACGAGTAAAGAAATACGTAGCTACGAAAGTATAACCACTGTCTACTTGGCGTAACTGCTAACCGCAGTATCAAAAGTCGAATTCGAGAATACGAGTTCGTTAAAGCAAGTAAGACGTTGCTTCGACGCAACATTTGTGCTTAACGAGTTAAACAGGAAAATCAGAATCGAAAACCAGAAACACTGTCCCACTGACGATCTCGGCATAACAACTTAGCGTAACTGCAGATCACAATATTAAAAAATCGAATTTAATAATAACGCAAATTTATTAAAACAAAGAAAACGTTTCTTCGAAGCAACGTTTGTGCTCAACGAGCGAAATGGGAAGATCTGAAGCGAAAACCAGAAACGCTGTTCCAACGACCATCTTACCATCAACTTGCCAATTAGACAACACACGAATTATGCAACGAAGGAACTGCGAACTTCGCAGAGAAGGAGGAAGCTACGTGTCATGTGTCAGGTTGTAACGAGCTACACCTTCGACAGCTCGATCAGGAAATCCATCCACCATCGGTCTTGCGCGATTCTGCACGTAGCGCATGAACTTTCCTCGTCTTGAAACGCGTTCACGTGCATTCGATAATTCGGGGACACGCGAGGACAAGCGTGTTAGTATCGAAGGGAAACGCGCCGCCTCTGCCGCCTTTGGAATTCTTTCATGAACGTCGTTTGAAATTTTTCCTGGATTCTGTCCTGGAATTCGAGAAATTCACCAACCGAAAACAAAATGAATTCCAAGCTGTTTGTTTTATTTTCCATGTACTGGAGTTTCAAGCGACGTCCAGTTATATTAGATTTTTTTTTATTATACCTTATCTTTCGTTCTTAAGTCTAATTCGTGCAGTAGAATTTTTGTAGGGTTTGACTTGTTGGTCATGTCGTGTTTCGAAAACACATTCCTTGAAGGGAATTAGAAATTCAATAAAGGCAGAACCAGGTTAGCTGTGTGATCAAAATTGGAAATTAAGGGACATTGTGTTTCTTTTTTGAAGAGACGCTTTCTATAGATAGTTTAGGAGGTTTAATTATGCAGGATAAAGGTTGACGAATAGGAAACTCGGAGAAAAGGTGCACCAAAATTAAACTCTGTGTTCAGTATGTTTCATATTTGGCAGAAGGTACATTTACATCACTTTTTCATCCTACGAACCCTTCAAATAAATAAAAATATCCCGATAACAGGAAAACTTGTATACAGTCAGTTTAGGAAGCCTTCGTGCATCACGTAACAAGGCTATTTTGACTAAAATAAAATTCTACCAAATTTCGTAGGAAAGTTAGTATATTCCGTACTCGATACCGAGAGGACAAACGCTTCCATGAAATATTAACAAAATATATAGCCCTAACATTAACGTAACTTATAGCCCCTTACGTGTTTCAATGTTTATACAGAATACATTTTACTACCAGATATTTATTGTTGAGTAAGTATAATTTTATACGAAGATTAATATAGCAGATTAATTTGAGTAAGAATAACTCTTTCGTAGAATGCACGAACAATTTCGTGTTCTATCTACATTGTTGATGATCGTATCTATAAATGTTTTACACAAATACCTTAGTAACTTGATAGACTTTTATGTACATACACGTGTCTATATGTTTCTTTATTACTACGTAGATAAATACGTGCGCAAGTTACCGAGTACAAAATATAATTCCACTACGATAGAAACGTTTTCGAAAGGAAACGCTTACATGGAATACGATAGTTGGAATAATTTTCGATCGCTAAGGCCCAACGATAAATAAAATCGATCGTTCCTTAGCCTCGTTGACTCATATTTCTGCTCGAATGGAAGGCTGGAATCAGGCGTTCGATGGCTCGCTGGTGGGCTTTTAAAATTCTATTATGTGCCTGATTAATAGTTCCACTTAATCATTCGACGAAAGTATGCGCAACTATATGAAACTGCCGATAATGGCGGTCGACGCGGTTGGTTAACTTAAATCAATGTAAAGCAGCCAATTAAACAGCCCATTGTTTCCTAGCCGCCTATTTGAAATTCCGCTCGAACGAAACCATTAAGCATTAGGCTTAATGAAAGGAAACTCGATTCTCATCTCTTGGTGATCGACGTGTTGCTCGCGAAAATTTACACGGCCACTGGAACAGCACTCGCGGATATTATTATCGCGGATATTACGTCGGAAACGGTTTGATTAATGCGTCCACGACTATGTACGGGGATTCAATTAAGGAAACTTTGATCGTTCGCTTTTTCCTTTAGGAAACGTAAAAACGACCAGAGAGAAATGGTAACGGTTTACCCTTTCTTTCGAAAAATTGAATAATATATAGGGAGAAATGGTGTTTTAGAAAAATCTGTTACGAGAGAAAGCTGTGAGAATGTAATAAAATATTTGTTCTAGTTTAGATCGACTGTGTGTACGTACTGGATCTGCTAGTATCGCAATTGTTGTGTCAGAACATACATTAATTGTTTTTTCCATTGATATTAGTGTGCTATTTTTTAAAAGTCGTAAGGAAACTATGGTACTATCATTCAAAAGAAAAAAAATACAATAATCTATTTTTATCGATATCTGTCTCAATTTTCTTTCAGTATTCAAGAAAAGAGAACAAAAATTCTTCTAATTTTTACTCTGAAGCAAACGACCCTTAATAAATACCTGAGTACGAGTATACTATATCAACAACAATATTACAACTGTAATTAACAAACAACTGAACAACTATAATTAAAAATGCTATGACTTAAATAAAATAAGCATACGTAATATTAACACACGGCTGCCGTTTTTCTCTATACGCGCTCTATGCTCTCTATATATATGACGCGCACATGTTCGCGTTCACAAGTCTTTTTCGTAAAATTCTGCCAATTTGCTGGCGTCACCAGCAGCGGCATATTGTGCGAACCCGCTCCGTTGCGCATGTGTTAATTTTATCAAAGGCATCCAGTCTATTCATTTATTAATTTATCAATTGCAAATAAAAAGAAAACACAAACTCGCTATTTTCATACGTATTGTACGAAAATTGTAATAATTATTACACCGATATTTATGCGAATTCACATTCCCACCAACGCAACTAAAACGATTTTTCCATACATATCAGTTATATCGTAACAAGTGTGTATCTTACTTTGCATGGCTTATTGAACAGAAGGTCTACATTATGTTTCTATCTTTATTATGTAGAACGCTATATTTATAATTGCATCACTTTTGCGTCAGAGGGTAAAATTATTACTTATACCGCCATGGCCCTAGTTTCACACTATCGGTTGATCTTCGGTTCTTTCGTGACGCTGTAGGCGGAAAGTTGTACTGCTTTCGCGAATAGTGGCGTATCTTGCGTTAAGTCAGCCTTACACCGCCGTTGAAAATGATTTCCCTGTAAACTTTGAAAATCTCTACATTCTTTTTAGTTGCGTTACCATCGACGTCGGACATTGATACATTTTCGCGTATCAAGTGCATTTTCATTGTTTTGCACTTTCCAATTTCTCACGGATACAAGATAAACGGCTTGTAAAATCGAATTTTTCCTTAGTCACGTTGTAGTTAGTTCATCGCGCGTGGTCAGATTATTTTTGAATTATTCTCGTGTGCACGCGGCTTAAGGTGGATGTCGGCTCGGTCGACACACCCTGCCTTGGCCGCGGCGGGCAACGCGGACGAACGTGCCATTTTCTCGACGGCTGGGAGTCCGTTACACAAGAGGATCCGTTATGCGGAGAGAGAAAGTGGCGGCCGACGATATTTCGCTGCGGGTATAGCGGTCGTCTCTCGGCCAGCAGGAAACTGGACTGCTCCAGAACGGAGCACGACCGTGAACGTCATCTCCGCCGGCTGGTTTCCATAGAACGACGGCGACGTGTCGGCCATCACGCTCCACGCGGAGAAAAGGGAAAGTGAGAGGTGATCGAACCATTCGTTCAATAGCTTTTCGATCGATCTATAGAGTATCGATTTTATAAATATCCAGGAAAAAGATTTCGAACAAGAGAACAATGGGACGTTTCGAGAGGAGGATGACGGAGTCAAGGGGACAAAATGTAGAATGTTGTAGGATTCAGGCCTGTTCGACTCCTTAAGCAGACAAGGCGAGTCGAGGATTAGCTCCACGCGATTCACATAATTAAACGAATTATTTCTAGTTGGTTTGAATTCTAGGAAACGAAGGATGGAAGTTGTAATCAAATATGTAGTTTTCCACTTTCGTCTGGAAAACTGAAATCAGTTTGGTTCCATCGGTACCATTGGTAAAGCTGTTCGATCTTATGAATAATATTTTAATACGATACTATTATAGAAAATACGATAAAAGATTAGAACGACAGAGCAGAATTTGACAAAGTTGAGTTCAATAAAGAGGCGACTGGTCCCATTCAAGACAGCTTTCTATGAGATCGGCGATACACAGAATATCCGAAAACGACAAGCTGATGCAAAATTTTAAAATTCTTCTACGAGCCAAAACGACACAAAAATGAAGACCTTACTAAATTGCGTTTGTTTTTGTTTCTCGATTATCTTCGTTGAACAATCGGCTAAAATATCTACGAGGAGTAGGTGGAGGAGGAGGAGGAGGAGAAAACGCGGAGAGTCGGCGTAAAGGCGCGTCCATAATTGTAAGTACGGTGACAGGGATACGTTGACGGCGAGAGAAAGGCACGAGGAGGAAGAAATACGAGCCCGTGAACGAAAACAACGTGACACGACAAAGTAAGAGAATCGGAGAAGGTAAAAAAAGGAGCGAGATAAACGATGGCAGCGGTTGCTTTAAGCGTATTATGCACGTAGGGAGACGGCGCCGAATGTTTTTGAAACACGTAAGACACGCGCTCGGCGGTTCACTGACCGAGTTATGACGTCACCACAACTCTCTCTCTCTCTCTCTCTCTTTCTTCACCTCTCTTTATCTCTTTTTTCTTCCTACCACCCTCTATTTGTCACGGGGCAACTCCTGTCTCCCTTGCCATAATCGAGAGGCCAACGTCCCGTTGGATCGGTTTCGTGTGTCACACACATGTGTTTCTCGAGTACTTACGTACGTACTTGCCACCGTGAATGTTTCTTCGACACGTATGACGTATATCTATCTTCGTTTCTGTGCTTAAAGAAATTTTATTTTTGGCAGTTTCGTTGTTTGAAGCGCAAAGGGATCAACGTCGCGTTTATGAAGACCGATCGCTCGATCGTTTGAAGAACGAAATATTAGTCGTTCTAGATCGTCCTCTAACGATAGAATTAAGAATTTTCGTCGTTTCTGCGCTGGGGAAATTTTACGTGACTGTTTTGTTACGTAGATTATGAGGAGGACAGAGTTTATTAAGGTTAATTGGTTGGTTCGCGAAGAATTAAACGGTAATTACTTATTCCACTAGCTACTGTAGTTAGGTCATTTTCAAAAATCCAGTTGGTTAGTGGTATATTCTCTTTCGTGAAAATTTCCCGACCAAAACTGACACAATTTCTCTTATACGATGTTAATAAGTTTGACGATAAAACAAATAAATTTAAATAGTTCGACAAATAAATTTAAAAGGTTACAACCAACCGCTATACCATTATTTCGACGATCCAAGGAGTATGGTAATTTCCATGAAACATCTTTTAAGAATTCCTTATTTGTACTGTAAAAAGTAAGAAGCATCAGCAAACTTGCTTCGCTGTAATTCGTAACACAGGAAAGTGTTTCTAATTTGAAAGAGTATCTCGCTAAAGTGAAACGCAATAAATTTATGTGTCTAATTTCGTGAACATTCCAGTTCACTTGTTCGGACCAAACTTGAAAATGAAACGTCCAAACAAAGCGCAACGTAGCTACTAATAACGCGATTGAAATCCGAAGAATAACAAATATACGTATCGTCGATTCGAACATTCGCTGTGACAGTCTAAAATCTAAAATGCCCAATAAATTGAATCAATTCGCTAATGGACGATTGCGACACCTTCCTAGCGTGTTAAATCCGCGAGAATGCAACGGTTGGTTGGTTGGCTTGTAGCCCGCATTCCAGGCGATCCCGCGCCCGAGGTGTCCTCCTAATTTTCTGTCGCGAAGCCTTCATAAATTTCGCGCGGAACTTGGCACGCACGCAGCGTGCCGATTTTCCTGGAAAACAGGGAAACACCGCGGGCCAGAATCAGCCGCTTCCTATTTCGCCAGTCGGCCCCGGAATCGGCCGATCTTGTCTAGCGTGTCTGACTATGTCTCTCTGTTTCTACTTGCGCTCGTCTGGCGGTAAATGTGGACGATTTACGAGTTTCTCTGCCATCGGAGCGTTTCTTTCTTCCGACGGTAACAAGATTATTTGTCGATTATTAATTCACTTTGATCCTTGTTTTTTTGGTGTATATATTCTTTGATAAATATATATATATAATGAAGATTCATGTTTTATTTTCTGACGAGGTACTTGTATCGTCGTTTACGTTAAAATATCGATGTATCGGAAAATTGCTTTTAAATATTGCTAAATAAATATTACAAATATCGCTTTCTAAGCGTTATTTATATTGTTTCTATATTATTTATGTTATACTATTATATTATAATATTTAAGTTAGATACGAGTACTCTTTTCTAAAGTCTTCTAATTAAAGTATTATTCATATTATGTTTATTTGTCTGGGAATGGATATTTAATTTGCTGTATTCTGATTAATTTCTATTCAATTATAATGAACTATGGATATTCCGTACGATATTATCTTGACGACTACATGACTAGTTTTCATCGCTGTAGAACAGTTATTATTTTATATATTCTCTATATAAATGAATCGAACGATACAAAGAAAGATAACGTGAATGAATTGAATGTAACATTTTCAAGAATCATTATTTCGCCGTAAATAAGAACGCTAAGAATCAATTAGCATAGAACAGTACAGTAATCAACGTCCGATGTAGTATTAATGTACGATTGAATGAATTTATAAGAAATTAGATCTGAGAAACGAATTCTTTATCCTTGTTGTTAACGACAGGAGTAAACTTTTACGTCAAATTATAAGACACTTTAATGAAATAATTTCCTCGTTCTACTATTCTACTATCGCAAGAATCGAAATTATTTCGCGCTAATTTAGCCGATTTACATTAGATTTCGTACTATTAATTAGTATAGGATTAATGAAATTTATTTAGTCGAATTTAAATATACTCCATGGAACACACGATCGAATCGAATTTCGTTATAATTTGGAGGATAAATACCTCTTCTTTTTTTATTATCTATTGTTTTATGACACGTTCAGAGCCTAAAGAAAAGGTCCGGCATTTTTTTCGTAATCGCGTACACGAATGCAAATTCGATGGGTTTTATGACAGGGATCTTTGGGCTTCGTTTAATGGGAACTCGTTCCATCGGTTTTATCGTTCGATGGAGTGATCGTTGGAATTTATCGGTCCGCTACATTATTATGCCGAGGGAAATATTTAGACTTTTGCCATTTGATAAGATCGGTTTTATGGAAATTGCTCGCTTTTACGAGGAAAGATTTCGCTACGAACACAATATATAAATGTATATAAATATCAAAGCTTTTCTCTTTTGCTTCGATTCTTTCCCTATTTCTCACGGAACGATCGCAACTACATTCGATTAGATAGTCATCTTTATGCTTCTATGTTCTATGAAATACATTCGAAAGCACGAAACGAGCATTTCTGACTGATTAAACTGATAAATTCCTTCGCTTCTATATTTTCATTTTATAACACGTTTTCTACGAAAGTATCAATTTTTTTTTTTTAACAAAATGCGCCAAGCTACTACTGTCATAATAATAATTTCTCACCGATTAAACCCATAGATTCGTTCATTTTTATATGACATAGTATTCTGTAAACGTATTGGTATATTTTCTACGAAGGAGATAACATTTCGAAACAAAGAGCTTAATTCTATATGAAATTACTATGGTACAAATATTTTCCGATCGATCGAACCGATAAATTCGTCCACTTTTACATTCTTTGCTATTTTGTACGTGCATTAAAATATATTTTCTGCGAGTGTAGCAATTTTTTTTATTACAAGAAGAGTAATTCCATACGAAATTACCGTGGTAAAAGTACTTTCTCACTGATTGAACAAATCAATTTGTTCGTTTTTCAATATTCCCTGATATTCTATAGACGTGTTAATAAATTTTGTTAATGCGTTGAAGTAAATCGACTAATTCCGTGTGAGACGCGATTGTTCAGAAAGATAAAAGGTAGTAGACTGACCTCGAGAGTCTGTCGTAATGTGAGATCGGGAAAGAAAACGTCCTGCTGTTGCACGTAACAGATTCTTCTACGCCATCTTTTCGTCAGCCTTTCACGATTCAGCCAGATTTCACCCCCGTCCACGCCTACACGGCCTGACAGGCAGTTCAATAACGTCGTTTTGCCGCAACCTGTTCAAATAAAATCAACATTTACATTTATCGGAAGGACAGACGTTCAGGAAATGTTACTCTTATATCATATCAAATATATCTCACTTATATTGTACCAAAATTTAATGCGCAAACTATTTGAATTTTAATTCTTGTATAATCGGATGACATTAATCCTTTAATCTCAAGAAGCAAACTGTCTTTGGATCAAGTTCATTTATTTCTTAAATTTCGTTATATGTATCATCTATTCGTATTTTTCACCATTTCACCCAGCCTTTCTTCTCGTTGTACGAAATTTGAATAATAAATCAAATTTAAACAACTCGAGAAAGTAGCTTACAATTGACAAAATCTCTCCTTTTTGTTTCGCAAAATTTTACACAAAATCGTCGAGCTTAAATGAACGAGGAAACTAACTTAGAACCATCGACATCAACTGGCAATTGAAAAAATTTCTCACTCTTCCACCTTCCTTTTTATTTCACAAAATTGTACAGAAATTCTGGCGTCATTAAAAATGCTCAACTTGGATAAACCAAGAAACTGGCTGAAAATTACTGGCACCAATTAGCGACTAAAAAAAATGTTTTCATCCCTGCTTCTCTATTTCATAATATGTAACACATAATATTTTACAGAAATCCCAGCTTCGTTAAAAATGGCCAACTTAAATAAACCACGAAACTAACTGAAAAACGCTGACACTAATTAGCAAACTGAAGAAAATTCCTCATTCTTTCTTCTTCCCTTTTATTGCACAAAATATCACACAAATCCTAGCTTCATTAACAATAAATCTCGCCAACTTGACGTTAACGAAGAAACTAATTTAAAATCACCGAATGAGAAAATTCCTCTTTCTCTTTTTCCTTTAACAAAATCTTACCAGAAAAATTCCAAGTCTCGATAAATCAAGAAACTAACTGATCTATCTGCCCCTCCTCCTTCCTTCCTTCCTTCTTCTTTCACACAATTCTACACATCACATAGCTCGGTGAATAAACAGAGGCAGCTAACTTAAAACCACCGACACCAATTAACAATCGAAAATATTTCCCTCTCTTCCTCTTATTTCATAAAATCGTGCACGAATGGCTGCATTAGAAATACCAAGCATAAATAAACCAAGAAACCAGCTGAAAATCACTGACACCAATTACCAACCGAGGAAACCGAAAACCTACATAAAGCAACATAGTCTTTCGTGACAGGAAAGCGTATGCGATATCGAAAGGGTAAAATGTATGTAATCCGACTGGACGAGGTTCGCCCATTGAATGCTTAAGTCTTGAACAAGCAGCGTGCCGAGGGTCGGAATAGTAGATTTTATTCCTAGAATCGTCGCCATTCGGCCAAGATATACGATGTCCGACGTGGAAATACGCTTGGCGCGTTCGGTTCGACCGGCGACGTTAACGACAAACCGTGAAACGGCCGGAGTGCACGGATGATTTGTACTCGCGTGCCCCGTACACGCGGGCTTGCGGCTTGTTAAACGAATATCAAGGGGAGAAACGACGAATCTCGCGATAAATATCGCGCCAGCGTATCGCTCGTTACCAAGGCACGATACTCGCGTAGCCAGCGATCCTTGTCGCGTTTAAACATAGAAGAACCGCCGTGAATTTACCCTCAGGATAGCGATCAGACATCATTCGACGCGTGGTGAATACAAAGAGCGGTGATCTTCTTTTCCAGATTCTGATTGATTTCGATTTATTATTGGAGCAGCGTGAATTTCAGTTTTTCGTTTACCGCTACGTAGCATACATCGATCATTGGACCGATTAGACCGATTCATTGTTAGCGGAGGGTGAATTTCAGTTTTTTGTTTGTTACCAAATCCTATGTATATATCGATCGATGTTTTTGCATATTCGAATTTCTGTGAGGAGGATAAAAGAAATATGGTGCAAGCAGAGATCCGATCTGGCAAGTATCGTATTATATATATTTGGAATCTGTTCATTATTTGTTAGTAAATAAATAAATATATTTTTGTATTTTTGTATAATTATATTTTGTATAAATAAATATATTTTGTAATAGCGTACGATGAATTTCACAATGAATTTCATAACGCGTACTGGACAGAAATATAAACCCCGACACTGGTTTGTGAATGGCCTGTTCTAAAATACAGGGTGGTTGATAACTGGTGGTACAAGCGGAAAGGGGGTGATTCTACGCGAAAAAAGAAGTGGAAAATATAGAATAAAAATTTTTCGTTTGAGGCTTTGTTTTCGCGAAAATCGACTTTGAATTTTCGCTCGGTACGCGTGCGGTACGTTATAACGGATCTCACTGTATTATATTTATATTACATTATATATTATATTATATTATATTATAATATTATAGAATAATTTTGTTTTTTTAATTTTTCCATCGAGACAACGATATACAGTGAGATCCGTTATAACGTACCGCACGCGTACCGAGCGAAAATTCAAAGTCGATTTTCTCGAAAACAAAGCCTCGAACGAAAAATTTTTATTCTATATTGTCGACTTCTTTTTTCGCGTAGAATCATCCCCTTTCCGCTTGTACCACCAGTTACCAACCACCCTGTATATTCCAATTACTGAAATAAACGAAAATGAGTTAAAATATTCACAAGAAAAGAAACACGTCTCTCTACATCATTTGCAACAACGAGCAATTTTTGTCATAAAAAGGAATTGGGATCCAAGTCCTTTTTTACGACTTTTGATCATTTTAATCAGAACTCAGAGAGGGTTGGTCGAAGTTCTACAATGCTTGCTAAATATATATTCTGGAACTTCCAAATATAATATGAAGAATATGAACTCCATTAATTTGTCTCTTAATTCCAACCTTGTCCTCGGTAGCTAAAGGCATCGTTGATGAACGTTGCGAAATATGGCGAACGTGCACACAAGTTCTCAAATAGAAGCAAAGGGGGAGGACGAGTTACGAGCGCGAAATGGCTGAAGCAGAGGCCGCGAAATAAACGAATGACGCAAACTGCCACGAAATTGTCCAATAGGGGGCCACGGAAACCCGATCGGGTCATCAGCATTCGCGAGAATCGCTACGAAACAAACGGTCAATTAGTCTAAACGAGGCGAACGAAATTTTTCTCTGGCCGAAAAATTGCGCTGATCGTTCTACGTCGCGATAAATATGCATGTCGCGTCACGATCGTCCTATGAGTTTACTTTTCAAGCGATGGAAAGGGCAAAGACGCGACATGGATGAATTTAGTCCGATGTAAAAATAACAACACGTACTAGAATAATTGAACCGACGATACAGTTGCACGTTAAAACGTCAAAAAATAATTTCCACATGAAAAATCATTACATTGCACATATCTTTATATCGGAAGACTGTTTAAAAAATAAGCCGCAGATTTTAACAAAGAATTTCATCAACCAGAAACTCAATTCGATAAACTAAATCCTGAACGTTAATAAAACATCCATCCTCTTTAGGAAGTAAAATTTACACAATCCATCGATAGAGGGAGATTCGATAACACGAAATAAATGACATCCTACCGATTCGTAGAATCATTTTTAACTCTTAAATCCCTTAAACCGCAGAGAAAATTCCTAAACCTCTACCAACGAAGATTTGCTTTATCTCTCGATCAATCGCTAAATCAATTCTGCGAAGAAGAGAAACCATTGCTGCCAGCTTTCGTACAACCAATCTGTCGGGAGATTGAAGGATTATTCCGATTTAGGGGATCGGAGACCAGAGGGTGGAGTATTCTTAACCCTCATCCATCCCTCAGTCTACCAACTTAATTTCTAACTTGACGTCGAACTACGTCTAAACTTGACGCACGATGGTAAAGAAAATTCGTATAATGAAAATATAGATACATATAGCTTTTAGAAACTTTTCTATCAGACAGTCGATGCAACCAAGTTCATGCAAGTTTACATTATAAAGGGGTTAATATCAATTTGTTAATAATATGAATGTACGTTACCTGAGGGGCCCATGACGGCCAAAAGTTCGCCAGGTTTAACAACGCCCGAGACATCTCGGAGGAGGGCTCGTTTCTCCTTGACCACCTGCAACCCCCGGAAGATTAGCTGCACCGGACGAGAATCCAGCGGGTACACCAACTGCAACGCTGAGCTTTCCACTCTGCAACAAACGATAGAAGGTTCGATCGAAATGCTCTAGTTTCATTCGTTTCGATTTCAAAGATAGAGATCTAATTTCCTTTGTTGATCTTCCATTGGAAAATTGGCGGAGATGTCTCTCTACAGGATTGGTTCGTGCTCGTCGATGTGTCTGGGTCGTAGGGAAAGTTTCCCGAAGGATTTATTTAATCGACGAGCTCGCTTCTTCGATGTACCTTGTCTTCGTCGTTTCGAATTTCTTTCTATTTACTTGTTCGTCACGTTAATCCGTTTGTTCGTCATTTTCACGCAATACTTTTTGTCGTCTTCTATATACAGTTACCTGTTTGATATACTTCGCATGAATCACGTAGAAACGTATGGTTTTTGTATCGAGGCGTTGATTGAAATTTTTAATCGCAGCAATTTTCTAAAAGACGAAGTTTTTTGAAATACATGGATATTACGTATTGAAGTTTGTATCGAGATAGATTTGATAAATGAACATTTCTATCAAAGTAGATGCGAGTACTTGACGATTCATATTAACGTAATGCACGGTTCAGTGGAGAAGTGGAGATTAACAGAATTCTAATTAATTTGTTACGAAATTAAATTAATTATGAAATATAGCGTAAGTCTGAAACTAAAGGAAGTCGAATTCTCCGTTTCTTGAACGTCATATCGATCAATATGCGAGAATTTTTATATAAAATGTGTACTCGATCGAAATCACTTTCATCGTCACTGACACAGTTAGTCATAGAAAATTTTCGGTAGTTTTCGACGTCTTTTCTATACAGTTTAATGCGTAATTCGGACAAATTCTGTCATTTGAAGACGAAGTTTGTTTCTGACATACAATCGGAGAGGATTTCGAAACCTTTTAGCGAACCGACCAGCTGCCAGAGCAACCGTCTGACAAACGCTCGGCTTCATAATAACAATGACGTGCCATCGGAGCTATTTCGCGACAGTAATTAAAGACCGACACGCGTTACGCCACGAATCAGACCGCGTCGAACAAGATCTGGCTCGCTTTCAAATGAAATTTCCTACACGTTCCTCGTCCTCTGCCTCATCGGAATAACCTCCTTCTCCTTCCTATCCGAGTACTTTCCATCGTTCGCAGTACATTCAGACGTACGACCATTATTACATTGAGCAATCTAAAATAACAAATCAAATTGAATGGCGACCGGTAACAAAGGTCCGAACCACGTTTAGTACGTTTCCAGATAAAGTGGCTTTTAAGCTACGCTGTTCCATAACTTTCAAGCGTCTAACGTGCTTCCAGTGTTTAACATTAAATCGCCTGCTGACGCGATATCTGCAACCTGTGTGTACTAGAACCAGATCTACTACAGGCACTGTAAAACCATAAATTCACTGTTAAACTGGTCGATTCTGAGCGAACTTATTCTCCGTTGCTATACGATTCTTAACGTCTTACGTAGCCACACACTGTTACGATTATTCGACGAAACGAAGAATAGCGACTTGCGTGAATCTGACAACGATCTTCTTTAGTAAACGAGAAAATTGTACGTTGATCGATTTGTGAGACGATAGGGTTGTTAGAAGTTTTGAGAATTATTGAGTTGGCAACTAAGTGATTGCGGATTTTGTCATTAGGTGGTATTGACAAAATCCGCAACCCAATATTAAGGATTTTAATTGTTCGAAAAGGTGGAACAGAGAGTAGAATAAAGCTCGGCTCATCGATTCGCACATTCGTGTCTGGATATAAAAATTAGAATAAACGCGCTGCAAGTTTTAATTTCAATTTTTACGCGCGAATATCTCGAGATCGAATGATGGCAATGGATATAACAATGACGGTATAGTTATCAATATCGTTGAATTTGTTTTTCACGCACTTCGAAGATATCGGAAAATAAGATATAGAGATCTGGCTATAATGATATCAAAATCTCGTATAAAGAGTGACGGTAATAAAAAATTATTTTTAATGGAGCAACCCTATCACGAGAAGCTTTTTCATATAACAATAAATAAAGCAGATATTTAGCTTGGGAAATTATTCGGTGGAGACTAAGCGAGAAATAGTGTGCGATTTTCACGAGAAACGTTCGCCGTGATTCTGCACGTGTAATCGAAATGAAAATTCAGTTTATTTCAAAATAAACCAGCGGAGATTTCAACGAGCGCAAAAACGGGGATCATCCAGTTGCGGCTGGCAAAAAGTTCGTTTCGCAACGTGTCACGATGTTCGTCGAAGAGAAAGGCAAGAAAGAGATGCTTAGGAGGACACGTAAAACAGCTGTGCCTCTGTAGGTTCTTTGATAAAAAACGTTTTCGACGTGAAATTGATTAATCTGTTAGGCACTTGTAACGTCATGTGGCTTAGAGGAAATTACATGCAGATGTACCTAATTTTTGTCTGCCTAAAAAAGGCGAAACTATATCTTAAAGATAAAAAAAAAGAGGAATTTAACAACATACAAAATGAAAATAAATAAATATTTATAAAATACAGACACGATTAGAATGCTATGATATTTGAAATATATTTTTCATGTAGAACTTTTATTACTAACAGTTTTGTATTAAGAATTCCTATCTTTGTATTATTATTGCTACTTTCGAAAGAGAGATCGATTTATAACGTTGCTTTGCTTTTCATTAGCCCTCTTTATTTTTCAAATTTTTGAAGATCGTACAATTTGATAATTGTTAGACATCGATCACTAATTGGTGGATCATGGATATTTATGCATTTAAGCGTGCAAAAATGTACACGGTATACACAGTAAATTGTTCGGTATAATAGACAAATTAGAAAAGAATGAAAAGTATACAATTTAAAGGTTCCAACATTATATGCGATATCATATCGCGAAAGTTGTTATAAAAATATTGTTATCAGATCAAATGTTTATGTATTTATAGAAGATTTAAAGCTGCTAAATTTTGCAAAAATTCGATATTTACAATACATATAATACAATATCCAATCTATTCATCAGCTAAAATAAATCTCCATGTTACAATTTCCTAAAAATCATATTCGCGAAATTACGAATTTGTTTGAACATCCGTGATGCAATAATTATAAAAAAAAAAAAAAAAATCCTACAAATCCTACGATTAACATTTCTATTCTACAATTAAGAACTTACTCATCCTATGCGACCCTTTCACTTGCATTACAAACACATTACGCCATCGTCGATTTACAAAAGTTAAGATCAATCTAGCTAAATCTGCTTACTTCCCTGTCATTAATTTCGCGTAATTCTTTGTGTCTAAAGAGATATCTGATTAAGAAACCAACTGGTTAACGAATGCTCCTAGTTCGACATCTAAATAGAAACGTGTTAATTTAATCGCGTTGAAAACGGTGAATGACGTTGAATTGGCAAGAAACTGTCGATAATTATCCGCCATTAACGATGGTAATCAAAATTATTTCGTGTCGATTTCAATTACATCGACTTGGGAAGAACTTTAACGACCATCGTCTGGGAGAACACGTTCAATAAAACGATATATCGGTTTCGCAAGCGCTCGGTTGGTCTTCCTGGAAGAAAGAAAAGACTGGACGATCAAAGAGGAACGATCATTTCGCGTTTTTCTCTCGATTAATATGATCGTACTCGTACAGGGAAGAAATTGCGCGGTCTTCGTATTAATCTCAATTATGTTGTCAAACTGCATGGCGTAATAGTTGTATCGAGTAAAAGTTCAATTTCGTTTGAGGGAAAAAGTCGATGAGAGGAAAAACTGAGAGAATCGGCCGTTCGATCGACGTTTCTTTAATTAAAATTCCTATCAAGTTGACAAATTAAGTCTCGATCATTCTACGATCCTGTCCTATCATCGAATCGAACGTTTTTGGCGATTGAAAAAATTCCCAATAAATGATTTTAATAATTTAAATAATACCTTTTTTTTATCTTTTTTTAAATAAAAATACTAAATTAAATAATAAGCTTTTTTAGCGTATTTAGAAACACACCTTGTTACTTGTAATAAATTGGATATAATTGGGAGTAGGTTTAATTATTCTGGACAATTGTAATAATTGCAAAAGTTTTGATAATTTTAATAATCGGAAATAATCGGCTTTAATCAAGTTGATAATTGAAAATAGCTTCGATAGTTTTAATAATTGGTAAAATGTCACCTTTTGTAAGATAAGTAAAAGGATTAATGAAGAGGCAGCTCTAGAAAATGAAATTAGGACATGGATTAGGAATGACATTTATTTGAAATTCCAAGTAGTAAAATTAGCTCTAAAGTCAATTTAAATAGTTTTATGATTGTTTTAAAAGGCAACGTAATAGCAGGTTCTTTCATTAAAATTCTCCGTGCAAGACGGTAAACTGAACTTCCGTTCGAGGCAACCTCGATTGTTTTACGACGATTCATTTCGATGCAAAATTACTTGGAAGTGGAAGTTGAACGATTTCGAAGACGAGAAAGCGTGCACTCGGTTCGTTGGATCGAAATTCTTCCTGCGAGAGGGCAATCCAAACTTTTCTCGTATCAATTTCAATTGCTTTTAAATCGTAAGTAATGCCTTTTAACGAGGAAATAGATTCATCGTAAACCCGATGTAACTTATAAGTTCTCTGAATAATTAATTTTTCTAGTTTCTGATTAATAGAAATTTATATAAAATTTAATAGAATAGAAAACATAGCATTCGTCTTACTCTTTTCTATCGAAAATTCCATCGGAAATCGCGATAATGTTACATTAGCTTGATTAGTTGACTTTTTCAAGAATCTTTAAAGATTTCAAGAATCAAATAATTCAAAGGATCTTTTTCCACCGCGTACGAAACTAATTTCCCAGGAATTTTCAAAGAATCACAACAACCTTGCGTTTTCTATACTTTAAGCATCTTCCAAACTACATCCATCATTCTCCGTTTGAAATTTTTCGACGAAAAACCATTGTTCTGCTCGCATTTCAAAAATCTTTTCAAAGCAAACCCACTCGCTGCATCGATTCCCTTGCTCGTAAATAATTTTCTAACAAGAGAAGATTCAATGTAACCGCATTGTTACATGCATCGTCTATCCGGTACGTCCATCAATTTGAAATTCTTCCGTCAAAGATCATTGTCTGCCTCGCAAAGCAAACCTGGCGTTGCATCGATTCGAAAAATTCCAAGGAAACCCTCTCCTTTCGTAATGGAAAATAATATTCCAACGAAGAATCGACGATCGACGTAACCGGTACAGCCACCAACTTCTGCTTTTATGTCTCTTCGATTCTTCAAAACCATCCACGTTCCTCACATTTCAAACACATTTCGAAGCAAAGCTATGACACTACGTCAGTTGGAAAAATTCCACGGCAACCCTGTTCCTCGTACTTCTCGAAAATAATTCTCCAACGAAGGAGGAACCAGTATAACCAGATCGGACTCATAGAAATCCCCGTGAAACGACGAGAAACGCGATGAGAGAACAGCTTTCGATCCGATCGGCTTTCAGTCGGGGCTGGATGTTTTGCGAGGCGATCAGGGACGGGAAAACGGTTTCTGCAAGGCCGTTCGAAAGCTGCACGCGCCATCGAATAAAGCCAGAGCCGTCAATTAAGGCGGCCGGCGAACATCTTCACTCGCGCCAGCCCATATAAGCGGAATCAATCTCGCGACTTTCCAATGGATTTCCAAGGAGAATAGGAAAGCCGCGTCGTAAGAGGGAAGTGAATCGTTCCCATCGAAATTCTTCTGGAAAACGTTTCGGGTTATCACGAGTTGTTTCTAGTAAAATAGCGGAACGACGAGTCGAAGTGGAGAATTTTTCTCTCTTCGTTATTATTATTCTATATCTCATAGAATTTAATGTTTTGGTATTTTTCCTAAAAATGTTTTGATATTTTGAATAATTCTTCTTAAAATTAGCGATGGGAATTTTTACAGTAGAATTAATGTTACGTGGTTAGCCACACAGTGTTATCGATGTTATATAATGTTAGTGTCTTATTGATACTTTATAGCATTTTACGTAGTAGTATCCTTCTAGCGTTCTTTTGCTATTTCTAATCAAATTATCGAATATTAAACGTTTTAATAGAGTGCAATTTTTTTGGATTCTTTATAGAACAGTAGAACTATTCTACGGTATTTTCAAATGATCTAAAATAATTAACACAAAATTCTTATAGCATCCTGACAAAGCGTTTATATAATGGCATTATTTGTATGTAGATAAACTGACGAAACACGACGCTGCTTATGATAGTGAAGAAGCTGTATACGAGTAACTTGAGTATTTCCTAGTAAACATCAATAATATCGTACTGTTGGTAATTTCTACACCTGCACTAGATGGAATTTCAGTCGCGAATTTTTCAGATAGAGGACCTTTAATCATGTTTCGCGTAAACACGTCAACGACCTCCAATTAGAGATACGTAGTTGGAATGTTTAATTAAAAACCTAGCAGTTTCTATGCTTTGCCATTACGATGAAACGTTACACGTTCGATCAGAATTTTGTGTTTGCATGTTTGACGCGAGATTAATTAGCTGAGAAATATTTATTATTGCTAGGAAAATTCTTTGAAATTCTTAGTGCCATTCTATCGCGTATAACCACGTGCTTTAGTATAGCTCGTTTGCGTAAAGGTTAAAGATTCTTTGCTGGGAAAATACGAATTCGTATTAAGTTACATTCAGTTTACGTGAAATGTAATATAATACTCTCAGCTAAATGCTGAATTTTCTATAGAAATTCTGTTTGTTGTACATGAACTATTGAATGCTTTCTTTTCAATTCAAGCTTTAAATTCGAATATTTCAAAAACTCGGAAATTCAATACTCGAACAATTTTTGGAAAGAAATTCTACGAATGTCTCGAATATCGAACAAATTTCACGAACCGTTTCACCACCGTTCTAACCTTCGATCGATCTACCTTTATAATTAATTAACACACGGGAAGTTTATTTCAATTCATCAAAAATTGTTTAACAACGTCCATTTTAAAACAACTCTCAAATTGGAAACCATTTCGATTAAATTATAATTCCATAAAAACTCCGCGAATCTTTTCATCGTCATTTTAACATTTGATCGAATTGTTTATTAACTTTTTACAAACCCTGCAATTTCTAAATAATTAACACTCAAACACTATTCACGATCCACTAAAAATTAATACCAGTAACGTTCCAGAACCAATCACAAGCTCTGTGCAACAAATTAATTTTCAAACCAACTTTCAAACCAAAAATAAAAAAAAAAACTTCCGACAAAATTTTATATAAATTCCATCAATATCTCGAATGAAAAGAAACTTCACAAACCTTCGATGGAACCCTGTATTAATCCAATAGTATTCAATTTTCAAACCAATTTTCGAAGCAGCTTGCAATCGAAACAATATCTCGAATTATATTTCGTAAAGAAATTCCACAAGCCTGTTCTCCACAGTTTCAACCTTCGATCAAACTCTCTACTAATCTTCACAAAGTCTGTCAATATTGAATACTTACTTAACACCCAAAAGCTTATTTCAATTCACGGAAAATGAATCGTAACCCCAACAACATTCTACAACTAATCTCAACTTTTAGCAACTTAGCGAAACAACTTTCAAACACGCGACCTTCGACTAAATTCCAAATAAATTCCATTGGTATCCGCAAGTGCGAAGAAATTTCGCGAATCTCTTCACCATCGTCTCAACCTTCGACCGAGCTCTCTATTAATCTTCACAAAGCCTGTCATTTTCAAGCGCCTACTTAACGTCCAAAAACTGCTTTCAATTCAGAAAAAATCAATCGTAATCCCAACAGCATTCCAGAACAGATCGTAAGCTCTACTTAACAAGCTCGCTCCTAAACGCAAAAAGCACGACCTTCGACTAAATTCCAAATAAATTCCACTTGTATCTCGAGTCGCAAAGAAACCTTCGATCCACCTCTCTCTCTCTCTCTCTCTCTCTTACACAAATACGATTAATCTTCACAAAGCCTGTCATTTTCAAGTGCCTACTTAACGCCGAAAAACTCCTTTCGATTCAGAAAAAAATCAACCGTAATCGCAACAGCATTCTACTAAACCGCGGCCTCTATTTAACACACCAATTTCCAAACCGACTATCGAATAAAAAATAGTAGAATGTTCGATTAAATTCCAACGAAATTCTACTAATATCTCGAATTGAAAAAGAAATTCCACGAACCTGTTCGCCACCGTGTTCCTGGGCGGTTGGTACCGTTGGAAAATCGTTGATGGCGGCCGCGTGCCACGTGGTGCCACGTTCGCGCGTGCACGCCTTGCGATCCTCCCCCGGTGAAATCGGAAAGGAACTAAGAAAGAGGAACGGTCGGTCGCGTCGCGATACACAAAAAGCGGGGGTCGTTGGACAACGGAGTCAGATAATAAATTCCCAACATGGCAGTATCACGTCATCCCGGGTTCGTTGAACCTCGACGTTGCACGACGAACGACCGTCGGTGAAGACGTTCGGAACACGGGGCGATGGGGGGATCCTATGACGAAGGGAAGAGGAGAGGCGAAGTTCGTTTCGTGATACTTATCGACGCGTTCCACCAGCACCCGTGAATCTTTCGACTTCGAGCCAATCGTCGATCAAACTTTGAATTTGGCTATCGCGGAGCTGAATTGCAGAAATCGGATGTCACGAAACTGGAGCATAGAATTGGGGGTAGAGATCGTTCGATCGTTGCGGTGTTATAATTTTTAGGTCTTTCGCGAATCTTTAAAATTGGCTCACGAAACTAAATTATAGACATTACACGTCACGAAGTTGAGCTGTAGAACTTGGCTATAATAAGACTGAAGCGTAGAATTAGGGGTAGAAATCGTTGCTTATAGCGTTCTATCGTTTCGATTTCTCGCGAATCGATCAACTTCGAGATAGTTAAACATAAAACCTTGCTTAGAGTATCGTATCTTATAGAATTTCATCCTTTAATTGTATGCAAGTAGATTTTTAGAAATTTTGTAATGTAATAAGCACACTTTTATCCTTAGCGTGACGTCATTTCACGGCTAAGAGGGAATAGTTTGATGCAAAGCACATAAAAGTAGATAAAAGAATAAAAATAGAAGACAAAAATATAACTTAGGTTAAACAATGTGTCTGAAGTTACGAATATATAGAATATATGTTCAATGTTAAAATGAAAAGACAAGAATACAGTTAAATAGCAATACAGTGAATCTTGAAGCTGTTGTTCTGTAATTAATATTTCATCACCGTTATTATTTCAATTGTTATCGTTGCCCATTTTATTAATTCCACCTTCCACTCTTATATTAGTTATTATTATTATTATATTCGTGATTATTATTCCACGGTTATTATTTTAATTATTCTTGTCCGCCTCACTGATCCCACCTTTCACTGTACCACAAATTTCAATTTCAAATTCCCCCGATCTCGTCGAACAAAAACTCTCGCACCACCAGCCGAACGAAATTTCCACGGTACCAAAATTAACTTACAATTTACATAATCTCGCCATAATTCCTGCAGGCTTAATTCGAGCAATTACTGTGTCAAGGCGGCGCGAAATGAAAATTTTCATCGGTTTTCGGCCGATTATCCACGCGTAACGTCTCTGATTTCTCCTGCAACTTCACGGACAATAGTTCGTTCATTAGATTGGTGGAATTGGGCCGCGATGCGTAAGCGTTGCCGCTCCTTCTCTTTCCCCGTCTTTTTTTCCCTCGATCATTTTCGTAATTCATCGCCTCAATGCCGGGTCGAGGTTTCACGGGGTTAGGTCTCGTTGAAGGAAGTTCCAGGGTCCCTCCACGAATTGACCCCGAGTATCTCGAGTTCGTTGAACCCGCCTCCTGTGCATGCAAATTACAGCCACGAATTTCGACTGTTCCCTCGGCGAACTTGTAATCACTTGACCTTTCCCCCTCCCATTTCTTCTTTCTTTTGTTGCGCCATTCGTTTGATTATGCGTCTCATTTTGATTTCACAGGTGCGCAACTTTTCGTTCGTTCGAAGGTATTCGAACATCTCGAGAGAGAAAAATAGGAGCACCTTTAGTCTTGAAAATAAGAACTGTAAGTTATAATTCCGAATGCTAATATCTTTTTCCTTCTTACGTTTCTCTTGTTCCTTTCTCTTAACTACAATTTTAACATCGATATTGGGAAATTCTAACGAAATATTTAACATTAACAATTACTTAATATTCGGTTCCTTGTTATATATTTGTTCAAGAAATTTTTATTTCCCTCTTAGATCAGAACAAAATCTAATTAACGTACAATGCGCAGCTTCTCAAAATCTTCAAAATTCTTTTGTTTTCCTCTTTATTATGAAAACTTCGCTTCGACCAAGTTCCTCGAACCTTTGAAGATTAAATTCCAGAAGATCTCTCCAGAAAGCAATCATATTTCCTCGAGTATCGATCTAAGCATTCCCAAGGAAGGAACCACCTCTTTCCGCTCTCGTTCATCGGCCGAAAATATCGACACGGAACGTGACAGAGCGCGTGTTTCAGCGCCATCGACAGACCAAACACATTCTGTCGATAGGCTTTTCGAAATTCACGACTGATGACGAGAGAGAGAGTGAGAGAGAAAGAGAGAGACAAGAAGAAGAAAAAAGAATGGACCGATCAACCTTCGAGAAGCAGTCAATCACCCCAATAAAGAATCAGCCCGCCCCGAAACTGCGCGTCGCGAGAAACGACAATTGAATTACAATCGAAGCTAATCGTTCGGTATCGATTCGAATCTTCCTTGTGACAAGCCCGTGATCTTCGTCTTACGAAACTTTTTCTCGAAGCGTAAATTCTTTGTCAAAGAGGAATTTACGAGAAATCTTGTCACCACAAAAGAGAAAGAATCTTAACTTACTCTGTAGCATCTGACGTTTCTTTTGGGATGAAAAACAATCGCAGATTAATCTTTGCAAACTTGTTTAAAAAGATCGACAGTGCTTGTCTTTTTCGAAAAGGAAATATCCAAATTGCGAAACAGAAATTTACAAATAAACTTGCGAAGAAGAGATTGTAACGATCTTACCTTATTTTCCAGTCTATGATCTTTCTCATGACACGAAAAATAGCTAGGAATAATCAATAATCAAATATTAACTTCAATCTCCGCAATCAAATTTATAACTGTCGTTCTTAAAATAGTCTGCAAATAGCGAGATAGAAATTTACAGAATATCTTGCCAATTGCGAGCGAATATCCTCCAATATTTTACCTTTATTACGATACAGAAGAAAGAGAGAAGAGAAAAAAATACCTAGAAATAGCCGAATGTCAACTACCAATATCTTCGATCTGCACAAAGTCAATTAAACTGATAATACAGCTTTGTGTGGCACAAGAAAGGAATTTTTATGCGCCTATTATGTACGTGGAAATTGTAAGACAGGAACGTACAAAAAGTGGTTCGACGGCCGAACAGAAGAATAAAATAAAACGAACGAATACTGTGGCGTTTACACGAGATGTTGGTAAAGGTGGAGCGAATAAATCGCGGAAGAGTTACATCATCGTAAACAGAGGCTGCGCGCACTGTGTAAGGGAGTGTGCTGCGTGTGCACAAAAGGGAACCGAGAACTCGATGCGTTTCGTCGTTGCACGCACGTAGAAAGTTTATCGTGTCGTTCCAGTGAACGATTTTGCCGGCGGAACGATTTTCAGAAGTGGAACGGAGCCTTTGTGAGCGGGCGCGAGTTCGATCCAGCCGATTCGCTCCGTCAAATCGGAGAAATTGCCGGCTTTAAGGCGGGCGACGTTCAACGACGAAGTAATACGCGAAGGACGGCATTGGCGGACGTAATATTACGTAGAAAGGGGCCATTGTGAGTTTCTTCTGCGTGAGGATTAAGTTCCCTTACAGAGGGAGAGTGGAGCCAAGTATTTTCGTATTATTGTCATGGAAATCGCGGTATTACGTGTGAAAGGGAATCCTTTAAATTTCAATAATATGTATATTAGATACCTGAGGAACCAGAGAATAATCGTAGTACAGGGGATGTGATAAAATTTATATCCTATCATTTTGCAAATACTCTCTACGATATTTTATGTATATCGTGTCCGGTACGTACATTGTACCGTACGAAAAACGTTGGAATATTTCCGAAAAAAAATAATGTAAGATACGTGGAAGGTATGTCGATGGAAAATTAGGAAAAGTAGTTTACGCGGTACATTTATGTATTTAGAATTTCGTACATCGAAAACGAACCTTTTTAATTTCAATTGCGATATTTAAGATTCTAAACAGATGCAACACTTATGTAGCTTTAATGTTACATTCGCAAAACGAAATAATCAATATCCTCCGACTCTCTGCTATGGAAATTCATTTTCTTATCAATTACATTGTAGCGGTTAGATGAAATGTATATTCAAATTTAAAAACACGATGTGTAGCTCAATTATGATATTTTTGTACGTTAAATTACATTCTCAATACTTTGACTATCAAAGCAATCTGCGAAGCAAATTAATTTTTATTAATCCTCCGATTCTCTGTCAACTAAATACAATTATTTTCCTATTCGTCATATCACAGTGGTTAGATTTAATCTAAATTCGAATTTGAAAAGACGGTGGCCGGCCGCGTCTATATTTATCCGTCATTACTCGGTCTGTTATCAGGTGAACGGACCAAAACGGGCTGCCGCTCATGGCGTTCTCTCGTTCCTCGGAGATCGGTTCAACGAACCCTGCAGCACGAGTCATCCCGTATCACAGAGGTTAATTGGGGTTGTAACTTTCTCCGATCTGATTTATGCCCGCGAAACATTGTCGCCCGATGTCGACTTTCTTCTTTCAAGATCGTTTTCCATTGCGATCACTCGCTCTTTCCCTTCCTCTTTCGCACAAGTCATCGTCCATTCTTCTTCCTTTTCCATGTTTCGCTGGTGTCGAACATTTACTATAGGTGAAAATAATAGCTTTCGCCGATCCCTTAATGGATCATGTTGACCCAATCGGCCCTCTACTGATAAAGATGAAGTACGAAGCTGTGATTTCGATGACTTCAAATATATTAGTGGAAGAATGGTGAACCAGTGTTCAATTGTGCTTCAAAGCCACAATTGGACCCCGGTGTCTTCTGACATCGCGATTGAGGGTTCAATTGCGATTCAAGGTTGCTTCTCTCGTGTGCCTTCGTTGGCCTATTTTTATGGCGTGGAAATTTTTTCCATGTTGCTACACGTACGAAGAGCCAAAACTACGAACAGAGAAATTAACGAGCTCGATAAAAAGAAAATCTGCATTTCCCCAAAATAGAATTGTTCGTGAACCTGTGATTTCTAATGTCCTAAAAATCATTCACAACAGAGTTTACAAAAGGCGAATTATTTTATCTTGTCAAATTATTTGATAGAAAGCTACCAATACCTGTGAACCGGGCAAAAGAAAGAAGATGAGAGGGAAAAGTTAGCCATAGCAGTATAGCTACGAATGTATAACGATATATTATATTTCATTATTCAGTGGTGTCTTCGAATGACTATACGATACGTAATACGAGGAAAACGAAGCGTGCTACCTGATAAAAAGACTGATAAAAGCTTCGTCGGGAAATAAGGCTACAGTGGAGCTCCATTTATTCGAACGCTATTTATTGGAAGCGACTTTTAGTCGATGCCCGATTAACTGAACGTTTACTGGTTGAATTCACTTATTTGAACGTGGAAATAAATAGAAAAATTGGTCCTATTACGTGAATTCGTCTGGCCCCAAACCATAGCCTCGATTTTTGTCATTGTTATTGTTGCAGTGGGAAATATTCGGATGCAGGTTGAATGTTTTCGAGGGCTGCGTATTCTGACGTATATTGTCTTTTTAGAAGTTAGAAAGATAGAAAGAACTTAGCAAGGCCTACTTCGATTTTTTTAAATGGAATTTTGTTAATGCAACTCGTCATTTCGTTGATAAAAGTATTAACACGCTTGTGCCGAAAAACCATCAGCTTAGCGGATATTTTAACTTGAATTTGTCAAATGTAACGCACGAAGGGGAAAATATTCTCCGCGTCTGTTTCTAATCCTCGATCGTGAGCCTTCGTATCTGTTTCTGAATCAGCAACAGACTTAAATTGCCAATAAGATTCGGATTGATGTTACGATTATCGTAAAAAGCATTGGTTTTATCTTCCTTACTTTATACGTTAAATTTAACAAAATAAATGTCAAAATACCGGCTAAACTGATGAACTTTGTCGGTAGAAATAACTCAATACTTTTACACAGGGAATAGCGAGCTGCATCGATCAGCGCGTTAAAAGACACCCCTATGATTCCATTTAAAAAATGAAAGTTGCCTTACACAAGTCTTTGACACGTTCATCAACAAAAATGAAAAAAGGACAAAAATAATGTCCGAACATGCGAACGTCGAAACGTTCAACTTCCATCCAAACACTTCTCGCTGCGAATAATAATAATGAGAAAAACCAAGCTGGTAATTTCAGGTGAAACTCCCTGTATAAACTGTTTGCTCTCCGACAAGTTCAGACGAAGTTCTACTGTACGTTCGAGTATTTTTCATATCCATTGTATATCTATGTATATCGTATATATGCACATTGGATGTCAGCTCGTTTACAGCTGGAACAGCGACAACGTCGACAATGTTCGTTCGTCGAGCGTTAGATGATCGATCCACCGTGCCGGTTCATAAATTTCCTCGGTGATATGCAAATTTCTGTGAGCGATATCGCGAATGGTCGTTCTCGCCGGCTCTGATCACGAGGTTTTCTCGCTCTCGTATGAATAATTATGTCGCGGCCTTTCAAGAGCGGCGTCTTATTCGACAGAAGCCGGAATCGGTTCCATCGTACACGGATCGTAAATTTGCAATACCGATATGCAAATGGTCGAAGCGCGTGCTTATCGTTTCGCCCGACTAACCGTATCACAATCGCGTAATTGTCGGTAAATTGAGTTATCAGCGGCGCGTTTCATCGGCTGCTCGTTCCACGTTTACCCCCTACAAATTCTATTATAATTTTCTTTTCGTCTGCCAGCCAGAGAATTTCGTTTTACATACTGGTAGCTAATAGATAGACTAGTCTTATACGTTAAAAAGTTTCATACGTCGACATTAAAATATATTTAGAACGGTTATAGGATTACGTGTTGCTTTATACTTGAAATAAAAAGATTCTTCGATTATTCATCGTATGTATGTGTTGTGATTCCTGTATTTAGAGGTATGTAGCTATTATTTTATTCTTTGGATAAATCTATCAAACGTTTATTGCATTTTCTTACGTGGACTAGGGACAAAAACAAAAGAATATCTTAAATCTATCGATTAAATCCATCGATTATATCTAGAACTATCTTCTACTTACTATTTATTTTAATTAGCGCATCTGCATATGGATGGCGAGCGCGAACTTACTTTGTCATTTTCAACAGTATGTTCCGTCAAATATATTTTTATCACATCAATTATACATATATGCCATTTCAATTATCACGCAGCAAACAATTAGGTAAATTAACAGATCCGATGTGTAAGAATTATACACAACAACTTTTCGAAAACAGAACATCTGTAAACCTACGCTTTCTAACCACCAGAAGATCCATCCATCGTGAACTGAAAGAGTCAGTTCAAGAATTGGAATCGATCGATTAAGCTCAATTCGTCGTTATTCATTTTTAATCCCGTGGCGAAAGGAGTTTCCGATAGCATTAAAGAATAAGAAGAATGTTGAACGTTATGGGAAATTATCGTAGATGATCGATTACACTGTATTAACGATAATGTTCAAGCTTACGGAAAAATTTCAAAGCTGCTAATTATTGATCTTTTTTTTTGTATCTTTTTCTGTTTTATATTTTATTCCCTAAGAGGATTGCAAATTTACTTTCATTCCTATTCTTGTGTTTTCATCATATTTTCTAATTCTATATATATTTATTCCTATGAAATTAATTTTTCCTATTATTTATTCCTTATGATATTTATTCTTACTCTATTATGTATCCATGCTATAAAGATGCATACGACGAGTATTTTAAGCGATACAGCCAGCGTTTAACCAGAGTGCTCTAGGATGTGCTACATTTTACACCGTCATTTCGCTAATTGTATGTTATTCTTTCGTGTGTGGATAATGTTATCTAAGGAAAATAATCAGCAGATAAAATAGGAGGATGTAAACCGTGAAAGAGCTCGTGACTCATTCTAGTAGTTATTCTTGAGTAAATATGTAGATTAATGTAGATAATATGTAGGTTAAATAGGCTGAAGCGAAGGTATGGTGATTTGATCGTGTAACAAATTACTATCTTACACTTCTATTGACGTTTATATGGCACAGTAAGTATGTACGTTGTTCTAATGGTATGTAAAAGAACTAGCAAAAGTTTCACTTTTTTTTCTTAACAATTCGCAATAAATCCGTGTTATCGAGGAATTTTTAACAGGCTATTGATAACGTTCATTTGATTTTGCATATTATACTGCGTCTTGAATAGGCGATTAAATAGCTTACTATACTGAAAGAAACAGATCTAGGCTTCTAAAGCGTGAAAGTCCGTACAACGATTTCTCAACTTTAATTTCTTATCTGTTCGTACCCGACTGATTGATTCGTGAACCTATTTCCTTGTTAACCTTGAAAAATTGCACTTTAAATTACCATTTGAAAACCGTCAATTTCCAATTCGAGGAACATCTACGATCTTCCGTGTCAACATGTTTAAGAGAAGCTTTCGCGGAAACGACGAGTTTTGAAAATTCTAGAAGAGTTTACTGTATTTATGCGCATAGTTTTCGATGAATCGAATAAAATTTTGGCTGTTTCTTAATATTCATATTATTAAGAACATTGTGTCTAACACAGATTATTCCCGATTAAATATATTGGAGTATTTGTACATTTCACATACAAAGTATCTTTTTGATTTTATATTCTTCAAAATTTTCGATGATTTCTGGAATTTCGGAGTATTTTTTACTATGCCGTATAAACTTCCGTAAGAAACTGCAGATGTAATATTCTTAGTATTATGTAACATTCTTTATTACTTGTTTATTTTCCTTGATATATCTTTTCACATCTCACTTGATACTCTCTTTACCATTTCTTTAAGAGCCATTTAGTAAATTCAAAAATTCATCAGCATTTTTTCTTTCCAACAATCTTCCCACATATTGTTGACCACTATTTATCAATACCATATTTCTACTTATCAAAGATCCACCATTACCCTAATCTGAATCACTGTTACACAATGTCGCGTTGCATTCGTCATAAAAAGATCCTAAATACGTAGGTTGACATCTGCTCGCCAAAAGTCTCTCTCTACCTAAGAACTTTCTTCATTAATATACGTTTCTACACACATTATTCACTATTATTTATTATTATTAAATTTCCACCTATTAAAAATCAACTTTGCTCCAACATAAATTGCTATTATACCTGTACAAAGAAAAAAAAAAGAAAAAGAAATTGTTAAATCCAGAATGAACTCTGATCACTGCGTGCGTCCTAAAACAATCCAAAAAACGTCAGGATGACTTCTAATCCCTACAAAAATTCTTCCTTTTCATTTCCATATTCCCTTTTTCCTTTATCACGTTTCCATACGCATCTGCGTCACATTGCTGCGTATCAAAAATTCAACTTCGCTTTAACCTAAATCGCAATTCTCCTCATACAACGTTCTAAATCCAAAAAATCCTAAAAATATGGAATGAGCTGTGATTGCCTGTGATCATTGCCGTGAGCAAACAGTGGCACGGCAGAGCTGTGGTATCGGCCTGTAAATCGAGTTATCGAGCACATTTCGATTTTTTCGCCTAGCTGGAAAGAGTCCGAGGACCGTGCAAGCTATCTTCGCGGGTATCTTTTGCTTGGAAAGTGGGACGCCGCTGCGTCCAGCTCTTCTCCCTCTCTCTCTCTCTCTCTCTCTCTTTCTCGACCACTGTCTCTTCTCTCTTCTTCTTCTTTTTCCCCTTAACCTTCCTCTTTCTCTCTCTCTCTCTCTCTCTTTCACCCTCTCCCTCTCTTTGTTTTGCAGGACGTTTTATCACTTTGCTATCGCGCATAGCTCGCAATAAGTAGCGTAGTAGAAAGTACGAGCATTTGGTGGTTGTATTTTAGCTTTCACGATCAGATAGCCGGGGCCAGTGTACGCGAATTGCACGCAGCCATTTTATTATCGCGCTTTTGCTTTCCCGCCTCGCCGTTTCTCTCTTTCCACCGCGCTCTCTGTGTGTCTGGCGTGCGTGACAATTTTTAACCCGTCTACTGGGAAAGGCGAAACGATGCAACGATTTCAGACTGTCTATATGGGTTACTATACACACGTAATTATCCACTTGTTTTTATATCGTGAATATGTTTATTTATTTCTGCATCAAGTATTTATCATAATGCTATGTTCCTGTTTATCTTATGCAATTTTTTCAGCGGATTTTTGTTAGCCAGTATGTTGTTGGGTAATAACCAGCTCGTTCCTGTTTCGTTCAAAAGTTTTTGTGCTATAAAATACCATAAATAATGTATTTATACGTAAGTTAAAACCTTCAACTAACGTTACGTTTAATTGTTTTAATATCTGTTCGAATTCGAATTCTCATCTCGTTTATACACCCTCGTTACAATCTCAAGTTTCAACCCCTAAACGATATGACTGATAGATAGTACATTTGAGTTAAATTCTTTCAGTTAACGTAGTGTTTCTTGCGTATCTAAAATTCTTCCGCGGTAGTAACAATTTTTATTATTCCCTCGTCGTTTAATAATTTCTACGTGAATTCAAAAATTCCTTGGTGTTTCCTCTTTATCACTTCTAAACACACTTATTTCACACATTGCGTATAAGGCAATTGTCCTTCGTTTTTAACTTCGCGAATAAAACGAGAGAAATTTTAACGACAACTGGGAATCAGGGTAATTTTACGATGCTACGTACCTTCGGGATAGAAAATGTAACGTAGTTATCCTGTCGTGTTTGTAAGAAAGAAAAATAAAAAAAGAGCAATTCGTAATTTTTCGAGTAAGATGAGAAGAATTTTAAGAAAATCTAGATAAACTTAGGATAATTTTACGAACCACGGCGCTACACACTTCCAGGAAGGAAAATGTATCCTAATTGCTCGTTATGATTCTAGGAACCACGTTTTGTCGTTCTAAAATACCGAGAAAAAGGATAATTCGTAATTTCTCGAAATAAGGAGACTCTTAAATAAACCTGGAGATTGGGCTAATTTTATGGAAGATTCGCGAGTTTCTGATTTCTAGAAACAGCATTCTATGGATGCATCGTGAATGCAAAAGCGTCTCCCTACGACGAAAGCCGGCTGCAGGAAACCCGTTTCGTTCGCTGCACCCAAAACGAGGTTATCTCGGTTCTCACCGAGCTGCGCGTGCACCACGCGTGTAATTTCGATATTCCGCACAATTTCTGCCGTGTCGACATCGGCCACGACCCTTCTTATCCCTTCTCATCTCTCATTTTTTTTTCTCCCCCACCACCACCACCTCTAACTGCGTACCGTTGCAACAGCAAGACGAAGGAATTCCATTTTCGATATTTCCAATGGAAACGAGCGTAATCTCCCTCAATGAATTTCTTTGAACGAGAATGTAGCCAATATAAATCTTGATTAGTGATGCGAGATAAACTTAGAATGGCCTGTGTGTGTTCTTTAGTTCAAGCCTTCTAACCTGTGATAAATGGATTGCGAACATTTATGCAAATATATATTTTTACGAATATAATTAAGAGAATGGAACTTACATAGAAGACTGTCTTATCTACTAAATCTTATACAAAGTATTATACTTTCGACATTTTATATATTTCTTTATATTACAATATGTGCATTCTGCTTATCATTGCGCCTTCCACTCGCATAAATTCATAGGGATCTAGCGATATCAAATGTTAATATCAAATTGTAGCAAAAGTCATTCGTTCAAATCCAATATAAATAATTAATAATAATTTCCATTTATCAGCCGTTAATAATAAAAATACACGTTCTTCCTGGTATTTTTGAAGTAAGAGCGGTAGATTAAATTTAGAAACAAAATTTTATTTATTCGAGGAGAAAGATATTTCCCTTTTGAAATCTTCAAATATTAATCGGCAGGTCGGGAAAGCTGGCTAGTTTTCTCAGTGGATGTTGTTCTATGAACGTCTTTCGTATCGATTCGTTTACCCAGGACAAAGAGATACGTTTGGTCGCGTCACTGGCGTTAATCGAGAGACCGAGGCATACAGGATTGTTTCTAAATTCGACAAGCTCGAAATAAAACTGTAAAGCGGGTCACTTTGTAGCGTTGCGATTCTCTGCTTTTTCTCCCGTTAAATGAGTCATCGACGATCTGCACGAGAATCGAGAACCGAACACCGTAGAAAAAATATTCTCTTAATTAACCTGCATTCGTGACTGCGAGTTTTCATTTTAACGAAAAGAATTCTTCTGTGCAGGAATTTTTCTTACACTTTTTTCACGGGAAACAACTTTTCTTCAAAACGGTTTTCTCTTATTCCCTCTTCGCGGTATAATAAGTTACATTTAAGTTACGATCGTGATGTAGCAAGAGGTCTGAAATTTTATGCAAATTCGCGTTTTCGAGAATATAATTGCAAAAATAGAAGCTAAGTAGAAAATTGTTTTAACGTATCAAGTATTACAGAAAGTACTATACTCTGAATATTTCTTCATATTACGTGCTATGTAATTTTGCATTTTCAAATTGCCTGTAAATGCATACAAAATTTGCAGCTTAATAATAAATTGTATATATATATATAAAACAAATATAATAAATTTGCAATAACCTTAAACGTTCATGTATACATACACACAGAAGTAAACCAATTTCGAGTCAATCTGGATTCGTGTTTTATTTGTTTAAGAATGCAATGCAATTTGCAAAATAAAAAGAAAAGGAGGAAAAAGGTCCGTGAGAAACGAGGCATGTCCAGTTAAAAAGACCACAAAGAGAAAAAAATCGGGTACAACGTGTTCGAGCGAAAGAAAGATAAAAAAGAAGCGTTTCTGGCGCACAGAGGAGAAAAACAGGGACGCGCGAAACAAAGCGTCGTAATTTTTCGCCAACGACTCCGCAATATACGCACACACAGTGTTTCCTTCGCGATTTTCCTCGCGATCGCGACTAGGCGATCGAGATCGACTCGCGTACAACTAGCAATAGCCTCGAATCGCTTCGAAGATAACAGAACTTCGAAATGAAAAATTTCGATGGTTTTTCAATTTTCTGTTTGAATATCGTTCCGTGTTGTTTTTGTGATATCGAAGGAATCGATGGGGAAAAAATACATGCACACACACACACGCATATATATGCGTATATATAAAGAACAATAGAGAAGATTGGTTGTAGTTTTTTAATATAAATATGCACGTCGGAGAAAGTGGATGAAATAAAAGAAAGAGAATCGACGTCAAGAATTGGACGTTTGAAATACAAAATGCGAAAGGGAAAAATAGAATAGCGGAGGAATTGAAAAATGTTAACTGTTTCTAGTTTATGCAATTGAAAAATAGGGAAAAGACGATAGGGAAGATGGAAGTATCGTAGCAGTTTTTCTAACCATCAACGACAATCACGAATATCGTTTATTTAATTTGTTAAAATATTCTGAAAGATCTATTTTAACAATCTTAGTAGAATTATTTCAACAGGCTAGAATTATTCTAATAACCTTCATTCAACACTTAATACGATATTTATCCTTCAATCTGCATATTGGATCCTTTTTAACTAGTAATTTTAAGCAATTTTTCATTCTCTTCAAATTTTTGTGGAAATTCCGATCGGCTTAGACGAATGAGAGTAACAAATACCAGTAAAAAGTATTGGATGGTATTCTGGAAAGTTGGAAGAATATCCGGTGAATTTTTGAGGACTTTTTAAAACGCAAGGACCTAAAAAAAGCCTGCATGGATTTAAACGACCCAGTATGCAGACGACGTCAATAAAAATAAGGTTACAGACGGAGGGTTAACACGTCTAATCGAATCTAATTTTACCAACCAACCGCTCTCTGCGATCCCCCTTATTCCAAAAAGCCAAAAAAGCAATGGAAATTTCACTTTTCCTATTCCCCTGAAGAATTCAGATTTAACGGGAATTTTCATGCAACGAAAATGTCTAACTCCCAAGAGAGAAATTCCATAAAATCTCTAAAACGCGATCTTCCAAACTTCCACAAAAAAAAAAAAAAAGAAAACAAAAGAAACAAAAATCTCCAAGTCCTCGAAAAGAAGTTTGTAAAAATTTCGAAAATATATTTCAAAAATTCTCTCGTAAATAAAGACTTTGCAGTTCGGGAGTTTCCTTAAAAATTTCCAAAAAATTTCCATTTTCCGTAGTAATTGTTCTCCGATGTTGAACGATTCGCGCGATTCACGGCGACTGAAGCTATGCGACCGGCTCCAAGCATCTGCCGAACGCGTCGAAAAGTTGCACGCGGGAGAATCGTGTGCACTGTGCACCCATCGCTAGCAACGGCGGTGCAACGCACGGAGGTCTGGGTGCGACGAGTACACGCGTGTGTCTGTGTGTTCCTGGCTGGTAGGTGCACCGGCACGGAGGAGAGTAAACGCAATAACTGTATCTCTGGTCCAGGGGGTCACTGTTCCACGACTGCGAGAGCACGCTCGACTGTTCTCTCGGCTTCTTGCCTTATACACGGTGTCGCGAGATCCTGTGTACAGGGTGCGGCCGAAGAACACGTTTAACACTAGAACTACCGATAGTTAACACGGAATTATTTCTATCAAAACCAGTCAAAATGATTGGTCTTTAAAAAATATGTAACGATAGAATATTTTTATATTTATTGATTTATTGCTTTCTTACAGAAGGAATTCCATGTTATGTGATACATTTTTGGTATTATTAATCCATCTGGGACCACGATCCCTAAACGAGGCCTGACAAATTTATAAAATTGTAGAACCAGTCGTTTTGACTGCTGTGGTATTTCTAGTGTTAGCATCTAGCGATCGATCCGGAATTTTCCTGGCATCTGATATCATCATATCGAATGATACGCGGTAAAAATTTGAAAAACGTGTGGCAAGTTGTAGAAAACGAGGAAACTGGTTAATTGAGGTTCGATGAACAGATCGCAGAATCCTTTTACACTTCGACAAGTACCAGCTATTTTGACTGGTGTTGGTACAAGTAGCCTTGATACAAAATTATTTTCAGTTTGAATACATAGAAAACGAAATAAAATTCATTATATTATTCTTTTGGTTATCGTTGCGAGTCATTACATAATACGAAGTAGGAATTTTAAAATAAAATTGTAAAACCAGTCAATTTGATTGTAGTTCTAGTGTTAAACGGGTTTGAGGTGATGCGTTGTGGAAAGATACGGAGGGGAAAATATGGAATGAAATTTGTTCGTATGGCACTTCGTTTTTTGAGAAGATCGAGTTTGAAAATTTGTCAAGTACACTTTTAAACTTGAGATCGAGTATGCTTAAACGGATGAACGATCGATAGAAGGTTATTCTAGATGGAAAAATAAGTTAAAGATGCGAAAAAGAGTTTTTTTCTTCGAAGCAGCATTTTCAAGAAAAGAAAATTCGGTCAGAGGTTGGTCCGGTACACGCGTGTGATAAACTTTCAAATATATTTTTCTGGGAAACAAAGAGTATCGCGGACGAATTCTGTTCTACATTCTCGACTTATTTTCACACGTAGAGTAACGCCCCGTCGATTACTTGCTCCTGTTCAATGTAGAATTTATCATGTTCGGATGTGCTCGATGAATGTTCTAAATGGATTTTCTCGAAAACGAAGCGTCACATGGAAAAATTGTGTGTATTCTTCTTACTTTGTCACGGAGAATCGCTTGAACGCGTTATTCGGTCACACCCTGTATATATTGGTGCTTCTCCATCCAGGAAAAAAAGTACGAGAATAAATGTGTTTGCCTCTCGCAAGTTTAGGAATTGTAGTAGAAAAAGATTTTAGGAAAGTAGAAAAGCAATTTTAATGTCTCAGACTCGAAGTTTTCAACCGAAATTTTGTTTACTGATTCTGCGTTGTTAGTTAGTGCTACTACTTTGTAGTTCGTCATTTTGAAACACAGTTGAGATTGCTTAGACTTTTTATTTAGACAGATAGAAAAATATCGCTGGATGTGAATTACAAGAAAATGAGATAAAAAAAAAAGGGAAATTTATTAAAAATTTTAATCGAAATTCTATTTGGTCCCTTCAACGTATCGTTTGTTATAGACAAATAATGTGGACAGAAGGTAAAAACATAGTGATAGACATAGAATAACAGCGAAATGATATACGTATAAAATAAAATAACATGAAAAGGAGAAGAATCGAATCAAGCGAGTGAATAATATCAGTTAAGAAAAATGGGAAATAAGATTAGTTCGAACGAGTCGAAAAATGTCGAGTGTGGTAACAATAATTCGTTTAAATCATTGACAAAAACTTAATAAAAAAATAAAGAAATTTTCAAAAAATGTAAACGAGCCCAAAAACGAATGGATAAATGATACAAACTCCTGTGTTACAATGGTCCAACCCTTGAATAGGGGTTGATGGAAGTTTCTGTGGCAGATCCTGAAACGCGCAGGACAATTGTACTGTTATAAAACTTTTCAGTACTCGACACACAGATAAAACAATAGAAGAAAAAAGAATTTCGCGGTAGTTTGCAAGTTTGACAAAGTTATAATTCCTCCGAATATAAATTTGTCGTGACCCGAAAAGATAGAAAATTCTTTCCCCTAATTTTTCCGTTTGCGAATTGTAACTCCGGACGTCTGAAAACGTTGCATGTGAAAGAATCGTCTTTCGTTTGAAGATTCTTGAAATTTCCTAAAAGGGACTTCCAGTTTGCCAAGATCGAAGTTTTTGAAACTTTACAGGCAGCAATGCGAAAGGAGCATCTTCTGGTTGAAGGTTTCTCAGATTTCTAAAAGCGATTTCATGTTGGAAGGTTCCTCCCTTGAAGTTTTACAAATACGCACACGACATCTTCCATCGATAATAAACAGAAAACATATTGTACGTCTATAAAGCAAATTCATTAAAAATGAACAAACGCATGTTTGAACGTTTTTCCAAATTCAGCTACTAAAGTCTGTTCAGAGGCTATTGAACGTAAGTTCAAATACTGTGCGAGCGAAACTGTGTGAGGGTAGCTAATACGTACATAAATATGCTCGCTAATACAATGTGAATATGATAAATATTTATGACCAAACAATAGCGTACCAGTCTAACGTAATGTTTATTTAAAATATTAATTTTTCTATGAAATACACTTGCATACAATTAAGGTAATTAATAGCCTTCAGAGTGGAATGCGATTCTAAATAAATAAATTAAAAGAAAACCTGTGGAAAAGAAACGCTTCATTGAAAAATAAATACTTTCTGTAGCTACTGTATCGATTAATTTCTATGATTTTTCTGAAAATATTTAGCGATTTTCCAAATCGTTAGAGTGGCGTTATCTTCTATTTTACATAGAACGAGGATCGTGCTCGTTCCGGATCGATAACCGTTTGCCCCAGTTCGGTCACCCTTGCTTCTCGAAAAGTGAAAACAATCGGATGTCCACGTGTCCCTGGCCACGTCGTTTCCCTTTCACTTCTTACCACCGGACCCGTACTACCCTTAGGAAGAGCGCACCCTTTCCCTTTCGCTTTCCCTGCCGGTTTTCCGCCACACTGAACGGAATGCCTACCAGAAAAGGGCCTCTTCACGCAAACGCTTTTTTTTCACGTTGAATTTTTCTCCACTTGCTCGCGATTCCATTAATTTCCTTGTTTCACGCGTTACTTTCACGGATTAAAAATGTCTCGTGTGAAATGTGTCGTTCGAAGCACATGTTTCTGGTGTATTGGGTTGGCAACTAAGTGATTGCGGATTTTGTCACTACCATCTAATGACAAAATCTGCAATCACTTAGTTGCCAATATATTAATCGACCACAGTCGACCAATTGATTTCACGTAGAAGATCTTTCGAAAATTTTGATATCTAAGACGATACCAGAGGTTGATTTCCTATCGGAGGAGAAAGGGTGAATTAATCGATCGATTTAACAGAGATTTATCGTCGTAGTTGGAATTATGTATTTCTTACGTATATCAATGTTGATTGTCTTTGTCAAGAAAAAGTAATTATTGGTAGTTGGCAATATACAGGTATCTGGAGAGAAAGTTGAGTAAGAAGTATTTCTTGTCAACAGAATTTCTCAATATTCTATATATTCGCAATTTATCTAATAAGGTTAACTTTCTAATGGTGAGAATATTTTATCTTATTAATATCTCATTAACAGTTTACTTCTTGCCAAATCCTTTTATTACATACACACGCGTAAAACCGGTCAATATAGTCATTCAACTTCCTAATATAATATCAATATGAACAAACTCATTAGAAAACTTAATACATTAGTTACGACTGAAAGTACCAAATTATACGGTTTAATAAAATAATATAATAAAATAAAATAATATAACCACCAGAATAAGACAAGAATAACGTAATTTCCAAGAAGAGGCAAGAAAATTGCAAATTAAAAAAAAAAATCTTCCTCGATCCACCACTCTTTTTCCAATCGATTTACTCGAGCAAAATTGATCCGGTGGCGTGAATTCGCGCGAACGCTCTCGCTTCTGCAGCTCGTTTTCCAGCCCCCGAAGGGTCTCCCTCGTTTTTCTTCTTCCTCGTTTTTTTTTTTGCGCGCGTGCTTCCCCACGGTTTACCCGGAATAATGACCCAATAATACAGCTGACCGGGATTTACGTTTACAGCCCGTGAACTGAATCTGTAAGGCGAGAACGTTAACGAGTTGCCAGGAACAATGGGAGACGACGCACTCCTCGCGGAGAAATCGCCCGCGAAATTTCCCTTCGAATATTCCACGTTGCCACGCTTTTGCGCAAAACTTCGTCAATTTCGTAAACGAGAATATTTTCTTATTTCCTTAGCAACAGTTTGCAAGCAAACATGCGCAAATTTATATAAATGAGATGATCTGTTATTTCTTATTTTTTCCTTTCTGGAAAAGTTTCTATGACTATCGAAAAAAAAAAAAAAATGTCAGTATTTGTGTGAGTTATTGTGGATGTCGAAGGGATCGACGTTGTGAACGAACCCTTAAAGGTCATTACGGGTGAGAGGTTATTTTATAGCAGCGCGTCATTTTCATCGAGAAATTAATGGTTACGGTTAATATACTTTGTAAAATACATGAAAATACATAGTAAAAGATTTCATACAAACGAACAGGACTGACAGACGTTTTGTTAGTATTCAGTGTTACTCGAAGGATCGAAAAATTGTAACCAATGTTGTTTGCAGTGCAAAAGTAATAACATTGCCATATTATTAAGTCATATTGTATATAATGATAAAAACAATTCCAGCGAAATATTCCTAAAATTCACAGATTCTCTCGAAAACGAACAAAGTCAAAATCAAATAGAAACACGTACATCAACGTGGCATTGGTCGATGAAATATCCAATCTTAAAATCGCTCTTCTATAAAACACAAGAAATATGATTCATCTGTGATCTTCAATTTATAAAACTTGAATTATAACAACTAGATATAATCACTGAATATTTCCAAATAATGAAAAACGAAGGACGAAGATGTACACGTATGAACAATGACGAAGAAAGAAGACATAAATAAATAAATAAATATATGACAAAACAAGTACAGCGAAATATTCCTAAAATTCACAGATCCCCTCAAAAACGAACAAAGCCAAAATCAAATAGAAACACGTACATCAACGTGGCATTGGTCGATGAAATATCCAACTGCTCTTCTATAAAACACAGAAAATATGATTCATTGTATCCTTCATCTGTGATCCTCGATTTACAAAACTTGAATTATAACAACTAGATATAATCACTGAGTATTTCCAAATAATGAGAAACGAAGGACGAAGATGTACACGTATGAAACAATATGAAGAAAGAAGACATAAACAAATATATAAATACATATATGACAAAACAAGTAGAAATAAATGTTCCTAGAATATTCATTGATTCTCGGAAAAACGAAAAATAAATTACAAATTCCTTGGCGAATGGGCCCCGGTACCATTGGAAAGGGGATCGTGCGTCGGACCATAGCAAAGGATGACGCATCATCGAACACCGTAACCGTGCTGCCCACTTTGATCGCCCACGCTGCCGCGAACCCACGTGTTTATGCAAAAATCAAATTTCCCGATGGCGGGTGAAAAGACAGCGGCCCGTTCCCCATGGACAAATCGGGTGCCCCTTCGAACTGACGTAGCCGTTTTCTGTCGCAACACCATATTACCATATCACAGCGCAGTTATTCCGCGTTTGTCAATGGCGTCACGTTTGACGCCCGTCGATCTGGCATTCCACGATTTTCCCAGCTAGTGGGTGTCCACGATTGTTCCCATCTCACGGCTAGATGAAACGATCGTTCACTGTATCGGGAAAAAGTCGAGCGATGACGACGTTCTCGATGTATGTGTCGGTGGGTAGCAAGGCTGACGCGATAGTGCACACGTTTATATGGTGATGGAAGAATTGAAGAGGATCGATCAGGTGCATTTTTGACGCTCGACGTGCAGCGATATTTGTTCATTTAGAAAGATTGAAGACGTTGCAGCGCGTTCGTATAAGCAGATCGCTCGTGTTTGTACTTTTATAAATGGAAAAGGTGGAATTGAAACATAGGTTTACATATTTCACGAAACGTATATCACAATAAATAAATGTATATATTATTTACATATTGTCGAAATGACGAGTGCTATACTAAGAGGATATCTTATGTATCATTGCACGTTATGTGCGCTGCAAGTTATAAACGTGTTCCGAAATCTTGCAATAGTAAAACAAAGATAACTTTCTCTGCATTGTAAGCGTGATGCTTAGTAAAACAGTTCATTGTATTCGAACATTCTTCAACCCATTAGAACTGAAGAAAGTCTGAAAAATTGAAGGAAGGAAAAGAGGGAAGCTTCGAAAGCTACCAATCTTGAAAGAATTTTCTTCGCGTCGTAAGCATTTAATAACAATTTTCAATTATCTCTCGACGTGTTTCGTCTGGTTAGAATTAAAGAAAGTCGGCGGAATATCTGAAGAACTGAAGGAAGAAGAAGTCTCTGAAAACCTTCCAAATGGAAAGCAAATAATGTTCTTATTCTCATCACAGGTATAATACATAACAAAAGTTCTAGTCGTTTCCCAACATGTTTCATTTTATCTCATTGGAACCGAAGGAAGCTCCCGAATTGAAAAGAAGAATCGAAGAACCGAAGAGAATAAAAAAGAAGAAGAAAAAGAAAAAAAGAAATAACGGATCGGGAGACGTTATTTTTCCCGATCGAAACTATTCTTCTTTCTCCCCTTCCTTTTTACAATAACAACGACGCTGAACTCGTCGCCGACGATAACACGGCGTTATCACCGCCCAAAGCGAGCCACATCAAACAAAGCAGCCTGGCAAGTATTCTTAGCCCCGATAAAAAAAAAGAAAAAAGGAAGCCTCGAGTTACGAGTGTCGTTGCAAATAAATCGCAACAGCGAGACTCGTATTTTTTCGCCGTGGCGTGATCTCGTTTTTTCCACTTCTCTCGCGAGATGATAACTACCCGCGTATCGCTTTTGCGAGAGAACGATACGGGAATCGAGTGGGACAAAACAGATCTCGTTCTTTTCTGTCCGTTTGTGAAAAATTTCCCCTCACGCCTATTCTTTTCTGTAACACCATTTTTCTGTCACACGTTCTTTTCTGTATTACCATATGATTTATCATAGCGAATTTATTATATTATATACTGTTATAAACAAATTGTTGTTTCAACCGTTGTTTCATTTTGTTTTAATCAGCGTTCGGTTTGCTTTTGATCGCTGTTCTATTTAGCTAGAGAAAAAATTGTGGAGGACCAACCATAGGTATAACCATTATGACACAAGGCTTTGTTGAATATTTGTTGGAAAATTTTACTTTGTTTATTGTTTTAGACGTTATAACACACGTATGTTGTATGTATGGGGATAACAGATTTGTAATAAAACAATGAAAAATAGAAAACAGTGAAAAGTATTCAATTTGTATCAAATATCACGCGCGTATTTGATTTAGCTACAAGAATAATAGAATTAATTGAAAACGTTAAAATTTTCAGCAATCTTGACTTAAGATAGGAAAAGAAGTTATGATTCATACGTACATAATCATTTTGGCGATGACATAATTTTTGAAAAATAATGGTCATCCAAATCACGAGTCTTCTGATACAGTCGAATTAATATCATCGGCGAAATATTACGATAAAACAAACGACAATTTACAATTCGTCGATTGATTAATATTATTAGTTGGTAAGTTAATACAGAAAAAATTATTATTAAGAGAAACGAACGGAAATCAGATTGTAGAACGTCCATTTAACCAACTACGCAATCGTCTCGCTGTGACAACGTTACTTCGATAACCCTAGCTTGTGTTTACAACACGTATCAAAGCACGTAACTTTAATTGTAACTTTATCGCTAAAATTATCGGAATAATTGTCTGCGTTATTGAAATCCAGCGAAAATACGAACACCGATTATTTAACAAAAGTGATGTATTTATTATATTTACCGTTAATAAATTACGGGTTCTTCTAGAAACAATAATAAATCAAGTACGACAGTTGCAATTTCTCAACAATTCATTCTTTCTTCTCTATATTGTACATATGCTTTGTAGAATTATACTTAAATGGAGAGAAGGTTTCGACCTTAGCAATGAAAGCAGTCGTGAATAATTTTATCGTCGCATCGTCAAGATCATTTGTCTTATGACCGAATTCTCAGTGAGTCAAGGTTGACGGTAAGTTGGTCATTCAGTGCTTCATACTCTACATAAATTATCAAGAGCTGTATACCACATTTTTAAAGATGATTCAAAATGCGCCATGTAACCGAGAGTAACACAAAGAAAAGAAGTAGAAAGTGTAGTAGTACCGAGGATAGTCTGAACGCTGGCTGACCATGTACCGCAAATTCTACTTGTTATGCGATTTTATATGAACACGATTTTGCTCTCCGTACTCAGAGAACTACAGTCGAAACACATTTTCCAGACTATTGCGTTATTCTTGCGTATTACACGCATTTACATTGGTTTCTTCTTGTCAACGGTAATGTTATTCGTATATTTTATTTTTAAACGAAATGCGGTGTTTCAATTTACTTTGAGGAGAAAAATTCCCAATTCAGAACCAAGCAGGATCATAAATTTCGCGATTAATAAAAGAACTAGGACACTGGTCGTCGCGCAATCGTGTAAATACAGAAATATTCATTTATTGTTCTCTTATTAGAAAATCACAAGAAGATTTGTTAATACGTCTCAACAACGCCATTTACATCCTCCAAATGCCAATATATCGTCACAAAAAAAAAAAAACATTGTACCCTAAAGTATCTCCTTAGCGAATGTGATGAAAAGATTCTCGAAAGAGACTCCCTGAAGTCACTGGAAATCTTTGAAAAGAAAAAAGAAGCAAACCTCTCTCCCTCCACGTGTTACGTAACAAAATACTTTCTCTTAAACCTTCCTACTTTCCAAGCTTTCCAAACGGTGCGATACGATAGAGAGCTAAAACAGAGTAAAATAAAATTGCCCTTAAAAGGAAAAAGAACAAGCCAACCTCTCCTCCATGCGTCATCCAACGAAATACTAAATTCTCTTTGAAATTTCCCTAGGAATCTGTTGAAAACACCAACGTGAACAAAACAAAGCAAAACTACGCTAAAAATTACATATTCGGCGGTACGTTTGACGCGATGCAATACACACCAACACGCATACACGAGAATCGCGTGCGTGCAAGTCGGACGTTGAGTGATGATATCAAGTATATATACGACTGTGTGTCACGGGTCATCGGCCCTCGGATATTCTTGGCAATTCTCTCTCGCTACCTCTTTCTCCCTCTCGCGCCCCCTTGTTCGCTCGATTTCTCCCTCTCTCTTTCTCCCTTCTTCTCACTCTCCTTTTATTTTTCCCTCCCTCTCCATCCGTCCCTCGGTCTTCGACGACCCCAGCAAGAGAGAGGAGGAGGCTCGTTTCGCTCCCCTCGATATCTCTGCACACATTCTCTCCTATACCTTTCTCTCTCTTTCGTCCAACCAGAGAGGAGAGACTTTCTTCTCTTCCGCTGCTGGTAGCTGCATGCTGGTCCGTGCATCGTTCCTCTTGCTGGCGTCGCAACTGCCCCCGCCACCCCCTTCGATTGCCTTCTAATAGTCCGACAATCCGAGGGACATCCTGCCCTTCCGGACGCGGCTAACGAGAAAAATCACCGAGAGGGAGGGAATCGATCCTTTCCTGTCCGCTGTCTTCTCGCCAAGGTTTCAATTGAAACGCGCCAGCCACAGGGAAATATCTATTTATTTGTTAAATTGCTTCTAGTCAACTTTCCTGTATCGTTTCTTCGTCAACCGTAAATCATACACCCGGACAGGGTATCGATTTAAACTTCCAAATATAAGCACACATTTACGCAGCTCTGAGTATCGAAATTTTCACTGCAACCCCTTGGAAGCTGTTTGCCTGTCCAATCGCCCATTTCTCGAATCCAACCGATTGCCTGTTCTCTACGTCTCCTATCAGACTCTTACAATTTTCAAGTAGATTATTCCGATGAGTTCATGAGATGGCAAGACGATGCAGGATTGGCTTCTTCTACAGAGTTCTGCCGCTTCTGAATTTGTCTTTTAAATGGCGGTTAAACCTCCCTTCTGAGCAAATTTAGATGTCCCATTCTTAAGATGATCGAGAGTCGTTGCGGCAGCTGGTTGAAATCGGTAGATCGAGAATGCAGATAGGTAAAATGGTTTCTAGATTCTGTAGACGATGTAGAGTTTGATGATGAAATCGAGGAACGCTGATCGAAAAGCGTAAAGTTAGTTGTGTCGAAGATACTCGCACAGTCGATACATGGATTTAAAAAATTCATAAAAGTAGGACATTTCATAGGAATATTAATACCATACGCATTTAGAAAATTCCTCCTAATGGGCTCCGTAAATCTTTTCTTTTATCGTCGTAAATCAATGGCCGCGAACAATTGCTCTCTGAATATAGCTAACGAGGTCTCTTAAATTTAGTCATTAATTCCCTGTATTTTTCGCATCTAAATTACCAAAATTTCCCATTATTACGTCCCATGCTAAAATAAATCTTCCCATAAACAATACTCGAATTACAAAATTATCGTCCCTTCTTTTCCGCGCAAGTATATTGTTTAACTGTCTTTGTAAGATATTATATTCGATTAAAGAGCTGTAAAAACACCTGTCTGTCTTAATCACTCTTCAAACAGACCTAATCCACACCCTCTCGATCTTCATTCACGAAACACCCTTAGAATGTCCCATGCGTCCTTGGTCGCCGTCAACGACGTTCTCAGACCTCGAACACGGCTGACAAGGGCCAATTCGTCGACACGGATGGATTTCAATTCTCGCCCCGACGAGAGGAAAGGGGTGTCTGGTTTAATTCGCTGGTAAAGAGTTTACGAGGGTCTGTCACCGAGACAAGACTCGTCGTCGTTCCTCTTTCGTGAAGACGAGACGCAACAACGCGGCGATAAAACCACCACGTAGACGTCTCGGTCTAAAGGTCGTTCGTCGAACGTCATGTGTCGGGGAAACGACGATTTTCATCGTCTACCGTCCAATGACAAAAGAGATCACCATTGTAATTATGCAGTAAATAATTGTAATTTAATTGCAGTCCAGATGGATTGTTTGAGTCTCTTGATTCTGTTAAAACGAAAGTATTACAGTTGAACGCTTATAGATTTATGAATAATTTATTATCATTGCTGTTGTGCTCTATATTATTAAATGCATATTCAATACTACGTAATATTTTTTTATCAAAACGTACGATTTTGTTTTAAAGTTTATGCGATTATAATAGTCGAGCCTCATAGTAACAGTGTCGACGAAATCTTTTAATATCTTTCCTAACACATGTGTCAATTAGCATTGAGCCAATGTTTGGAACGGTGACGTGAACTTTGGAACCGAAGAACTTAAACGTAAATAATTGCAGTAGACTATGCAAATAAATAATACCAACGCGCGTCAATTTAAACAAATTTTGAGCTATCCCCGTGGGAGAAATTTCCATAGAGAATATTTTAGATGGCAGCACAAAGACGTATATAAAAAATACCGTATAAACATAGTTTAACTTTGTAGCCTACGACATACGAGGGATATTTTCGATAGTAAAATACGTGAAAACTGTTGCAATCAATGAACAAGAATTATAAAAGTGTTACCTGCCCAAAATGACGGAGAATATGAAAATCGTTCAGGGTTGAAGGGTAGAATTCGTACGGATTTGTATATTCTTACCTGTAACAGAAAAAGAAAGGAAAATTAGAAAAATGCAAACGTCGTGTAAGTGTTTCAAGTTCAAAGTTGGCTTGATTCTACGCGAGAAATACTGTAAACGCAAATAAAACTCGGCACGATAAAAGCTAAAAATAACGAGAACGCCAACAATATAAAACTCGTTCTCTTTTTTCTTCTCTTTCTTGATATTTTCCGATTGATTCGTCGGCACTCGAATACACTGCATGTGTTTAAAAAAAAAAAGAGTGAATGGTGGCTTGAATCAAGTGCAGTTAAAAATATTTCCATAACAATATGAAATGATCTAAAATTTAATTTCGCGTAACATTTTACTGATACTACGATTCGTTTTAAAACCCATCGTCTACCTTCTGAATGATTAAAAAAATAATGAAACGATGAAAGGAAATATCGGAAATGTCGATGGTTTCGTAGCGGATGGCTGAAAGATCTACTTGAAAATTTATATTCCTCCCTTTAGACAGAATCAGAGCACGAAATTGTAAAACTCGTTAGAATTTTCACGATCTAAATGATCTAAATCGACATATATATATATATGTTCATTGAAAAATGTATGCTTTATATTTAAAGTGAAACGTTTCCAAAATTCGTATTTTTGTCCAATCTAATAAATTCTACGATATAATTTATGAAATTCACGATAATAGTATAATTCAATAATTTAGTAGGTTATAGATAACATAAGATGCTACATTTTTTAATGATCCATTAAATTCTGAAGAAATGAGTTGATATGTACATATATTGGGTTGGCAACTAAATGATTGCGGATCTTGTCATTAGATGGTATTGACAAAATCCGCAATCACTTAGTTGCCAATGCAATATAAAAATTTAAAAACTGAAATTATTATCTATAAGAAAATGTATAGTTTCAAAACTACATATAAAATACAAAATGAAAGATATACAGATAGTTGTTAGAGAAAGTGAATTACAAAATAAATACAGGAAATTAACGCCGCAAACACAATCGATGCAACATAGCATATAAAAATATAAAAATCAAACTAAATAGTAAAATTCAATAGATAAGAAAAAATTCAAAGAATTTCTGGCTCGAAGCAACGAAAGTTACTTTAAATGACAACTGGCTCCTAATGGATGATCGAAGGATTTTTCACTGATCTATATTTCGTTTCCTAATGTACCCTTTACACAGAAACAGAGCGTAACGATGGGAGAGAGAGAGAGAAAAAAAGGAATACTGCTTCGAGGTGATCGGCGAGGCGTCGAAGATTCATAACGTAAAGTAACAGAGAAAAACAGAAACGAAAGGCATTAGTTATGCCCGACAACGAGCGGCCATTAAAATCGCAACGCGTTCGAGTAACTTCATCATCGTCATCGTGATAGATTGTGGGCAAAGATCACCGTGAAAACTGACCTGTAGTTTACAGGCTGTTTCAGTTTTCATAGAAAATCAACGCTCGAAACTCGGCAAATATAACGGGAAATTTCTATGGAAAATTCACCTCAAATCTTGTATTTATAAGGAATTATAAAATTACTAAGGATTTACTAAGGAATTATAAAATAAAAACGTTTACAATTGTAATTAGTATCCAGAATTTATATTCAGAATTTGTTAGATTTGTTAGATTCGACTTCCACGCTGTTGCGTTATTAATATCCTATTTCAGTGGTTTACTCGTTTGCAAATGAAACGTTTCAACGCAATCGATATTCTTCCTTAATTTATTTCGTCGAACTATCGTTGTTACACTTGCCTGATTCGCAATTTCTAACCTCGGTTGCTGTAAATGGATTTCTTTTACGAAACTCGCTTCGTTTCAGAGTTTTACGTGCTTACAGTTAAATAAACTAGAATCAAATAGAAAAGGAGAAAAGCAGAATAAAATTGGTAATTGAGGCGATAAGAGTGTAAATATATGTTTGTCGAGTGATTAAAAGTGTCTTTGCGATCGTTCCAATTGTGTGGTTTCGTATTATTTTTCCGTATAATACTTTAAGGAGTGCAACCTTTGATGGCCGCCGCGTTTTCCGTAGTTTTATTCTACTAGCTTTCGATCGCGTACGAAAAATGCTTGATACTCGTTACTAGTTGCTCTTTCTCTCTGTCAGAAACCTTCGTATTCCATTCTGAATTCTTGATGTAGTCACTGAAAGTTCTCCTTGGAACATTCTACAATTAAAATATTATTATTCGAATCTCGCATATTCAATTTTCTCGATGCCAATTACATAGCAACAATTAATCGACAGTTATTAAACTGCAGAGCAATTTGAACATTCTTTTCAAGCTGAACGCTTTTTCGGTTTATCTTCGTACGAACAAAAGGATATAAATCTGGTAGTTTGGGTGAGGAAATTGACTACAGAAAAATCTCAGTGTACAGCTAGTCAGTGTCAGCTACTAAGAATTCTTCGAAAAGATCTTTAAATTTCTCTCGGAGATCTTAACGTTTCTCATCGATCTTCGATAAAACTAAAAACAGAATGTGCCATGAAATAACAATTTCAAAAGCTATCTGTAACAGCAAACATCAGGAATAGCACAATTAAAACTATAAATTTAGACAATTTAGAGTAGAGTGGCCAACGTTAAATGGATCGATTTCCGATAAATGTAACCTACGACTCTTTATGCAAGTTCGTATTTTGCTAGATGCGATTAAAGAAATGAAGTCTGGGCAAAAGTAAACGCTATAACGAGTACTCTACTTTCGATATCTTTCATATTTTTGTATATTATGTACAAAATGTATATCATACAAATGTATATGATATACATGTATATTATATTCTATACATTGTATTATGGATATTACGTACATTGTGCGCGTCTTTGCACATTTCGAATTTCTCATAAATGCACAAACATTCGTCTATATTTTATCGATAAGGAATGATCGATGTCGTTTCGGGAGATGTTCGACTCTATCGCTGCACCGCGGGTCGTCGCACGGAAAGTCGATCGTAGGACAGTTTCACCGTCCGGGAAAAATTCTACTTCTCTCTTTCCCTTCCTCTTCCTCCGTGGAAATCTCTTTCTCTTTCTCCCTGTCCCCACCAATTTCCCCTTTCATCAGCCGGCGTTCCGCCTACTCTTACTCACCTAATGCTCTTTTTGCGAATCTACCAGCACGGATCGCCGAGGAGGATGTAAATAAACAAGATCGTTATTTCTTTGCTGCCAGTGAGTGGGAGTTTATGCGTGCTGCTCGTGAGAAGGAGATAGTTCTCTACATTTTTCTAGATTTTCTGCTCTCTTTAGACAAATTGGCACGTTGTGCCGGAGTACGAGGACGATTGGCATTTTTGTTCAACTTCAAATTATCTCGCCTCTGTTTTCAAATGTTGTAGCTTTTCCTTCAACGTCATACCATTTCGTTCGGATCCGGTTTGTTTCTTGAAGAAAATTTAACTACTCGATCGTTGAGTCAATTTATAGAGCGAATTATACAGGAATAATTAAGTTGGGCATGTTAGTGGCAGTTTACAGTTAGGAAGTCTATAACAGAGGAGTTTAATCAAATTTTTCTATGTATACATTATTGAGTTTTTGTACAACACTGGCACAGCATTAGTTCTTATGCCAATCTATGTTTATTATCCTTTGATTGAATGCCATTGAAGAGTTGAATTTCAAAAAACCCTGGAACACGTGTCTATTTAGTTTCAACGAAGAGTTTGTTTGCGAATTTCACGTGTTTGCCATTTGACAAAAAAAAATATATATACCGCTTTTCATCTTCACAAGAGATGAATTTCGAAATGTGCTGGAACAATCGTGTTTGTTTATTTTTAATGAGAAGTTCGTACAGCGAATTTCATGTCTCCAACTTTAGCAACTCGTTAGGAGGTTTTGATATTCTTTAAACAAAATTTTATCCCCTTAAGGTAAAATTTCTTTTTATTCTTTTAGGATACGTATTTCCAAAAATCTTTTCCTATGGCTGCGTCCTAAAAGAAGTACAATGTCCAACTGTCTACGTACAGCGATTTTGGACTGAGCGTTGATAAGCGACTTATCGTTCTTACATTTTCTATACATTTGTATAGAAATATAACCTGTGAACCTGCTGTCTTTTGGTTGTCATTTTCATCCGAATTTATTCCTCGTACTTTCTATCGCAGGAAAATGTCTCCAATTTGAGGCAAATATAAAGAGACTCGTTACCTAATCGTGCAACCGTACATCAAACGATTTTCTTAAAACGCCAAATGCCCTGTTTCTCTCGATACTAACGTTGAAACAAAAGCGAGTCGTAAAATGAGACATAAAGAATCCGTAGTAAGACTAATCTAAAAATCTTACCGCCAACGTCCATACTATTCTACTCAAGATATTAACAGTTAAATGCATCGTACACCAACTAATGTCGTAAACGCTTCGTCAACTTTGCCTGAAACTAACCAGCAACCTGTATCCCTAAAAGATCATATTAGAAAATGCTGCATCAGCCGAATCTTCTCTTTCCGTTGCAGAAATGTAGCGAACAAATCCCAGGCAATTCCACGGTACGTTCTAAACGAGCAAAACGATCGAATGTTCGGCAGAGGGAGAAATAAGCCGGGGAAAACAAGCGGTCTCCGATAAACGCTCGAATAAAGAGGCACTCGGAGCAAACAGCGCCATAAATAAAAACGGACTTGCTACTCGACTGCAACAATCTTTCCCTCCCCCCCCCCTTTCTCTCTCTCTCTCTCTTTCTGTTCCTCTCCCTCTTCCGACACTTTCGATGCATTTCCCGGAGTGCAGAATGAACAAAGGACACGTGCCGAGGGGTTAAAAAAAAAAAAAAAGAAAGCAATCGAAATCGCTGCGATAGTGTTGGACGACCGCGTGACATACACTCACATCTGTACAATATATGCACACGTATATGTATAGTACGTGTAATACGCGTAACGTAGAAACATGTGTGCAGTAGTATGCAACGCGTGTGCAATACTGTACTGTCGGTTGTTTTCCAACGTGCCGTTGACCTCGTGTCGCGCATGTATCCGTTTACGTGTCTGAGTGTGTCTAAGAGAGTGTGCACGAGAGAGAGAGAGAGAGAGAGAGAGAGAAAGTGAGCGCAACAGTCGCGTTGGCGATGTGCATAAACAACGGTGTTAACTTCCTCGAGCGAGGAAACCAACGGTCGCGTTATCGAGGCGGTTGAGTACAATGTTGATAAGAGTATTGGGATTCTGCATCGATAAGTTTGAAGTTTCGCGTGGTTTTCTTTGATTAAGTTTGTAAGGTCGTGCGTGAATTTTTCTTTCATTCGAATTTCCATTTATTTCACTTTTATTTCATTTTATTTCGTTCGCGTGGAATTGATTCACACATGGATACGCGTATCGTATGGAATAGTTGAAAGTTCTCTCTAAGAGATCGGAGAATCCTGTTACTTCATAAAGACGATCTTTCTCTCATTTTCTATCGATTTCTAAATACCACGAAGATAAAACTATCGGGATTTTCTATCGATAAATCGACGCTCGGTCGAGTTTGGTTAAGGTGGTGCGGGATAGCACGATATTGAGCTATTTGAAGGTTTATCGAAAGGCGGTTGATTTGGATAGAACCGGCGCGCACATGATCGTAAAATGGTTTAAGCTTCTTTTTTTCAAGATTGGAAGACTGTGTTATTTCACGTAGACGGTTTTCCTCGTAGTTCTATTGATCTCCAAATACAACTCGAGATAACAGTCGTGTGGTTTTACGTCGATAAATTCAACTCGGCTTTGGTTCTGTTTGATTAAGATTACGCGTGATCGTGCGATCTGAAGTGTAGATTATTTGGAGGTTTATCGAAATAGTTTAAAGTTAATAGGATAATTCAAAGTTCCTCTTGAAAGATCCAACAGTTGTGTAAACATCTTTCCTCGCGAATCCATTGATTTGCCATTAAGGCGCAATGCAGATGAAATTCTTCGGTTGTATGTGAATGCACGTCGATTTATGCCGATAAGTCGACATCTAAATTAAATTGCAAGCAACCATTGACGTTGTATGTTAAATTTTAACCCCTTAACCTGCGATTTACGTTCGAGAATTTTGCGCCGAAAACGTAAACAAGCTATTATACAGGGTGGTTGGTAACTGGTGGTACAAGCGGAAAGGGGGTGATTCTACGCGAAAAAAGAAGTCGAAAATATAGAACAAAAATTTTTCGTTCGAGGCTTTGTTTTCGAGATAATCGACTTTGAATTTTCGCTCGGTACGCGTGCAGTACGTTATAACGGATCTCACTGTATTATATTTATATTATATTATATTGTATTATATTATATTATATTATATATTACATTATATTATATTATAATATAGAATAAAAAAAAAATATTTTTTTTTAATTTTTCCATCAAGACAACGATCTACAGTGAGATACGTTATAACGTACCGCACGCGTACCGAGCGAAAATTCAAAGTCGATTTTCTCGAAAACAAAGCCTCGAACGAAAAATTTTTATTCTATATTTTCGACTTCTTTTTTCGCGTAGAATCACCCCCTTTCCGCTTGTACCACCAGTTACCAACCACCCTGTATATTATATTTGACCCGATCATCGTACTACGGGCTATTCCTGTAGTTGTAGGTTAAGGGGTTAACTATGGCCTGACGTGGAATTATTTGGACATTTTACATATTTTTACGATACCACGTGTATTCTATACGCTTCTACGACTTGAAAATTCATCGGATATTAATTATCCTAAAATTTCCAAGTACATAAATTTGGTATCGAAGTATCTGAAATTAGTCGAAAGGGGCGACGACTATTTTCATCTGTTTCGTCAGCGAAATGGTACTCTGGCAACTTTTCAATGGTTGAAGTCGTTGGAAGCGAGTCGAGGGAAAGACTCCCCTGTAAGAGGCTTTTATCATCGTTGAGGTTACTTAATTGGGGAATAGTTTATCAACGCGGCGAGGCACTCGGGCCACGGCTGCGCTCCGTTCGATAAGCCGGCGTCCTTAATTTCCAATTATCCTGGTTATTAAGGCCGGAGAGAAACTTCGCGGATGCTTCCTTTCACATTGTATGCCCGCGGACTTGTTTATCGTCCCCTTTAATTGAACCGACATCGCGAGGCACACTTACTTACAAGCTTCTTCTTCTTCGCGAACCCCTTCGTGATCTGCATCCAGATCGAATTTCTGTTTCGATTAATTAAGTTCCAGATTGCTAGGTCGTTGATTTTAATTTCGTAGTAATTGTAAAGTGATCTTTGCGAAGGAATTTCTACGGACGCAAGTTTCTACGGGGACTGGTTTAATATTTCAAGCGAAACGCGTTAGGTCGATGAAAGGATACTTTAAATAAAATTCAGATACAAATAAATAAACGATTGAAATACAATTAAACCATGAAAGAGGGCGTGTTGAATCGTGACGAGCGCGATGAATTAACTTTTAGTTGTTTTAAATCCTCACGTTCGATTTTCTCGTCGTCGACGTAAAAATGTAACGAGATAATCTTTGGTTGAATGATTTCATTCTAATAGAAAGGGGATGCATTTGGAGAATTTGATTGAAATACAATTAAACTATGAAAGAGGCGTGTTAAATAGTGACAAGCGCGATGAATTAACTTTTAGTTATTTTAAATCCTCACGTTCGATTTTCTCGTCGTCGACGTAAAAATGTAACGAGATAATCTTTGGTTGAATGATTTCATTCTAATAGAAAGGGGATGCATTTGGAGAATTTGATTGAAATACAATTAAACTATGAAAGAGGCGTGTTAAATCGTGACAAGCGCGATGAATTAACTTTTAGTTATTTTAAATCCTCACGTTCGATTTTCTCGTCGTGGACGTAAAAATGTAACGAGATAATCTTTGGTTGATTAATTTCATTATAATAGAAAGGGGATGCATTTAGGGAATTTAAATGAAGAAGAAGATCGTTTGATATTGTATCTGCGTGCAACGAATCATTCGTTTGATTTATTTATCAAGTTAATCTCGTACTTTTGTTTTTAATCTTCTGTATTTTTTTATTTGCAATGTTTAGGAAAGACGTGTCGGGGTTGACGACCAGGCTAGTCGCGAAATGCGGAGAAAATATCCGGACGCGTGAAAGTTCGCTTCTAATCGCGGATGCTCACTCGCGGGATGCGGTTTTTAAACGCGATGCAGCGCTTTCTATCGTTTTCCTTTTAGACCTCGAGAATGTTCTTCGATTATCTTACTTACGATCATTTAACATTTTCCGTTCTCTAAACTAAGCGAAACTCCTTAGAAATCTTTCCTTCCACAGTATCTGTTTCATATAAATTAACGCTAATGTACCGAACGTTAATTTTGAAGAGGATACACAGCCAAATGATTTCTCGAGAATCGAATGTCAGAGGAAATTACAAATTCCCAACGAGAGATTATATCTCCAAGACACGACGAAGACGTTGATTAACGGGATTGTGTTAAATGGAATAAAAAAATGATATTAAGAATATTTGACTTGAAACCGAGCAGAGATACAAGTCGACTCGAACTTCGATCAATCATAATCGAATAATAGAAATATAAAAGACGAATGCCCGAAGACAATTTTCAGGAAGTTTAATACGATGAATATTTATGTTTAAATTGAACAAAAAAGATGAGAGAGATCAATTTTCATCGAATCGCACATTCTAATTCATCAGGCAAAGTTAGAAAAGCTGAAACTCGATGAGCGAGGAAACTTGTTTCATCTCTAAGGATTCTCCCTTAAATTCAATAACCTCGATGGCACTTCAAGTTCCAGAGCCACGTTCTTCCAATCGACCTCTTCTAATTTTTCTCCTTTCGTCGATAACTGCCAATGTGATCGTTAAACTTAAACCATTGGAAATGGAAGTTTGGCAATTTCGGAAAATGAACAAATTCATAATAAACGAAACGAAATAAGGTGATTCCGATTCTAAGCGACTCGGCATCGAAGGAGAAAATACGAAAAGCAACGATATAGTATCGACTCGAATCGAAGTTAAACGAGAGAGTTTGTCCCCGAACGTTGCTCTTCGCGTTTCTAATTTGCTATCGTTAAACTTGAGCCTCGAAATTAAAGTTTCACAATTAGAAGAAAATAAGGAAATTCGTAAAAAAAAAAAAAAGAACGAAACCGAGTGATGTGATTTCGATTCCAAGAAATTCGATGTGAAAAGGGAAAGTTGGTCAAAGTAAAAAAGAAAAAAGAAACGAAGCAATGTCGAAAAGTCGTAAGAAATTGAACATACCATATTAATCTTGCCGCGATTCTCGAATTTTTAAATTTTCTGTCGCGCTCTTACTTTTCTTTCTACGAATAAAAAGACTTTCAATGTTTCGAAGAAAATGTTCGACATAAAATCGAAAAACAAGCAATCACGCTTGTCGAAGACAATTCTTTCGTATCTTCACCCCTAATTTTTCAAACTTGAGAACCTTCCCTATATCCATGAAATACAATTAGTTGAAACGCATCAGAATTAAAAAAGAAAGCTCGTGAAATCGACAAGAAATGGAACGACGTTAATTCTAAACAAGATATAGCACAAGCTATTTAAAACAGTCTCTCCCCTAATTTCACCTATTTCATCTTCAACCTCGAATTAACAGAATAATTCTCGTCGCAATCGTTAAACTTACACCTTCGAAATTAAATTAAATGTTGCGATGTTAAGAGATTAAATTGATAGAAACGAAACGAGACGATGTGGATTCTAAATGAAAATTACACGAGAGCAAAGCGATCGACAGGGACTCTGCCGTGGTTCCGCTTAATTGTCAAGAGAGGCCTGGCCGCCATTCACGGATCATTTTCGAAATAATACGTTGGCGGAGGGTTCGTTACTTCCAATTGACCGACTGGCCTAATTTCTACCGATTTCTCTCCGGCTCGCTCTTGCACTACGCGATGCAATTTGCACTTCGCGTGCACTTCGACGTCCGCGTCCCGACCATCGATCGTTGCAATTCGTTTCACGCCTTTATTTTGCACCTGTTGCTTGGCCCTTTTGTATCCAGGGCTTGTTGCATGTATCAAGAAGAATAGAAAGTGCGTTATTTTTTACTTTCTCGTATCCTTTCAAGTCTTCTCGCGGATATTCGTGCAGGCTTTTGGGGGATGAAGATTGGCCGACTAGAGATAAGATTGTAATTCTTCGTCGATAAAAATCGTTTGCGGCGTTCTCTGATTCGAATCGGAGAATTGGCGAAAGGGTTGGATAATTTTGGGCAAAAGGAAAATTAACTTACGTTTGTATATGAAATTTGTTGGGTATTTTGCTTCGGTATTTATATCGTTAAAAGTAATAGTTTAACATATAGTCGATATTGTGCATGTAAAAAACGAAAGTGTCTTTACTTAAACGCTATTTTTGTCGCGAGAGGAATTTTAAATTGCGAGGATTGAAAACTCATTCGTCATTTATATGAATCGACGCATACGTGTGTATAAATTGACATAAGTATTCATTCTATCTGCAAATGTGTTTGATATTTTTCCATATATACAAAATGTGGCCGAATAACACGCACAAACACGGTGATGAGACGAGTCCTGATGGAAAAACAAGAAGAAAGTATAAGATACAATTTTTCGTACGATTCTTCGTTTTCGAAAAAATCGAGTTTGAAACTTCATCGAGTATACTTGTACACGACTAGTTCCGGGCTAAAGAGGAGAAAATAATCGGCGGGATATTGTTCTACATGCGAAGATAAGTGGGAAATGTGGAGTAACATTTTCTCATAATACCTTTCGTTTACGAGAAAAATAAATTTGAAAATGTATCGTACGCGTCTACCAGACCGATTATCAACCAAACACGAAGGCGCTCTATTTTCTTGAAAATGAAACCTCCAACAAATTTTATTTCACACCTTTCACTTGTTTTCGCACGTGCAATAATCTGTTTCTGATTATTTGCTCGTAACTAGCCAAGTTCGCGTATACGTATCGAACTTTCCAAAGTTAATTTTCTCTGAAACTAAGTCTCGGACGAAAAAATGTTATTTTACATTTTCTTTTCATCTTCTCGCAAGGAATCGTCTGATGCTCGCTTGTACGTGTTATTCGATCGTATTCTGCATAAATTTCATGGTTGTAGAGACTGCAGTATTCGATCATCGAGACCACGAAATTCACTTGGCGTATGCGGATCGAGCGTCTCGACGCGCGTCTTTTGCCAGACCCGGCAGAAAATGTGCGATCTCATCTCTCCGGCGAAAGAAAAGCACACTTTCACGACGTCGCAACTCAACCTGGATTCCACGAGCACATTCTTCTGCCTCCTCCGAAACCGGAAGCCTCGTGAATTAATATTCCTTCTTTAGAAAATTTGATATAAATAATGTTTTTAAGATTTCACAAACGCGATAGAGCAATAGCCGATACATTGCCATAAATATTCACATCTGGTCGTCAGTATCTTAATAATAGTTTGTGAAATAAGAGCTATAGTATCGAACTTCAATTTTCCATCAACTCTAACAAAGCATTTTTAACGAAGAAGATTCTGCACCAAGCTGAAAATGTAATTCAACAAATTTTGTAATTCGACGAATGCGACGAGCCTGAAATACAGGGTGCTTGCTAACTGGTGGTACAAGCGGAAAGGGGGGTGATTCTGCGCGAAAAAAGGAGTCGAAAATATAGAATAAAAATTTTTCGTTTGAGGCTTTGTTTTTGAGAAAATCGTTATAATCGTTATAACGGATCTCACTGTAGATTTTAAAAAAAATTAAAAAAAAATTTTTTTTTTTAATTTTTATTCTATATTTTCGACTTCTTTTTCCGCGTAGAATCACCCCCTTTCCGCTTGTACCACCTTAACTTTCGTTTGCCTTTAATATCGGCTTGCAGAATTCTCTGCAGCGAATTTATTTGCAAATATTTATTCACAACAAATTTGAAACAAACGATATAGTTTCCCTTGGATTCTTCTAATAATTTTAGTAAAAACAATTTTCCAAACGAACATGAGAATGTAGTTCGAAAAATTTATACGAGAGGAATTTCGGAGTTTATTTTTAAATAACAATTTCACAAAGACGATAATACCGAATCTGAATGTTGTTGAAAGGAAAAAGAGCAATTCGTTCTCGTTTAACGTAAATTTCCAGCTGACGATGTTTCGCAACGATTTAAAAATGTAACTGGGGAAATTCGCGTAGGATGAATTTTAAAGTTTGTTTCCGTTGAATTTCGAAATCGCGTGGATTTGCAAATTTTTAATCAACTTCCTATGGCAGATAATATTAAATATGAATTATCCGACTTGCAGAATTTTCTGCAGCGAAGTGTGAATTTAATTGGACGGATTTATTCGCGACGAATTCTGAATTCGTCGCGGCACCAGACGAGGGTTTAATCGAGTTTCCGGTCCCCGACGCGACCTGTCGGTTCACATAATTGATACCTCGTAATTTCCCTTACGTCCGCCTCTAATTGCTCGTAATGAACACCAACGTTGATCAACATTCGTGGCCGAGAGGAAACGTTCGCCTGGGTTAGAAAATTGTCGCGCCCTCGTGATGGATCGCTCTGACGATATAAATCAAACGACACGTACATGCTATGAGTCTCGTCCGATTAGTTTGCAGCGTGTTCGAAGAACAAAGGAGCCAGTGCATCTCGATAACCGTCAGATGTGCAATAAACTTGGGCTCTGGGGTGAAAAATTATTTCATACGACAAAATAGTAACGAAGATATTTAATTTTATTTTCCCAATTTAATTTGTTGCTTTACGTACATCGTGTGGTATTTTAGGCGGAGAAGCAACAACGTTGTTTCGTTTCGAAGCAACGAACGCTATTTTATTTTATTTTTTCAATTTAATTCGTTGCTTAATAAACAAAGAGAAACATGTTATTTTATTCGTGCGATTTAAATGACGTTGACGCGACATACGCAATAGGAAATGATGGTTACAACGAAGAAATAAAGAGAAAAATTTGCGAGCTCTGCTGTTGAGAACGACAATATAAAGTTTCTGTGCATTTAAATATTTAGTACTTTTTTATGTTTGTCCGACGTGCCCGTTACTTTCGCCGATACAAAATCGAAAAGAAGAGAAAGTTATTCTATAAATAAACCTACAAACATTTAGCAATGTCTTCCGCTTAAAAACAAAGCTCTTAACCTAAAAAAACCATCATTGTAAAAATGTGTTAAAATAACCGATCTGTGGTGCAGTAAAAATTTCCCAATAAACAGAGTCGATGATCGTTCCGTCCTCTTCAAACGGTCTCTCGCAAGCGTCTCGATTGTTCCATTAAGACCGAACCAACGTAGCAACGATTTTTCCCGAGACAATCGTTACCATTAATCGCTCATCTGTTTCTCGTTAACCAAATGGAAAGATCGAAAGGGAAAACGTTAAGGAGGATCTACGATAAAAGAAGCAAATCGAAACGAAACGAAATCGAAGCGAAACCAAACCGAAAGGGAACGAAGAACGAAGCGGAGATAAGAACGAGGCAACTGAAGCGAGAAAACGTGCAGCGTCTGTAAGTCAGAATTAGCAGAGTAAAACTACGAGAAAGGAGAAGCCTAGCGGCGCAATTAAGTCTTCAACGGAGAAGCGTCGTCGGGTTTGCGAGTTGCATCGAGATAAGCGAAGGGGGCCGCCGCTAATAAAACGCAATCGAACGCGGCGGAGGCAACGATGAAGTCATTTCGCCGCGATCCGATAAAAAATCGCGACAACCCCGCTGGTCGCCAGCAACAATTAATCCACGTCAGTTGCCGGTACACCCTGTGCACGGCACAGGTTCAACGACTGTCTTTTCTAGCGTGTACAGTGTACAACCTCGTGTGCAACCCGATAGAGATGTTGTTTCCTGATGGTTATTATACGGTAACACGTTATCTCTTTGTAGATCGCGTTTCTTCTATTTTAATTCTAATTTTAGTCGAGGAAAGAACGAATAAACTCGTTTGCGATAGATTTCCTCTTAGGATTTTTTGTGGTTCGCAGCGTCGATAACTATTATTTATCGTTTAGTCGACGCAAATGACTTCCTTTCAATTTTCTAATTCTCTTGATTTTTCAACGTTTCTCTGAATTCACTAGCGTTAGCGAATTTTCTTTCTAAACAAAGGGAATCGTTTTATCAACTGCTCGCCTTAGAGCATCGAGTCATTCTTCTCGTACAAATGATGATCAAGATTCAATTCGACTAAGATTAATTGCAAGCTATGTACTTGTAACGAAGTTTGCTTTGAGTTCTAACTGTACTTTCTATTCTTCGGATAGAATATGCATTTCTTTGCAAACTTCGCTTGGAATTCTAACTGTAGTGTCGATTATTCAGACTGAAGATTAACGAAGTACAAGTTATACCAATCATCCTTACACTTTTACTTTTCGATTAGAGAAATTCCAACGTTCTTTATATTCGACGTACTATTCTCTTATCCAATCACACCGTAAATTGATCAGCCAAAAAGGTGCGAAATACTCGACTATACTCGAGTAATCTTCTCTAACAAACGAACGAATCAAAGTAAATTAAGTTCCATTAAAAGCTCTTTCTAGCTCTTCGACCAGAAAATCTCAAAAGTCTTCATACTCGAGGTGCTAATTTCTTCTTCGTTAGACCCGAGCAATCTCACGAATAAACGAACCACAAAAGGCTAAAACTCTTCGGTATTTAACGTAGCAATTTTTTATCGCGCTTCTCTTCTATCGTGCGTCGATGAAAGAAATCGCTGCTTGGCTTGGACAGCGGCAGAGTTCGAAAATTGTAAACTCTAGAGGAGAGACATTTGAAAATTTCTAGAGAAACGTTCTCGAGTAATTCCATGGACGTTGTAAGGCTGACAGGGTACGTCATTATCCGCGAGAACACTACGACCTTCCGCTCGTAGCGTCGCAAAACAAGCGAAGATGAGGCAGCGTTGGTGCGAAACTATGGCCAAGCTGATGGAGGCACAAGTATAGTAATTTTGCCCTCTGACGCGAAACTGATGGAATTATAAATATACCGTTGTACGCGATAAAAATAGAAAACATAACGTAGACCTTCTGTTCGGTAAAAGCAACTTTGAAATTTGTTGAGTCGCCTGGCTATCAATGCAAATGCAACGAAGCTAACCGCCTCTAATAAACCAGCGAACCAAAACAAATGAATTCCGATGAAAACAGCGTCACCTCTAGCCCTTCCTTTCACAAAGCTCCTACTTCCACGATCAACGACCTCAGCATCGACTGGGAACGCGATTATCGGCCGCGTATTTGCATCTAACAGCGGCCGCAGCCGGCGAGGATGACGAAAGAGGGGCGAAACTATCTTTCACCAGAGGCGACCGACCAAAGCCGACCCAATTCCCCTTAATTGCCCGTGAAGGGAGTCGCGAGAGGCGCAAGAAATCGTTTTACGATCATCAGGAAGTACGTTTTACGAGCGACGCACGCCGGAACACGTGGCGAAGCCGATGAAAAGCAAACCGGCGCGGCGGGAAAAGTGTGCTGAAGAAATTCCCCTCGTTCGATATCGTTTCCTTAGATCGTCGCTCCACTTTTTCCTTTCCTTTGTTTTGTTCGTTTCGGTTATTTGCGCGGTTATCTTGCCAGCGAACGATTAGAAAACATCGAGATGGAGGATCGGTCAGGAGAAAGAAATCGAGTTACGTCTGAAATGGATCGGGGAAAAAAGAGAGATTTCGATCTCTCGGTGTTAAACAGAGGAGGATACGGTGGACGTTGCTCTGGCTGATTATGGTTATTATCGCTCGCTCTTACTCTGACCTACACTGTAGGTTTCCTCGCAGAATAAGGAGGATAGGTATATGAAAGTTGCAGATTTCGTGTTACCGATTGTTTTCGTTTTGGAAATCGTTTCTGGGTTATAATCGAAACGATGATGAATATCAAAGTGGCGTGAAGAATAGATTATTACCTTCCAGCGATTACATCTTCGTTTCTATTCAGCTATCTATTTTTATGTAAAAAAAAAAAAAAAAAAAATGCAACTTTCATCTAAAAATTTGAATTTTAATAAATATGTATAACATTCGAGTATAGAAATTCCAAGTGTTCGATAACGATCGTTATACGTAATTAGACTGCGTATTTTTCAGCGATTTCACGTTTTTTCTGACGAAGACTAAAGAAACGCAATCTTCATAATAATTTGTTTACTGGCAATCGACAAATACTGCACCTTGGATATTTTATATATTTTTGTATATTATCCGCGTTCTTTAAATCTTTGCATCTTTATTATTGTAAACGCAGAATCGTAATAATAGTACATGGATTTTCGCGCGGAAATATCGCGTTATTTGAGAGCTATCTATATCGACACATGGGTTATTTATATTAATAATCCAAGTGATAGTTGGTTATCGACTCTGCCGGCGCTAAATTCGACTCTCAATTCGAAACGACTCGTTTGACATTCATGGAACACGTATTTCCGTTTAATCTCGCGGATCGACAGGAAACCGCGCCTTCTTAATCGCTCGTCTCCAACCGTCTTCAGCTCGACGTATTAGCGCCAACGAGATTCAAAGAATATTCCGAGAAGCTTATGATTAATGAATGTCGATCAAACATCCCAGGAATCTTGCAGATAATCGAAAAACAAGAGGATAATCGAAAATCGACGATGGATTACGCCTTTTCTCGTGTCTACGTATGTTCTCGATTTAGTTATTGAAGATTCATGAATAATTTAACGTTCTGGAACAAGTTTATGTAACGATTTATTTGTTCTTAAATGACGCAACGAATTATTAGATTAAATTTATGTATACCAATCGAAGTTAATGGCTACGAATAATACAAAGATTACCAAGGTGCTGCTTGGAATTTCAAGTTAAGTTACCGAACGTCGGAGTACTTTGTTCTAAGTTGTACTCTTTTATTTTACTTAACAAATACCATCGATGACAATATGAACTATTCTAATATTAATATCCACCTAACTTACAATATACAAAACCCTATTTCAACCTTTAGAATTTACGCCATAAGGAGCCAAACTTAACGTTCAAGATGCAAAAATTGCTTCGACCAATATACAGGGTGGTTGGTAACTGGTGGTACAAGAGGAAGGGGGGGTGATTCTACGCGAAAAAGGAAGTCGAAAATATAGAATAAAAATTTTTTTTTTTTAATTTTTCCATCGAGACAACGATCTACAGTGAGACGCGAAAATTCAAAGTCGATTTCCTCGAAAACAAAGCCTCAAACGAAAAATTTTTATTTTATATTTTCGACTTCTTTTTTCGCGTAGAATCACCCCCTTTCCGCTTGTACTACCAGTTACCAACTACCCTGTATTTTTGCAATTTCCCATCAACGTAAGCAAGTCCAACATACAGAAATTATGCATAAAACCAGCCTAATACCCATCCACCCAATCTCCCAAATGTAAAACCTCGATTAAACCATTAGAATTGACACGTTAGGAAATCGAACATCCCTCGAAACACTCAAGATTCGAGAATCACCTGGCTCAATTTCCTCTTATCAACGTAAGTAATGCCGACTAACATATACAAATAACCTATGAAATCAACCTAATATCCACTCACTCATACAATCTGCCAAATGCAAAATCTCGATTAAACCTTGAAAATTGATACGTTAGGAGATCAAACATCTCTAAAAACACTCAAGATCAGAGAATCACCTCGCTCAATTTTCTCTTTCAACTTGCCACGGACGTAGATATAATAACTTTCATCGCACTCTCGTATACGAGCTATATACATATATATAACCAAGCTAGTACTCACTTATACATACAATTTTCCAAATATAAAATCTCAATTAAACCTTCAAAATGGATTTCTTAAGGTGCCTAAACATCTCAGAGAACACCGAATGCCTGACGATCACCTGGCTCGATTTTCTCTTTCAATTTCCCATCGACGTAAATATATAATAACTTTCATCGCACTCTCGTACATAAAACACGCGTATAAAACCAGCCTAATACCCACCCACACGTACGATCTCTCAGAGCCACCCACGAACACGTTAACACAGTAACAGGCATAACATGTCAGAAGGAAAAATATAAAATACAAAATACCTCTCGACCAAAAGGAGCACCTTGATGTACGAGTTCTCGTCGATGCAGCCGGCCACCATGTCTACCGGAAAGACGGCGAAAGAGAGTAAGAAGAAGAGGCTGGAAAGAGACGCGAAATCGAACACGAATCGTCGAACGGGGTCCGCGCTAATTAAACGCGACGAACGAGAAAACCGTTGATATTCGTATCGTCTGACCGAGTTCGTGCCTCTTGGCAAAATCCAACAATCCGACAATTGTAAACGACTGTGAGGAACGTGCGTCTCTCGTCACGTCGTGTTTACCGGCGAGCAACACCGTGAAAAACCTCCGTGGGCGTATGTATGTTCGCGGCCGGCCACGGATCGACGACTACGCCAGTGCACGCCGCTCCATCGACCATCGAGCGATCGATGCACCGCGTGCCATTCCGCGCGTTCTGGCGTTTCCTACACCGCGAAATCGATTTTTCTCTGGACGGTCGATCGCGTTGGTCGACGAGCGCTCGCGCGCTCTCGTCTCTTTTCTTCCACCTTTTACTGTCACGCGACGCCTGTTCACTGGATGGCTCCACTGTTGCCTGACGGCGAAAGGGGATAGAGGAGATTGCTTTTGGGACAGGCGGTGGGTGTCCAGGGGAGGGAACACGGTTTGATACAGTGGAGGTGGAGAATGGCTCGTTGCGACGTGATTACGATACGTAAATCCTCTGATGAATCGTTAATCGCGATACGAGCATCGAAAGTAAGTATTTCACAGGTTTTAGAGTTTCCGTGGATGACCGATACGATTGCACACCGGTGATCCATTTATGGCACGTGATTGATCGAATTTTCGAAACAACTCGCGGATGAACGTGTATCGCGTTTCGGTCGTTCTTTGCTGTTCAGCGGACAGAATTCAGTTTGATCCAGTGGAGATGAAATATGATTTGTTACGACGTGATTACTATACCTGACTCCTCTGACGAACCGTTAAGCGTAATACGAGCATCGAAAGTAATTTCTCAGTTTCTCTTCACATCAGACGCGATTCGTCTGTGACGGCCGGCGTGACTAATCGAAATTTGGAAACAATTTGAGTGTGAACGCGGTTTTTTCATGTCCAGGCGAAGAAGCACAGACTGATCCAGCGCAGATAGAAAATGTGATTACACCGAATCTACCAAATCCTTTGATCAATCGTAATACGAGCATCGAAAGCAATTTTCGAGTCTCTGGCGATCGCTGATCCGATCGCATCTCTTCATCCGTTTACGATTAAATCTCGTAAATCTTCGTAAAGGATGATATCCTAAATAAGGATTAACGCTGCGAACATCCATGCGACAATTTGCAAGTGTTTCATACGGTTGAAGATCACGCGCCACCTTGTAAATACAAAAATTCTCTGCCCGCTGAAGGGGTCCCCACGAGAAGCAAATGATCGTCAATGACGCATAGTCCCTACCATGGTCGAAAAAGTCCACCTTCGAAGCCCACACTCGATCCAACAACAATAGCCGCAACAACTAAACTCGACGAGTAAACGCAGCCATCCTACCGTCATTTGGAAAAATCATTCGCGTATCTGTGCACCATGCATGATCAAGCTGTAACGAGTGTTCGCGAACCTCACGCCTCGGCTAACCTCATCCTAGCCTCGACTGTCTTACGTAAAATTCTCTGTAGACAACCATTCACCGATGGAAAAGGAAAAGGAGGATGAAAAAGGAAAGGGAAAAGGAAAAAAGGAAAAGGCGACGCGTCTCGAAAGACGGACACGCGTTTCTCTGGCGAGTGGAAGGCGGCTTCTCTGGAGAGTGGCGCGGAGAGAAAAGGGGCGACGAAAGAGATCACAGAAAGCCAGGATACGACAGAAAGAGAGAATAAGAAAGAAAGGAGAGAGAAAGAAAAATGGAGAACTGGTCACGCCCGGCTCGCCCAGGCTGGGCCTCGACAATCGCGACGTTTTCAGGGCGAAAAACCGACCCGGAACCCGGGTCTCTGCGCTCGCTTGCACTCTGGCTGGCTCTCGGTTGGTCGAGTCGATCGGTTGTTGGTTGGCTCGGTTGCGTGCGCTCTCGCTCTCCCAACTGCGGTGCAGCAGGCCACGCGGAAGTGAACGGCGCTCTCCCGCGATTTTTCGGCCCAGAAAACGTTCTGGCGTGGGTGTCAGCCTGGATACCTCGTTCGATGCACTCCTGACTAGGAGGCACGGTCACCTTCGCGCAGCACGTGAACAGGTAAGCCAATTGCGGCTGCAGCTGCATCCATGGGTGCTCTCTGTGTATGTCTCTTTACAGGGATTGTCGCGGAGTGCTCAAACAGCGTACACCACCGTTCAAAAGTCGTAGGGCAATTGCTATTGGGATGGATATTCGAGTGTAGTTAGAAAAATGGAACTTGGATGGAGATGTATCAAATATCGTTAAGTGTACCTTACGTATGCCTTGGGTAGTTGATGTATCTTTCCCTGTTACGCGCATATTTGCATCTTCAAATCTGCCGTAAACGCGTAAACACTCTCAGTCTAATTGTTATATTTGTCTGTATACTGAGGAAAGTTAAGTAAGTTTTGTTTTTCAGGTTCTATGCTTCATTTACGTAGTAACAAATTGTAGTACCATTGAAAATGCTGGTAATACGAAACTCATTGTACTTGCACCTGATTAATTAGCGTGTAAATACTGTAATAAATATAGCAATGTTGTAAATACTTCTCGTAGCCATTGGAATACCATTTATCGTACGATAAGGAACTCGTATTTAATCTTTTCGGTGTATATTGTCTGTGCATTGTACGATAAACGATAATAAAAATCAATAGAAAGTGACCAACGTGTGGTTTCCTTCTTCATATTGTTAAATTCATTCTGGGAAAGATTAACTGAAATTCTCATTCGATTGAGTACGATCATGCGAATCTGAGGTCTTATGATTTGAATGAGAAACCATGGGTAGTGGGGTGAATCAATGAACTCCAGCTGTATGAACCGTTTGTTTCTCAATGGATTCAGATAAACGGACTTCTACGAGCTTGGATTTCGATGAGTTTTGTTGCAGATCAAAATTTAATGGCACAGATATTATGGATAATCGAGTAACTCACTTGGTGCAAGATTGTTTTATGGAAGCTATCAGTACGGTTACTTTTAAATTAAAGGCAGCTATCGATCTTAATCAGACTACAGTAACGTTTCAACTTCTGCTTGGAATCGTTTGGAGTAATTGTCGTAATGGTAGAAATGCATTTGATGGTGCTTGTATCAACAGACACTACATTTCGTACAACACCATGTAGAACGTGAAGTTATGAAGTAGTAGTTTAACACAAATAATCCATTTTGATTATCCGGCCCAGCAACTGCGAATTTAAACAACGATCTCGTTCTTTAAAAGCTTGTCAGCAGCTTACAAATCTAATTTCCAAGAATATTCGCACGTTTTAAAGCTCTCTAGAATATTAAACTTTTAACAAAACGCGTGTACTCGACTTTGCTTAACTTCAGTCTCATCATCTAACAATTCCTTGGACCTTTGATGTAAGTAATTATCTTATCTCCCAAAAGCTTCTCAACACCTAGCAAAGGTAAATTTCTAAAAATGTCATTTCCAAAAATGTCCAGGTTGTTTAAAACCCTTGACAACCCTTAAACTTTCGACAATGTACGCATCGCTGCGTTTAATCCTATCTTCTGAACCAAACACACCGATCTCTTAAACTTAAACAATCGCCTCATCCTACAAAAGCTTCTGGACCACCTAGCACAGCTAAATGTCCACAAATTTCCACGTTGCTTGATACCCTCGACAATCGGAAACTCTTCTTAACGACTATAAACAACTGCTTTTCAACAACATCAAACAACTACAAACAAGTTGCTTTTATCTTGGAACAATAACACACTCCCCTACGTTTAATCCCATGTTAATAACCTAATCGAATTCCATCATCTCCCGAAACCTTCTTAGAAGCCTGCAACAACCATGAACTTTTGACAGACAGTGTATAGCAGCCAGCGTTTAATTCCATCCGTGTCAACAGCGAGAGAATAAGAGAGATTACAGGCTGGCCGAGCCGAGCCCAAGCTTTCCTGCAACGGGACACACAGCCAAGAGTGGAAAGAGCAGAGAGAAAGAGAGAAAGAGAGACGTAGTGGAGAGGAGAGCGTTTCTCGGATATCGGGCAACGATACCAAGCCAGGCACTTGGATTCATAGGCAGATTTAGGTGGATATTGTTTCCGACGCGACGTAGCCGCTTGATGTGGGACGTTGCCCAGTTACCGGGCGTCCGGGTTCCCTTCTCGTCCCCCGGCTTCTCGTTGCCGATTTTTCTGCGACGCCGGTGCCAGCGTGTACTTGCTCTTCCGAGACGATTTGCTGCCCTGGATCGGTGTACGCCGGTGTTAGGATGGATCGTGGGACCGATTAGGTTAGCGAGGTTAGGCCCGTGGGCGCTCTTCCCTCTTTCTCATGATTGTTTTTCGTCTTTGATATATGGCTTGTAGATTGTTTAGAATTCGATAATGCATTATGTTTCCTGAGTAGGTGGAAGTGTGTAGTATTAACCAAGTATCGCGTGGTTCTCAGATACCGAGCTGGTGACTGTAGTTGAATTAGATCGGTTTGACGATAGGCTTGGCGCTTTTTCAGAAGAGCGAAATCTTCTTCGGAAGTTTCGTGAATGTGATTGTTAGAGTCGTAGATGCTGCTTTTGCTGTTTGTTGGATTTTCATAAAAATTGATGGGAATTTGATCATGTTTCCTGGCTAGGTGGATATGATTATCGTTAAGTGAGTGCTATACGTTTTGCGTGGTACAAATTGATTCTGAATTGAAATTCTCGAAAATGTTAGGCGTATGATATTACACGTGCATTTTAGATATTATAGATGCTTTATTTCAATGTTTGCCGAATAATTCTTCCAAGTTTAGAATATTAGAGGAACCAGACGTTGTTCTTTAGATGAAATAGGGCTTGATGAAAATTTGATAATGATTTAGTTATATCTGGTGAATAGCGACGATGTTCGTGAATCTTGTTTTTGGATTTTGTGCAATTCTGATCGTAAGATCGACGATGATCTGACGAAAGCAATCAAGCCATATCGTTGCTACGTAATGCGTTACACGATCTTCCCACGAGGACTCGCCTGATACGAAACTTCGTAGCAAGTTGAAGCTACCGGTTTCCAATCGGTTCTATCAGCGATCTGTTCTAAAAGGCTTAATTAACGAGCCACGGAACTTTCCTCGCCACACGCTTTTCTCTTCTTTCTCGAAACTTTTCCTCGTAACGAGCCGAGAAACTGTGGCGCGGAAAACCGCCTTATCGTGTCGCCACGAATAAGAGAATTTCGCGTGATTCAGGATCTCGTTCATTCGAAAGAAAGTTTTGCCCAGTGCCTGGTACACCATCTCCAGTTTTTCCAGCTAATTAAGTTACAGAAATTTTTTCATCGCCGTGTTTCATTGTGACTTAGTTGAAAAAGTGCTGATTAAATTGAATGGTTTTTACGTTGGCTGAGAAACGCAAGAAGGACGTGAATAGCAAATGCAGCGATGGTATTAATTAAGTTGTGAAGTCATAAAGATTTCAAAATAATTTCGTAGAATCTTGAATGTCGATTGTCGAAGTAAGGTCTTTCGAGTAATTAAATTACGATGCTTCTTATGACATTTTATTGCAAGTAAGGAAGAAATGAAATAAGCAAGGAAAACCCGAAACATTGCATACTAATTTTCCACTTTGTTCGTTACAATTCACAATTTCCATTCGTAATTATAGATTGGCCTAAAAGGAATTTCTTCTATAAACTATTTTTGGAATTATTTTGATTTTAATATGGTCGCTGTATCGTCAATATCTCCAAGATACACTATTGTATCGAAACTAATTAAATCCAAAGACATCGTTATCTAAAATAATCGTCAATGACAACGTCAATGATAACTGTATTTTAGCAACAACAAATAAATTACAAAATTCATACAACGAATCCTTTTATTCAAAACTACTGTCAAATTCTCGAAAATTTATATTTGCTGTAAAAAAAGCTCCTCCCAGCTACTAGATAAAATATAAAACTTGCAAAATTCCCGCAAAAATTGAATTTCACAGAAAAACAAAGTTGTAAATAAAGGATCGATCAAACTGTCAGGAACTGCAGGCTGGAAATCGTTTTCTCTTTTTCCGGTGTCACCCGGTTTCCCTTCGCGATCGATAAAAATGCGAACTAGTTTTGTCGGAAGCGAACCGACACGGTTCAGTTGTCGAATTAAAGACGGCCGCGTAATATCGCGGAGAAAATTACATGTCACCGATCCATTCGCAAGTGGAACGCTCTCCGCGGGGACTTTCGAACAGAAGATGGAAACGGGCACGGTTCGAACGCTCGCTAATCGCTAATGAACCACGATACAGTCTAGAAAGTGCTCCTCTATCTCCTCGATTATATCCATTTCGCGGCTACTTCTATTTGTCGTCGTTTTTTACCGCCATTTATAGACTCGCGTAGCTTGAACAATTTTCACGCTATGAACAATGTTACATAAAATTGAACCGATCTCCTAAAATATACTCGTAACACTTTACTTATTTTCTTACCAAACTCGTTATCGGTAATATTAGAAGTTCGTGTTGTAAAACTAAAACAATAATTTAAGAATAAAAATACAATAGTTACTTATATTGGATTATCTAATCGACGCAACGTGTGCGTCAGTAGTAAAGGATATCTAATGTTCGACTATGTAAGGTTAATACTACTTGCTAGATTCGTCGGTTCATTCTACGAGTATTTCAATCTGAGGGCATACTATGCTATCTATATACAATCGATTTTACAGTCACATTGTTTTCTATATATTATAGACAATGTAGTATACATATTTTGTTGTTGATAATAGCGGAATATTTATTTCTTCGAATAATTATTATATTTATAATATAAAATTGTTTTATTCATCTTAAAAATATAGTTCCTCTATCATCTCAAAATTCAAACTTTATACAAACCGTCCCATTTGTTTACTTCAGGTTCCCCCGAAATGATCCACGTCACTCACAGCATCGCCCATTCTTTGCACCCAACGCTCTACTCGTGACACAAGCACGAAAACTACTATCGGAATAGGAAATGCTTGAAAATCTTAGAAATTCATAAAAGACCAATCTTTCACAGAGATGCCTAGAAATAATAATTCTGCTTTAAACTTAAAATCATTCAAATCGCTTAAGGCACCCCGTCGCTAGCTACTAGAAACACGAAAATGCCGAACAAAATGGCGAGGGAAGATCTGAAGAAGCCAGAAACAACCGATCTTTCATAAAGAAGCCCACCGACGCTATTCGTAAACATAGTCAATTATCTCTATCTTTACAAACATCGCTGAATAAGAAAGTCCATGGTGGAGAAGGCGAAGATGGTTAGCAAAAGCTCGCGCGCAGTCAACGTTTTACATAAGTCGTGTATCGTGCTATCAAGGAAGAGGCGGAGGGCGGCAGAGTGAAGAGGGACAAGGGAAAAACCGGCAGGACCGACGAAACAGGTTCCTGGTTGCGCTCGTTCCGGCGTACGTGAGCAGGGAAGTGGTAAAAGCCACGGCGGAATGCGCCTCGCCGCAGCCTTGAACGTGGTTGCGTCCTGACGCGTCGCTTTTCGCGATAACAGCCCCTCGATCGGTGGTGTAACGAGGGAGTTGAAACCTATGAATCCGCCAGGTGTTCGATTTCAGCGTAAGGTGGTAAAATTCAGAGAGAAAGAGAAAGATAAGGAGAGAGAAGCAGAGAGAATAAAAAGTGGGTAGAAATTGTGCGAGGTTAGGGTTTTAAACGCACGCGAGTGTCGAAGTTCGAGGAAACCTGTGGCTGCGCTTGGCTGACAAGCTGAAGGAGGAAAAATTATAAATTAAAGCGTAAAAGAATTTTCCCTCTTCTTTATGGAGGATCGTAACGTGTGTTGTTTAATTTTTGTGATTTTTATTGCGGCGCGAGGATGTTATCCCTGATCTTTCACCGAGAAATGTGAATGTTTCGTAGTATAGTTTGATCTCTTGCAAAGCTTATGATATTTTCAGTGAGGTTTGTGGTGTCTTACGATGGTGAACGACGATGATAAAGTGAGAAAATAATGTATTTTCTCTTTCGTGTGCAGACAATTATGGAGATATTATATGTAGTTTAACTTTTCGTCGTCTTTTTGTATTATTTAGAACGTAATATATAACGCGGCATGATGTGCGGCGTGCATGGTATACGATGCAACGTACATCACGGCGTGCATTATACAGTGCCAAGGAAGTTTCAAAATGTTTTACACATCAGACACAGTACGAACACGAAAAAGTTTCTATGATGAATGTTCAGACACATTCGTGAGTCAGCCGCAATGTTCCAAATTAGAAGATAAAACAGAACTCCTTCGCCTCCGTCATTCATAAATCAACGTGTATGCAAACGCGCGAACGTCGTAAAACGTTTGCTTGTTTAGAAACACGTCGTCGTAATAAATTATCAGCAGCAATTAATCGTCGACCAAGAAGCAAGAGATCGCTTTATTGAAACCCCACGAGCACCTTTCCTTTTTTGTTATAACTCGGCTTGCTCGTCGAGTTTCACCCCCTTCTACCGCAATTTTCACTTTTACTTCTCTTTATTCGGGTTTACTACTTCTACCTTGATACCGGGTGTCTTTCTTTTATATGGTTAGATAACAGTTAAGATAGGCAAAATGAGCGATCGTCAAGTGGGATGTCACTGTTTGCAACAGAGCTATTATACACGTTGTTATTACATAGTAATACCGGGTTGCGAGGTGCGCTATTACTATGATGCAGCATTGCTATATATCAATTAAAAGGGTCGAGGGATATTGCCGTTTAATAAGCCCGATCACGAGCCTCCCTCCTTCCATATCAACACTGGCCATCATCGCGTATGTTAATTACGGTGTCGTTATTATTAGTTGAAAATACGCCCTTATGATTATGCATACGCAACTTATGAATTATAGTTTTGAATACCGTACCTTTATATGCTATATTTATACGTTGTAGTTTGTTTCTCGTATTTGTGTTTTATACGAAAGGTGTATCGAAAATTATTGTACAAGTTGAAAAGATACGATACATCGTATTTATGAATCCATTATTATTCGTTGTTTGAAAATACGCCCTTATGATTATACATAACGAGGTTATGAATTATGATATTTAATAACCCACGTATAAACATACATATAAACATTGTGTCTACGTATCTTTACGTATGAATTAGTCTTTTATATCTTGTAATGTCTGCTGTGTTTTATTTGTCCATTTGTGTATTATCCACGGGGTGGCAAGTGTTTATGGTACAAGCAGAAGAATGTGCTTTATGGTCCAAATATAAGTTCAAAGTATAAAATGTATGTCCGAGATGTTTATGTAAAATGCATATGTAAGTTTCATATAAAATTCCTTAAAAAAAAATAAATAAATAATTAACGTTTAACTTCTGAAAAAACCAAATAATTTATCTTAATAGAAGTAATCATTCATAAAAATCTGCGAAACAACGCACAAATCTGCAACTTATTTCTAACAGGCCTATCTATAACACGAAGCAAGACACGTAAAAAGCTACGTATAAAATGCGAAAAAAAGAAGAAATTTAAAAATAGGATATAAAGCACACTGCATGTACGATTTCATACCAAACGTCCCTTCATAATCAAAACCACAAAAAAAGAGACGTAAGTCTTGATATAGGCAAGACCACCAAACCACAACGAACACACACAAAACGCATGGCGATCGTTCTCTAACGCCCCACCATGCAGCCACGTCTCATCCCACAAGTTCCACTGACACGAATCTCTCTCCAAAACGACCATCTCGATCTCGAATTTCTCCGAGCTATTCAGGCTCGCCTAATCGGTCGTCGATCATCATCCCTCTAGGTCAGAGCCGCCCTCAGAACGCATGAACGTTCTCGAGGTGTCTCGTTATAAATATCGAGGCGAACTAGGTTGCAGGTGGGAGTGTCGACCAACGTGTACGTATATGATATACACGTAGCTCGTGAAAATACATCGACACTCACCATAGAAATCTTTTACGTTCGTATTGTACGCGTCGTATAAAATATTTTCAAATGTTGTTAAATGTTTTCATGAAATATTTGGAAATTTCGTTAACAATCATCAATGATGCGTCTATGTAAAATATGTGGAAATTAGTATGAAAAAGATCAGTGCACAGCATGAATAGGCGTTTTGAGCGTCCAACGAGCGTTAAATATAATCCTATTGAAAATGAACTTTTTATTAGGATAATAAATAATTGACTGTTTAAATACTTTTGTGATATCTTGTAAAAATATATTTATATGAAATACCTTGCAATTTTTATACGCTTCCTCAGATTGGTTTCACACTTTTCCATAACATAATCGCGATAGTAGAGTCTCATGGCGGTGCTAATGAAATTTCAAAATGTGGAAGTATAACAAGCATAATGCATACTCGTAAAAGGTGTGCAGGAAGGTTCGAATACCTTCGCGAGCTTGTGCATGTGTGCCTCTAACACGTGTGTCTATACAGTTTATTTGTATGCACGTCGTTTCGATACAAAACGACGAGATGCACGCGATTGCTTTCCACGACACGAGCATGTAAACGAGAAACCCGAGAGCTTCATCCGGGATAGAAGGATTTACGGAGGAGATACCGATCGTGAAGCTGCCGCGGCCCGATCGCGGATCACCGGTAATCGCCGTGATTCTAATATCGGCGAGCGACTTTCTAATTTCACAGGGAAACCACGCTCGAGAGGCGTCGACACAGTTTCAGAGGAATGGCCGTGATGGGGTGCTTTTTCTTCATTGTTCATTTCTCACTGCGAGACACTGGGTGCTGCAATATTGCAATTAGGCGGAACCAGAAAGATTTTTAGCATTATAGCGTTGACGTTTGTCGATTCCTGCTGAATCTCAAATTTGTTTCTGAAGATCGTTCTGATTCGCCGGAAGATCGATCGATGTCTTCTCGGTCTAATCTTCCAAGCTTCGTTACGAACCGAGTGTATTTCTATCCAAACATAAAAGCATACATAGTTTACTTCGTGGAATTTTAATTCTAACATTTACGGAACAAAATAAACTTCAATAATAAGATAAGAAGCTAAACCTTCCAAGGCAATTCACTCCATCTACGTTTTATCTCACGCTCCCTTTTTCCCATAATTCTCTTCCCATAATTCTTATCTATAGAGAAGATTTCTCGTATCATCGACTACAACGTTGATGTTTGACTTAGGTTCGACCAGTAGTTCGCTTCTCGAGGAAATATTTTCGATTATTTGAAAATAAAACAAACATAAAATACAACGATAAACAGGAATACGAGCAACATCGCTGACAATCCACCCCCGAACAACTACAAAGCTATGATACACAGAGGTTCGTCGAAGCGAGAGATGTCGCAGTGTCGATTGCCGGCGGCGTAGCTCTCGTTTAATGGGTGCAGGGTCAGGAGGGGTGGTGGAAAATGGCGAAGGGGAGTAGGGAGGGGGAGGGGAGGGGCTCGTTGTCGTCGTCGGCGACCTCCGGCCGGGAGGCAATGCATGGAGGAAGGAGGCAGGCAACGCTCTCCGGCTGGAGAGGAGATGCAGCCGGAGGAAAGTGGCGGAAGGGCGACGAGGGGGTGACGCCGGGGTCAATACACCCGTAATCTCGGTGAAATGCACTTGGACGCAACTACCGAAGCGCTACTACTGCTGTTACGCGAGCCCTGTACCGAAGGCTAGAAATAAGTATCGAGACGAGGCGAAGTTCGCCAATGCGTTCGATACAATTTGGTCGTGCGTAGTCGATCGGACGAATACAATTTTGGACAGTTCGTGGATTCAGGAAAATAATTTTCGTAGTAGGAGAGTGAATTTTGTTAATTGGAGAGTTGGAGATTTTGTTTGCTGGAGAATAGCTGAAGATGGCGGGGGAAAGTTTCGTGACGCGTAGCATGTTGCGCTTTTCATACGAAGACTTTCATGCGAAAGGGAAAAAACAAAATACACAACAGTTCGAACATATTTCTCCGCTCTGTTTGTGATTTGAAAAATATTGCCTGACGTAATATTAAAATATGGAAATACTATTGAAGATAGTAAGCAATTGCATTTATACAATTTGCATAATTGAATAAATTACAATGCATCACGGTAATACAAATGTGTGTAGAGTTCCGCGAATCTCTTTTATATCTACGTAACAAGATATCCATCAACTACAGCTGTAATAAAGAAAGAAAGTAAAACTAAAAAAAGTGACAACTATGCCACATTTATTCGAATCTAGCCGTCCTTTGAATAATCAAAATTAATCCAAAGACACCATATTCTATCAACTATTATTCGACAAGAATACTACAAGACCTTCATCAAAAGTGAAATTTTAATAACACAAATTTCTGAAAATTTTTCTAAAGTACTTCGAGTACGTCCCATCTATATTAACCGCAGCTGAACAAAAAACAAAAAAAAAAGAAAATAAAACCCAAAAAGAATTATCTACCATCAACCACCATCTATTGCTTCTCCAAGTCCAAGAGCACTGTACAACCACGAGTCAACTCACTTTCATCAACGTGAAATTGCAATAATACCAATTTCTGAATATTGCTGCAGAATCCGGCGAGTCTCATCTATATCAATTTACAGTCGGTGTAGAAAGCCAGGAAAGACAAAAAGAACCGCAACTCTTTAAATTATCCCTATTTAAATCTAACTATTCTTTCAGTAATCAATATCAATCCAAAGACACCTTCTACCATCTATCACTAAAGTTCTCCAAGATCAAGAGCATTATACGACCAACAGTGACTTTCATCAACGTGAAATCGTCGAAGGGATGCCCGAGACACGACACAGGAGGGTTCCGAGACGAGGGTCAAGGTATTTGCACGCCTGGAACTCGCGAGTTTCACAGAGGGTTCCTGCGTATTTGTCCTGCTGATGGAATTGATTATTGTTGAAACTCGTGAAGAAGAGAGCGAAGATATATCAACGCGTCGTTTTAAAGAGTACAGAGGCTCGAAGCGGGCTTGATCTTCAACTGAAACGTCATTGAAGAAGGTCAGGGTGCATTGGATTCTCAGATTCAAAGGGACGTCGATGTTTGCAGGGAATGTGTATCGTGAAATCCGCGCGCATGGGGTTTTCAGAGAACCTTGATGGATAGAAGGGTTGCTGAAGAGGGATCGTGCCTCGCTGACGGTCATTGGAAAAGGTCAAGGTACTTGTCTCTTTTGAAAAGAATCGCGCACGTATTTGACTGGCTGGTGGCAACGTTGTGCAAAGAATATGAGCCGAGGGGTTGCTTCTTCTTTGAGCTTGCTGCTTCTTCTTTTTGAGGAAGCTGCGTTGGAAATTGTTTGTGCAAGCAATTCAGAAGCAAATGTTAATGGGCTTGAGTAAATGCACACAAGTGTACATAGATGTACAGGAATGTGACTTTCTTTATTTCTCATTTTCTTTATTTCTATTTAAGGGTGAATAAATACTTGATCAGATAGTTACATGAATGCAAACCAGGGAATAATCGAACTTCTATTGTATTTCAGCAAAAATAAATATCTTTTCGTCTGTCTTTAGAGGCGAATAAATTATTCTGTAGAAATTTCTATCGCAAAGTTAAAAGACTAAGAAATTAGATGGAAGACTCGGGATTAAAGACGAATTAATTGACTACCACGTTAGATCTCTAAAAATTCTACATATCCGTTGGTTTTTTTTTTAGATTCAGTTCCGTTGATTTAAAATTCAGATATAACCAAAGTCGAATAAACTGAAACGACTGATTCGATAGATTTTCAATAATTCTAAATTCGCCTGGGTTTCCGACTTTTATCAAATTCTTGTTTAATTATTTATAAGTTGTAACCTTGGCTAAGTTGCAAATTTATATGCCAATTTTCCAACAACAAATAGCCCAGTTTGGCCAATGCAGCCAACCGTAATAACCTTAAAACGGCTGAGAAGTGAAGAACCTCCGCCATAACCAACGCCAACTGCACAATTGCGCACAGCAAAGCACAACTACGAATCAGCAGCTAATCAAGCAAACCTATTGCAAAATCACGCTGCACCACTACGATTCAAGCAAAAGTTCAACAACCTCCTCGCTTTGAACACACAACGTTACTCAATGCAACAACTCGATATCCATTATCAGACGTGCACGTTACATAACGCGATATTCAGCTTTGATTGGACGCGTGTTCCGACCTTTCCGCGACGTGAGTCGCGAGGAAAACGCGTTTGATCGATTGGCCGATGGAAGCGGCCGTTGCCGAACGATCGTCTGGCGAGATTTCCGCGGGCGATCGACGACGGATTTGCCAGGCGAGCGGCCGGTTGCAAAACGGACCGCGGCGCGGCGGCCGCACGCAGTGCCTCGAGTGAAAGTAACATTCTAGACACGTGATGCGGCATCACGCTGCACGCGCCGCGGAAAAATGCGCCAACTTGCACCTGTGTGCGTGTCACGCCGCTTCACCGACGATCGCGGAGGGCAACGCGCCCCGCAGTTACCCGCTCCGAGGACTTTTCAGAGTTTAGTTATCTCTGGAAAGCGAGCTTCAAGGCACATCGTTGACAGCGTGAACGTGCGTGAATCGACGTATTTCATTTTATAAGTAGGCTGCGGACAAGACAGTTTATGCAATTCCATATTTTCACGAATGTAACTAAAAAAAAGTGAAAGCTGGATGGAAACGTGTCTCGTTTGTTAAATATCGTAATAAATTTTCTTCCGATATGTTATATATCTTTGTATGTTAGACACACGCTGTGGACTTTTGTATCTTGAGATTTTCCGAAAATGCACGAACGTTGTAACGAAAGAAGCGAAAGTTTAGAATAGAAATGTGTTTCATTGATTAAATTGTATAATATTTATTGACTATATATTTCCATATTTTATGTATTATGGACGTGTTGTACATTTTTTTTTTTTACTCTTAAATTTCCTGACAGCGTACAAACATCCGCCGTCTATTTATAAACGAGGACGAGAGATGCAAATCGACGTTCTCCGTCTCATAAACATTGACATATTTCTCAAAAATATACTGGAATTGCGGCGAAATTTATTTCGCAATCAACAATGTGTTAAATATACTGTCCGCTATAATTAGTTATTACGTAAATTAGTATAAACTGAATGATTTTCATTGCTTTTAATTTTTAGTTAGTCTTAGTTAATACCATCAAATTGGTTATTTAACTCGCACCCCACGTATTCTAACTATTCAATAAAGTACAATTTGTTATTTCTCCAATAATTGTAATAAATGAGTGTCACAACATTTATGATTGCTAGTTTTATGACCTCTCATGTCTTGATGAACTTTTGAACTTTTATTAGGCAGAGGACGTTATTGGAGTTTTCTCGATTAATTTTAAAGAAAGTCAACGACATGGATAAAAATGTTGACTTTGATAGAATATGTAGATGTCAGGGAGGAAGTATTACTGCAGTCGTCTTCATTAATTTTGAAGAAAGTTAATAACATGGATGAAGAGCTCGATGACTGATGAAATATGTAGGTAGATACGACGCTGAAGCAAATGTTTCGTAAGAAATAGTGTTCGAAAAGGTTTCGAATTAATTTTCTAAATATTTAAGTCGGATATGGAATTCTCGACTTTTCTTGACCGAAAAAAATATCTAAGAAAATCAAACGACACAGACGACTGGAAATATACAAGTTACAGAGCACACATTGTTCTATTATACAATATCGTGGAATCGTTTTATTAGCCAAGTTTCAGGAAAGAAAAAGAATCATGGAAGAATGTCTGAGTTCTGAACTTTTATTACATGACAGGTGTTCAGTATACGTTTACCACAGACAACATGAGTAATTTTGTGGAAAGTCAATGAACAGACGTTTGTAGGAGAACACCTTCCCTATTGGCTAACTTTTGAACCTCCATCGTAAATCTTACCGTCTGGTCATTAAAATTTTCTTGATTGATCTCCGCGGAGCTGAACGAAAGATTATTACACTTCGTAAAACAATTATTTCTGTAATCATAGTGTGGACGCTATGGAACTTCAAGCGATTGTCTGTTAATTTTAGAAGAACATAGCCGCGCCATACTTTCCTACGCTTCTCAAAGTCAAAATCGACCAAAGTAAAAGCCCCTCGCAACAATCTCCTCTTGCAAAAACCACAAAACCACAGCAAACCTTGCAACATCTCATCTCAACCGCCAAACTACCTCCGCCGGTAACATCATGCTCCGACTACAACTTCCGGTCACTCTATCACCATACCGTCAGCGCCAACACAGCTTCAAGGAGTAACAGAGACACAGTGGAAGGTTTGAGAAGGATCTAGAAGAAGATAGGGGCGAAGGTTCGTCCGAGGGAGCGCAGCAATTTTCTAACGAACCGCGAACGGGATTCGTTCCTCGATAAACGGGCTGATTTATAGCGGCTTCTACGCGTTTATGGACAACAACGAACGGGCCGCGTACTGCTCTCGATCCAGTCCAGCCGGATGGGCGCAAGGACCCCGCGCGCTCGCGTTCGCCGACGCGGAGAGGACTCGCGCGGAGCGGGGTTCTTCGCCGCGCCGGCCACGCTCTCGCACTCCAGACAGACCCATAAAACGCTTTATATTCCTGCTCGCGAAGTACCAAGCCAGGCCAGTATACGCGAGTTTTCTAAGCGCGCGCACGCGCGCGCCAACCGCCCGAAAGGGAATAATAAAAGCGGAGTACGCGCGAGCTGGTAACCGTCCGCGCGAGACCACGAGATGCGTTTTGAAGCAACCTTCATTTTGAAATATCACGATTTTCTTTCCACCGTTTTGCTTGGTTGGAGAAAACTTTATGGGGTTTCGGGATGTTTCAAGGATGTTTGTAGGTGTTTGAGGAGGTTTCAACGAGTTCGAATGTTATTTGCAGTAAGATTTTTTCTTCTTGGTAGATTTAGAACAGCAGATTTCGTAAGCTTGTGTTTGAGAAGCTATGGTGGATGTGGAAGAGAGTTATCTGTGGAGACTGTTATTTCGTGGAGGCGATTGCTTTCATTTGAAATATCACGATTCTCTATTTGGCATAGTTTTGACTGATTGGAAGAAGGTTTTGGGAGAGTTTCGGATAGTTTGAACGATTTCGGTAGGTTTTTAACAAGGTTCGAGTGGGTTTTGTGTTTATTTGTAATATGAAGATTTCCTTTGCGATGTTCCGATAGGTTTGCAAATGGGTGTTTTATAGATTTTTCAGGAGCAGTGGTAGAAGTGGAAGTGTGAAGACGATTGGTTTCGTTTGAAGTACTACCATTGCAAAAGATCGTGCATTGTTTCCATTTTCATGGAAAAATCTCGGAGAACAGGTACTTTCCGAGGAAATGGCTCGAGATAGAACGATCGATAATGACAAATCAATCATCACAAATAAAACTCTCGAAGACAATCCTTATTCAGATAATGGTTTAATTTTTCAGTCGATGAAATCACATGGAATTGATCAAATTATTCAAAGCAAATGAACCCAATACGTCGGAGATAATCGAATTTCAAAGGAAGATCTGGGCGCTAGATAATTTTGGATTCTCTCGTCATGATATCTTTCTCGAGATAGGACGATCAATGACGCTGAAACGATAGTCACACGTCGAACTGTCTCGAAAACTGCTACTAATTTTCGTACTGATCAATCACATCGAATTAATCACATAAATTAGTGATTGATTCTTGACATTGAACGATTTATTCTAAAACGTCTAACGATCAATAAAATAAATGCCTAAATCAAAGGAAATTTGATTTCAAGGAAAAATCTGCAAGAACTGAGTTTCAAGGGAAAGTCCGTGAGAGTGAAGTTTCGTGAAAAAAGCTGGCCGAATTAGCATGCTTTTCCTTGGGAAAGAGCGCAGGATCGCGCTGCTTGCGACATGGAGCAATCGATAATCCTGGATGCTTCCGCTATGATGCCTTTCCACGAAGCTGTGTCATTGCACCAGCGCGGAGAGGAGAGACGGGTTGCATACAGAATAGAGGATGAAGGGGGCTAGGCACCCTCGTGCACGCATGCACAATGCTCGAGGAGGGTGCAACAACCTCCTCCACCTTGGACTAGGAAGAGGAGAAGGAGCCGAAGGAGAAGGACAGCGAGGCGACTGCCGAGGCGAGAGAATAGTCTGCCACGGTCTACAGTCGCGTTTTCAAGCACGCGTTCCTCGTTACTTGCGGTAGAAAGAAAGAGAGAAAAAGGGAGAGTGGGAGTGAAACGTTGCTGGAACGTTCGGTTGCTTTTTTAGTTGGTTGCGTTGGGGAACGTTAAGTTCTTGAGTCACTGGATTCTTTTGTTTCTCACTGCTTTTGTTATGGAGAACATTAAATTTTTGAGCCACGCAGTAGCCAAGTAGTTCTTATGTCTCGCTTGTGTTTGGTTCTAGCGATCTTCGCTGTAGGATATTTTAGATCTTCCAGTCTTTGGTCGCGCTACCTTCGTTTTTGGTGAATGATTTCTATTGATCGTTGAAAGCTCTATGTTTGGAATTGATATAATTTTTTTTTTCTTTTTTTGGATAATAGAAGATGAAAGATCTACGAGTCATTGATCATATATTTTCTGGCTGATAGAACATTACAACTTTAGATCGGTAATTATTATGTCCTTTTAGTTGGTGTTTAATTACTCTTTTTAGTTGATGGTTTCATTGATCGCTATAGATCTCAATTTGAAGTAATGTAATTCTTGGTTAATAAGATACCTTAGATTTTTAAATCAGTGATCATTGTATCTCAGTTTGGTTAGTCTTCCTTGATCATACAAATATTGAGATATCTTTAAACGCATCTTGTGAATATTCATTAGTCATAGGAATATTCCATCTTCGAGTTATTAATTTTTATGTTTAATTTTGTTTACTGTAAAAGAGATTACACTTTGCCCTGGTGTTTTAATGGACACATATTCTAACTAAATTATCTTATCAGAAATTCCATTTCGACATCATTTACACAGTTTAATGAAGATGACGAGAAGGTGACCAAAAATTGGGAAACCAGAACAAACTAAAATTCCCTGAACGCTTCAATATTTCATCGTTCTGCAATGTACACGATTCCCAAAACAAATAAAAAATACAACCTGTAACTATTTATTTTATTATTTACCTTTGTTATAACCGGCTGAAAAAGCTACGAGCAATCTGATGGCATGAAAAATCCCATCTAACCGTAATTCTAATTAGAAACCAAACAACGCCACGAAGTTATTACCTAACTTCAATAATAAATATAAAATAATAATAAAAATTTCACCGGCAAATGAATTTCGATAACGAACCACTTTCGACTGTTATTAATTTCATTTCTAATAACACCATAAAACAAACTATAAAATTAGAATTAGAACGTCAGCATAGAGAAACCATTCTATCGAAAAGATCCACAAACCAAACGACGAATCAGCTCATCGTGCTTTAACAGCTCGAAACAATTCCTAGACAAAGGCTCATTAATTCGTCAATTGGAAACCAGCAATTAATAATGAAACGGAAGATGAAAGGAATCGATATCGCGTAATAATATTCATTAAATTAGCCGCGCCAAAACGATAATCGATAGGAATGGCATGACTCACGGTGGCATAATAGGCTTCATACGGTGTCTTGAACGTTTATCCAGGCGTTTAATTACATCGGCCCTTTATCATGCAGATTAGAAAGGTGTCGATGTCGGATACGGTGTCGTTTGGGATTCTGACGCGGCTAATTGTCAAGCTGGTCGATTCGATGACGGGTCACCGACACCGATCCGGCGATGCTGGCGATCCTCACCGTTCTCGTCGTTGTCGTCGTTGTCGTCGTTGTCGTCGTTGTCGTCGTTGTCGTTGTCGTCGTTGTCGTTGTCGTTGTCGTCGGCTTCTACACGCGAGCGGCAAGGGAATGCAGCCAGAGAGGAAAGAAAGCGACGAGAACTTCCTACGATCCGCGGACGTGCGGCGTCGCATATTTATCGGCCGGACTAGCAGTTCTACGAGACCTAAATGCGAATCGTGCCTTCTGTTCCATTCATGTCGCCAGGGGAATCGACCCGTGGAAATCGATCGAAGAAGACAGGATTCTAGCGGATTCTTGCATTTAAATTACATTTGACGCGCGTAATATGGTAGAACTATGCGAGTCAGTCATGTTCGAACATTTTACGAGTGGATTTTGAAATTTTTCACGGAATAATCAAATTCAGGAAAGGTTTGTGCGTTAAGAGGTCAAACGGCGCATGGAAGATGTCAAAGGTCCAGAAAAATGGGCGCTGTCGTTATGCCAGAAATTTTAGAGACAGTCCATTTTTGACCCTTGTGACGCTTTTCTTGAGATTCTGGAGAAAGGCAAGAAGCTTTTTATTTCCACGTGCATTATTCGACTATACAGCGTCTGGTTTTATAGCGTGCAAATGCGTTTCCTTATGTCGTGTACTCTAGTATATCATGTTTTTAATTTTTATTATTGCTTTCCATTTTACTGTTATTTAGATAACATACACCTAAGTGTATTTAAATTTATGCAGCTACGACAAACTCCGCGAAATCTATCGATTAGCCACGTTACACGAAAAACAAATCACGCGTAAATAATAATAAAGCTTCTTCTTTGTCGTGTTTCTACGTTTTATAGGCTAGCCGCTTGATATATATGAACAAATGGATACAAAAACTGTAGACTGTATGTAGTTTAGAATTTTACATAGGATTTTACAAGAAAGTCTGGTCTGTGCCAACATTTTCCTTCATCACCGTATGCGCCATACAAGGGTTGAAAGAGTTGAAAGAGAGAATGTATTGGACAAGATACATATTACTATCAACCGGATACATTTTCATAATATTTTCTATATACTTGATGAAACTGAAATATTGTGATGGTAAAATCGGTCGGAAGTCGTTCAAGTTTACGTGTTTCGTGCGTCGAGACAAGATAAGGAGTTCGTAAAAAAAAATGTTATATGACGGACAATTTGAAAAACAGGTTCTGGAAATTCCTCGATGTAATGACATAATTTGCTATTTTTCATAAAACGCACGCATCTTATACAATATCAATTTACGAATAATGTTTACAACGAGTATGGGTACCGAGATTCGAGCAGTTTCTATAAGATGCGTATAATATCACGTGTACTTTATTTTGCTTCGATATTAACAGTTAGTAGGAATATTTGGTACATTTTGTCTACAGAATTTGGTTATTGTTCTATATTACGTTACTCGACATATGTTCAACATATCGATTTAATTCTAATCATATAGTGGAACGTGTCTAGGTATCCAAATATATTATACATGAGTGAATTGTCATAATCGCATTGATACGATGGAAATAAGGAATCTTTTCAGTGAAAAATGATATTAATTTCATAATTAAAATAAAACACCCACATGATTTTGATAATCGTAATAATGAAAAATCTGTATCGTTTTGATACTTTTCACAATTCTAGCGTTAACAGAATAAAACAGAATAAACGACACAGAAGAATATTGAACAGAAGTTTCTAATTTCCTATGTACGAGATGGTTTGTTTGCGAACGTATCTAAGCTTGTGGCTTTTCAACGAAATAAAAAAAAAACCGTATCATCCCAACTATGTTTCTCTATAAGAAAGTAGATTTTTAATCAGATTCTGAACGACCAATGTCAGAGTTTCCACATACTCGACATAGATTCCACCACGAGTTTGTCTCGTACACGGTGAAAATTCCAACACCGGAAAATAGATGTTACGGAGAAAGAGAGAGAGAAAAAGGGGGGAAGGGGTGGAGAAAGACGCGCCGGGGACAACGACCTTGCATTAGGTCACGGCCTTGACATCGTTTCGAGGAAATCTCGGTACGCTACTAATGCGCTAACAAGCAGCTTAGACCACGTGTGTGCATCAATCACACCAGCTGCGGGCTCGTTAAAACTACTCATCCAAGTTTTACGTTTCAGACATAATTATTAAAAATGTACATTCGAGTAAAAGTTATTAGCCAAGTGGCTACAATTACACTGGCCATAAAAAGCATTTACAGGTACATACTCTTATTTTCCAATGAAACGTTTCTCTATCAGGTCTCCACGTTTCACAGTATTACATTTTTGTAGTCATATGAAAGTACTACCAAACGATATGAAACTCGATACACTTGGACTTAATTAATTGGTATGAAAGTGCTATGATAAATAAAATGGAATATGAGTACTTTTTGTAACAATTTTATATATATATATCGTACCTTGAAGATGCTACGTTTGTCAGGTCCAGTGTTTAAATGCCTTCGAAATTGCAAGTGGAAGAATATTTGTAAACGATGACATGTGACTCTTACCTGAAAGCAGAAAAACACGAGGCGTTATGTCATTGATCGCTTGGTAGTTTTAAAGTGGATATAATTATTGCGACGAACATAATTCCTTGCGTCATTAAGGATAATTTAGCTCCTGGGCTTACATCATTCTGTAACCATGTTATATTAACCAGATTTTAGTGACGTTAATATCATCTAATATTAACGTTCCCTTATTAATCTTTTAGCTACTCTATTAAAAACTTCATTATAAATTCTATTCACTATACATGCTTATTATAAGTTCTTTATAAATCGACTCTTAAAGTTGTCACAATTTTCCTAATGCAACTAATATACACATATTATACACGTTAAACACGGTGGTTCATAATTCCATGTAAAAACTTGTATTATAAATTCTACCTACTGATAATTCCAAACACATATATATACACGTTAACAAACATATACAAACGATAGCTCGTTAAATTACAAAACGTTCACCACCTTCCGAGTCATTAATCGACTTTAATCTAATCAAACACTATAAACAAATTTACTGGACCGCTCTTTAAAGCAACAAAATTGCAGCTACGAACCAATTACCCTTATCCATATTCGTTCGTTCGCAAAGACGGAACATTTGCATCTGATAAACGGCCCAAGATTAGTCCCCATTCTCGAAGCAAAAGCCACAAAACCAACCAACGATCATATACGTGAGAGGAGAGAAACAGTTAGCCGAAGCGAAATACAGAGAAAGGGAGAGAGATCGGACAGCGATTTAGATAAACATCGAGGCACACTAGCGCGTGGCTATTCCGCGCATAAATCTCAGCCAGCACGGTCACGCGTTCGACACAAATTATCCTGTTCGCGGTACACGTGATACGTGCACAAGCAGACGGAAACGCCGGTAATGTCTGATTTCCCAATCTCGCGCCTGCCAGCCAGCCGGTAAAGGCTATCGAGGCCCATGAGCCTGCCCTCTCTGACTCATTGCCAGTTATCACGAAACTGGCAGCCGCTGATCTACCATAGGTTCAATGTACTTTCTCGTTTGTTCCCGCGACCTGGTAAACATCGCGGAATCAACGGAAGTTTTGCTTCATTTAGGATCTAGGATCTGTAGATTTATGACACTCTCTGTCATAGTCAGCGTTGGTTTTGTTCATTTTCTTCTTCTGGATCAATTTCGTATTTTCGTTGTTTATTTGTTACAACGTTAAATGGAGCAAATTTCTCTAATATAATGTATAATCGTGTTAGGTTTACAATGGGCACCTTGATTATGGAGATTGGTAGAAGCAGAGTCTAAGTAATTAGAAGCAGCCACTTCGAACTTAGACTTCTAATATCGAACAGTTTGATCTAAATGTCGACATAATTTTAATCAGACCTAGGAATCGACAGATTTCCAATAAAAACGTAGAAATTGACACGTGAACTACAATTCAGAAATCAAGAGATTCTCAGGGTAAAGTCGAGAAATCAGAAATCAGATTCTCAACTGAAATACAGAAGCCTGATCAAAAGTTGACCACGTCAGTGTAGCTTCAACGATGATGCAGAAATCAACGTGTCAGACAATAATACAAATATCCAACTTCCAACGACCCCGAAAATCAGCCGAGAACCAATGACCTCGACAAAAGCCTCGTGAGCCTCAGCAGGTTGTCCATTAAACATCACGAAAGCTCGTTTCACTTTCGTTGAAGCACGCGTCGGGTTATTTCCAAATATCAGTTCATTCGAACGACACAACGTCACGAAGTCTACCCTCCAACCCTTTTCATTCTACCGCTCGTTTCGTTCAATACGGTCGTTTCCTTCTCTCGTTTTCGCTAGCACGAAGGGCTTACGCGTTACGCTACGTGACACGAGAATCACGTTACACCCATATAACACGACCGCTAACGATCACGGCTAAACGAGCCAGCTACGTGACTAAATCACGAGCCACGCAAGTCCCGCGAGTCATGAACGCGACGACCACGATCCTCTCTCTGTCTGCATATCGACGTGGTAGATACTCTTCTACGCTGCCGGCGATACCAAGCAAGAAGAAGAGTGTGCAGCATGGTGAAAAGTGCTCGTTAGCATTTCCACGCGTATTGACATCTGCCGTGAATGGTGTAGGTTGTGGTTAGAGAATAGTAATACCCATGACGATGAGAGTGCGTAGAGGTGTGGACAGGTTGAGGGATGACGCAGGAAAATTCAAATTTCAACGTGTCGATTGGTATTCGCGGAGATTGCGTGTTGATCGTGCTTGGATGTCGTTTGTGATGTATCTATATGTGCAAGGTCCGACCGACTAACATGTAAAAGCGGAAACGATGTGATTCTTTGTGTAAAAAAAAAAAAAAGAAAAATATATGGAACAGAATTTTTTTCTCGGAAACAAATTGTCCCGTGAAAAAATTGTATTCCACGTTCTCGACTTATTTTCACGCGTAGAATAACCTCCTGTCGATTATTTAGTCCTGTCCAGTTCGAATTTAGCATTGTCAAATACGCTTGATAAATGTTGAAGCTCGATTTTCTTGGAAACTAATTCGAAAATGAAACAAATTTTATTCTACGTATTTTTCTTCTTTTTACACGAGCAATCACAACATTCCTGTTCTTGAATGTTCTTCTGTCGGACTTTGAATACACATTTGTGTACGTTCTATCTTTGAAAACTGTTACGAAGGGAAAGATACGACGTGAAAGATATTTTTGAGATGCGAACAGGTGGAAGATTAATTGGGATATTCCGAATTCTTTTTGTGGAATCTGGGAACAGTTTGTCGATATTTGTAGATTTTTTGATTTTTTAGAGCAATGAGTGTTATATGTAGGATTTTTTGGAACTACGGTAGAGATAAAAGTATAATACCAAAGATAGTTTTAATAAATGGATTATATATATATATTAACGGGAAGGTTTCGAATATTTATGAAAGTTAGAGATAATTTGTTGGCTTTCTTACGCTGTTAGTTCCATAGATAATTTAACTGTGGGAATTGTAATAAAGATAAAGTTACGGTGTCTAAAATAGTCTTATAAATACTTGCCATTTAGATTCCGTTTCTGTTTCTAACAAAATGAAAAACATGCCAGTCAGAAAATGATAAAATACAAACATCAACTCACAAAGTACCAATAAATCTGCAATTTTTAAAATTCTAACACTAACCACCTGACTTTCGCAGACATACCGAGTGCATTAATCTCTGCGTATAATAACGATCGCTGAGATCACCATTCCCAAGATTTTGCGAACAAGAAATCGAATTTCTAACTCTTGCAAAGATCGCTAATAAATCAATCACGAGAGAACAAGAAAACAATTTGCAACCGTACATACATAGCACGGGCAATTGCGGCAACGTGCAGGTAGGAATTTTGGTCGTGCGAGTAGCAATTACGTAAGTTTCGATCGCGCGAGCGATCACGCGAACTATAGATCGCAGCTGCGCGTGTTCTAAGGAAATTTTAGTCGCGCGAACGATCACGAGACTTTCAACGTTCTTTCGCCATTGCTATCTCAGAGGGAACGAGAGGACTGTTAACCCTCCATAACCGGATTTCTCGCTGATTATCGGAAAAAAGATTACGATTGATTGCAGTTTTTCACTCTAATAGAAAAACCGATAACGGCTTTATAGCGTTGTATCTATCAATTTAGTTATATTGATTGCTCGGTAGCTGCGCGATTGTATCGGTACTCTCGATATCTCTGAGGAATTGAAATGGTTTTATTTCGCCCTTATCGATCTAACTATTTATTTTTCCTCCATTTTTCTCTTTTCTTTTGTTGATTTACTCTTCTATCTTTATTTTCACTTCTATCAGCTTGTCCGAAAAGTTTCTTTCGTTTAATGAGGAAATAATAGACGCACGACGTTTTTTGTTTTATATTATTTTGTCGAATTACGTACGATCCATTTTGTTCTGTTGAGATAAACACCGCGACATTTCACAGACTTCACGTGGTTTCACGTTTGCATAAAGGTGCACTGTCGTAGAAAACACGTTTGCGAAAGAAAGACACTTTTCGGGCAACCTAATATGTTTCGAACTGATATTTACGAGTACTAATAACATTCGTTTTAAATTATCATATGGGTAATAGTCATTTATATTCTATAATTTACTCTTGCAGTAATTCGTATAACATCCTGGAACAGAAATTATACCAATCTTGATAAGTATAATTCCGGTTTGTACGATGTTTTTATAGCACTGTTTGCAACTGTATTGATGTTTTATATTGCTACGTATTACTGGCCGGGAAAAACAGAAAAACGAGAAAATGCTGTCAGATCATTGTCAGGAAAGGAGCATAAAATATTGTAAATGGATACTATAGAGCAAAACCGAATTAATACCAGGGAAGGTTAATCTAAAAGACCTGCAAGGTACATGAACCACGTGTCACAACGACGAAGGGCCAATCCCCGAATCTTAGAGCAAACGTATTAAATTCTCCCACTGAATTTGAAATTTCCAAAGCGATTAACCTCCGTGACCTTTACTTTACATAAAAGTTCCAATGAAACGAGCTGATACGAGCCACAAGCTGGAGCTATTAAGATCATAAAAACTGTATGGAACGCAACGTTGTAATCATCGGATTTAAAATTCAAACTCGAATCGTATCGACATACGATCAACATACGATTAAATAAAATCGTTATCCGTGTGGATGTGTGCGTATAATTAAACAAAATATCTACTGCCGGGACAAATAAAATAAATCGGGGGAATCGAGGCCAAGATGGAAATCGAGATCGCGAAGCGTGTCACGAATTCAGTTTGGAACCGCGAGAATCACCCGGTAGAAGGACGAACGGATTCGAGGTGGACTGTGAAACGCACGAATACCAAGGACGAATCGCAGCACTGCCCCACATTTTAACCGGCCAATGCACATCTCGACCCCTTCGCCCGATGTTCAGCCAGCCTGTTCGCCGGAGGAACGCGCACGAACCACACGCTTGAACCCGCGACCCGGTGATCGTTCGACCCCTGGGGTCGGCTGTCCAACCGAACCAACGATTTCCGTGGTTTCTCTCGTCAGCCAGAGAAAAATCGATCGGCACAGATACATATGTGCTCTTCGTCTTGGAGAAAATGTAGTAGATTGAACTTATTAGATTGTTTCATAGTGGCATTTTATAGCGAAGAACTAGTTAATTTGATTGATTGAACGAACTGGTTCCAGATTATAGTTTAGCTAATTAATATGCGTATTATTTTTGTTATTTTTGGAGGAGATGTAATATCATATATTGAATTTATTAGATTAATTCGGTGGTTTTTTTTATAGAGAAGAAACGGTTCATTTGATTGATTTAATCTGATCGATTCCAAATTAGAATGTAGCTGATTTATATATTATTATACTTAGAGAGAGGATAATATTATATATTGAATTTATTAGACTATTTCTGTGGTTTTTATAGAAAAGAAATAATTAAATTGTGATAGATTCGTCAGATTGACTGCAGATTAAAAACTCATAAACATATGTACCTTCTTTTGGAGAAATAATATATTGGATTTATTAGATCGTTTTTTACTGGTTTCTATAGGGAACAAATTATTAATTTGATGTATTTATAAGATTGACTTCAGAGTACAGAGTAGGTGAACAACTGTTTATAGAGTTCTAAATTCACTGCTTTGAATGCAGTGTTGAAACGACACTGATGTAACAACACACGTAACATTTATTAGATGTTCCTTAATCTAATAAAAAATTCGTAGAATTTTATTTAGCAAGAAATAAGAACGGATGGAATATTATTGTTCGTTTTGAATCTATTCCTATTATATTCTTATTTTATTCGTAACTCGTAAGTAATGCATGTTTGCGAAATTTAAATGTAGATTCCAATTTCAATTTCAAATCGAAAATATACATTGAAATTCTAATATAAATTTGAGCTTCAATTTGAATCTTTCAAATTCAAATACTATATATCAACCTTTTTAAAAATATGTTTCAAGATAACTGTATTAGAAATTGATAGAACAGAAACAACATAATGCTTCGATATAATGACGATAAGAAGAAAATTTCTATTTTTCCTTGCAAGAAGTAAAACGCTGCTGAAAATTGAGAATTTGATTGGAAGATAACTTCGAGCTGGAGGCTCGAATGGAGCCTACGTCAACGACACGAGAAGCTGCAAGAGTTTTCTACGCTAATAGATACTATATTACAGCTATAACGAGAGAAGGAATCGTGGTCGCGAGACCGTTTGAATTTTACGGCCGTCCCTATTCTTCACGGCTATCGTATTTATGGTGCACCGTAAGAGAAACACAGTTCAAAGAGGTCTGTGCGAGTCCGATCGAGCCGGCCATAAATAATTCTCATCGCCTGAATTCGCTCTGATTTATAGTTAATTCAACTACACCTTCCTCTTAGCCAGTCGTTTTCCTTTCGCATATCTGCTTCTTTCTTTCCATCATCATTTTTCAATATTTTTCAATATTTTTTTCTCTTTCGTTATTTATTGTAAAGAAAATTACTATTGAAGATTTCATACGTTAAAAATGATAATTGGTACTTCTTGTATCCTTGACCTGTTCTAACACTTACAAAATTGGCACAGAACTAGCACCTACATTTCACATCGATATATGAATAATAAAAATGACAGTTTGTATAAGCTCATTCTCAATCCTCCAACAATTCAGACGAACTAAACAGCTTGTGTTATGAACTTGTGCGTGAAGTAAACAGACCTAACTCAAACCCAATCCACAAACTTTTCCATTAAGTTCAAATGCTACAAATAAATCCGTTATTGCTAAAAATATGTATAAAACCATATTCTCATTAATAAAAGATATGAATTTGTATAAACACATCCCCAATTCCCCAAGTAATAATGAAACCTAATACGACTCGCATACTTCTTCAAACTCCTACGAACAAAACTTTTCTGAACGAAGATACAAACTTCTATAAACCCATCCTCAATCCACCAATAACTAATAAGCAAACCTAACCCAACTCACAAACCTCTTCAAACATTCACAAATAAATGTTGATTCTCTACGTGGTCACTACCATCGTAAACCAATCAAACCTAACCCGACTCACATACTTCAAACTCCTACGAACAAAACTTTACTGAACGAAGATACAAACTTCTATAAACCCATCCTCAATCCACCAATAACTAATAAGCAAACCTAACCCAACTCACAAACCTCTTCATACATTCACAAATGAATGTTGATTCTCTAAGTGGTCACTATCATTGTAAACCAATCAAACCTAACCCAACTCATAAATTTCTTCAAACATTCACAAATAAATGTTGATTCTCTACGTGGTCACTATCATCGTAAAGCAATCAAACCTAACCCGACTCACATACTTCTTCAAACTCCTACGAACAAAACTTAACTGAACGAAGATACAAATTTCTATAAACCCATCCTCAATCCACCAATAACTAATAAGCAAACCTAACCCAACTCACAAACCTCTTCAAACATTCACAAATAAATGTTGATTCTCTACGTGGTCACTATCATCGTAAAGCAATCAAAGCCCGACTCACATACTTTCTCAAACTCCTACGTACAAAATTTTTCTGAACGAAGATACAAACTTCTATAAACCCATCCTCAATCCACCAATAACTAATAAGCAAACCTAACCCAACTCACAAACCTCTTCAAACACTGACAAATAAATTTCGATTCTCCGCATGATCAATATCATGGACCAAACCCTCCGCTGCACATATACATATACTTGTGATTCTTCGCATCTGCCCTGTGCGAATGAAAGAGACCGAGAGGCCGAATAGAAGGAAAAAGATCGAGATACCGGTAGGCACGAGCCAGCAGCCGCGTATCAGCGTATCTAGGAGCCGGTGAATAGAGGCCACTCCGTGTATATTTTCTGTACGCGTGTCGGGACGCATTTTTACGTTACGTAGGACGGGAGGTATGTGAGGCCGGCTCTCTCGCCAGCCAAGCAGATAGATAGATAGCGTGCGCAGAGAGAGATTGTATCTGCGGGGTTCAGAGACCCCGTTCTACGTGTCTTTACGTATCTGTGTTCTATACTATATTACTGCATATGACTCTTACTACGCGTACACACATACATACACGCGTATACACTTCTTGCGCCATAACTTCGTGGACATGTACTGGCATAATACGTTCACGAGTGATAAGCAGCCACGCGGGCAATGTGTCTTGCCCTATCAGAGACTAATAACGGAATTGGTCAGTGTTTGCGTAGATCAGCTGGTTAGAATAACCGGCACAACGGGAGCATTGTAATCGTCGAGACGATAGTGTGAGTTCAGGAGGTTTGAAATGGTTGATTGTTCGTATCGGGCCGCTACGTTGAGAAAGATTTTATGGAAGTATTCAATGCAAAACATAATACATGAACATAGTGTAGTACATGTATGATGTACATACGCGACGATTGAAATTTCGAAAGATAACCGTCCATAGTATAATTGGTTTTTTTCTACTTATTTCACATCTTCGCGATGTTCTAGATATCCTTGCAACGATTGTAAGAAGAATTCTGAAACATTTATTTACTGATTACTGTTATTTCTATTTAATTATTTAACAGGTCTGTAAGATACTTTTTGGAAAATTCTCGAGTACGATATACTAAGTACGTACGATACTATAATATTAGAATCGGATTTAGAGTAACTAATGTGCCACATTCCAGAAGTGTTTTCTTTAGATAGGAATTATCTGGAAGATCAGAGTATTTAAAAATTGTCAACGTCAATTCACTCGAACCTAATATGTTAAAAGTCACTCTCGTCAAATAATCTCAAATTCCGCGTTAAACATATTGAAGCAACCCTATTTTCAATAAATACTCATAACAAAAGCTAATACAAATTTACATTCTAAAGCACTAAAACATAACCACGAGATCTATTTCATTAAATGCAAATCGAATCTGAAACTTAATATCGAACCTATCAATCCACCACTTATTTCCAACACTGTGAACGCTATGTATATTTAAAACTATAACTATTTCAAGATTACATCTGCAACTTAAATTCCACTTAAACTTAATCTCAAACTCTCATTTACCAATTAATTCGATTAAACGCAACCAGCTTGTTACAGCTTGCTTACACAGTATCGATCGATTGAGAAGAGAATCAGGTTCGATAAATGGAGATGGATCGGTGTTCCCTTTGAAATTAAAATGGTCGCGAGTTTAGCGGGAGGGTTCCTCACTCGGTGTATCGGTATTTTTAGCGACGTTCCGGACTGAATTGGAAGCTGAGACAGCAGGGGAGGAAGCGTTTAAATGCGCTCCATGGAGGAAATTATGCGCACCCCGGGGCCAGACTGACCGGACACCGACGGAAGATCGTCGGCAAAGATTTATTCTTACAATTACCGATAATGAGACGTAATGCGGCTACGGGACCGACAGGTCCAACTGTTGACCCTTCGACTCTCTTCAGTGTCGAAGAACTATCATTTTAATCAAAGTGTGTTGAGGCTTTGGTCGACTCTAGTCTTTGTTTAGTTTTATAGTGTCTTCTTCTTTTATTCTTTTTTTCTTTAAATTAGGATAAAATAGTTGCAATTTGTGTCAGATATACTGCGGATTTTTACGCTTTTATGGGAAATTTAAAAGCGTATAAATATTCGGAATGAGTGTATTATGCAAAAGTATATGAAATATCTAGAGATTTTCAAATTATGGGATAGTGTAAATTTTTGTAACTGCCACACACCGCTGAAATTAAAATGCCAATCATCTGTCATTAAAGAATCAAGAAGAATTCATCAAGTTATTAATCGACGTAGATATAAAAATCCAGCTTTGCAAAAAGTCACTTAAATGAATTTTTGCTTGAAATTGGAACAGAATACCTAATCACTTCTAAAATTGTCTTAAACACACTTCTGACATCTTCTGCTGCGTATCTATACTAAAATAAAGATGCTCCATTGCATCAGATATCCAGCCAGAATTAAATTCTTCGTGCAAAAATAAACAAGCACATTTACCTCATTAATATGTAAATTTAGTTTTGTCCTTGTAAGTGGTAATAAACGACAGACAGTTATAAATATAACAAACAGCTGTTTAAAATTAAAATTGTTTGATTTATTGTTATCCATTCACGTTTTATTTGAGTATTTATTTTATGTATACGACTAAGGTTGCGTAAAATTCTTCCGAGGAAAATGGGGTCGCGTATGGGAAAAGCCTAAGAAGCGGCGATCTACAGTAAAGTGTTCATCATATTTATGATATTTAATGGATAACACAGCTGTCCATAATGTGACACAACGAGTATTATACTTTGGCTATTTTATATATTATTCTATATAAATCACACAATTCTATCTCTTTATACAAAAGAATTGCAAAATAAACTTTCCAAGCGTCGAACACCCCATGTTTAAATGAAACACATAAATTGAAATCAAATGAGAGGCAAGTACCAAAATCGGGAAATCTTGTATCTCAACAAAGTAAAGATAACGTTGATAACGTCGAAAGCAGAAACGATTTAGCAAGAAACAGATAGATTCAAGGCGCCCTTCGTCTATAATACGTGCATTTACCATAATCCAGGGTGGTTGATGTATGTGTTCGAGATGTATGTGTTTAATCACGAAGGATCGACAGGATCCCATGATATGAACACGGGAGCTTAAGGCGGACCCGGCACGCTAATCCAATCCAGGGAACTACAACGCCAGGGTTATTCACAAATCGATGAAGGTTAATCAACAGAAACGAGAATTCGACTTTTAAATTCTTCAGAAACTGTAATGTACCCCGTTCGTTGTAGATATAAAACGTACAGGATATTCGCGGAAATTTAAGAAACACTTCCGTGGTAGAGTAACTGCAAGCTATTTTCAGAGAGAATAACGATTAGAGAGCAATTTCTAATGAAATAAAAAGATCAGAAATGATAGGAGGCTACGTGCAAAGTACATCTTTAAGGTATTGATTTTCTGGAAATTTAAGCGACTCAGCTATGGGATAAAATATCGAAAATTATATTAGGAGGAAAAATTGAGAGATTAATTTATGATTAAATAAAACGTAGATATTTGATATAAATGGTATTTGTCTGCTAGAATATCTTTAATTATAATTAAAAATTGATAGCAAATGGAAATTATTTGAATCGACATGAAAAGAAATCGGAGATAAAATTGAAGATTACAAAATGAATATTTCCATAGAAACAATTTTAAAAGATATTTGAAAGCAAAATTTACACCAAAAGGGTAGTAAAAGAATAAATTTCAAATGAATATTTTTTTAAATTTACTCAATGTGATAGACACTGATTTAAAACGAATTAAAAATGATAATAATACACAATACATAATAACAATGATAAAAATTTAATACATTAATCGGCATGGTAAATAATCGAATGGAAATTTTCCAAAAATGAATTTCTTACTAAGAAGGTACAAAAGCCGAAAAGAAGCGGAAAATCATTCGAGACTCATGTTGACACTTCAGAGGTTAATTGATCCGAGGTACGAACTAAAAGAATGATTTTGTAACAGCAGGAGCGTATCGGGGCGTTCTTTTTTCAAGTTTCGTTGCTCTTGCTCATTTATCTTGCAACACTCCAATTAGAAGAGCTAGCGAATTCTTTTATACCGGTCGTGAAACAGCAGGATTTCGCAAAGAAAATTAGACTTCGGATTGCACGAAGTATTCCGGGGGTTTAAGTGGTTACGTACACATTTAAAACAGGTGAGCTTGACTTCGCTACCAAAAGAAGAGCATTTTACAAAAAGGGACCCTCGTTGGGATAAAAATCTGGAAAAAAGTTCCAATGGGTTTGTTTTCCGCGCGATGTCAAAGCTTTAGAAAAAAAAAAGAACAAGGAAAAAGTGATCGAAAAGCGTAGGGAAAGTGATAAAAAAAAAGATGCCTTAGAAAGGTAATGAAAGAGATCGACGCGAGAAAAATCGTAAAAGTAGAACGTTCACCTGAAAAGGTTATTTGAAAATGGTGATTTTGTCGTGAGGGGAAGTTTAAATTACCCTTCGATTATAAAATGGCAGAGGGTAAAGTGATGAATAAAGGTGGACGAAAAATTTGAAATTACTAATCTACATGAAAACACGTCATGTGTGTTTAAACATATTTTTTTAAAATAGGTACTGAAAGAACCTTTTTACTAAACTAAATATTTTTGGATTTTAACGAAATGAAAATTAAAAATAACATTCAAGAGAGCGTTTCCTAAATTACAACTTCATGTTGAGAATTAAGTATCAAAAGTGTATTATGAATATAAATAACAAGGATAAAAATATGTTAGGTATAGAAAAACCTTTCTGTAATGCAGTAACTACTACAATACGGTATCTCATTTGTATACAAAAATTTCTATAAACACAAATAAAACAATTTTTACGAAATTCTCGAAAATCATCCAAAAACCATGAAAACGTTCTATCGTGTCAACGTCAACTGGTCACGTGTATCCTTCTCGCTTTCAACTACTATTCCTCCATCCCAATACCAGCTCCAAGATCCTCTGAAACATCCTAAAATATTTACAAAGTACGTGAAACTCTCTACCGAGTCTAAACTAGCGACCGAATTTCATCTTCAACCTCCATCGAAAAATCCTAGAATATTCTCAAAGAACAAGTGAATACCAAAGTATCCATCGTTTCCTCTTTCAATCACCATTTCCCAAACGAAAAATCGTTTCTAAGGTCTACAAAGAAAGCCTTGAATATTCTGAAAGACAACGCATCGTCTAAATCTTGCCCATCCTTCCTACTGTCAACCAGCGACGATAATGTCGCAAGAGTCTTGGGAACCGCGCTGATTTGTGCCCATCGCAGTACCGTCTTCCAAATGGAATAATACAAGAAAAATGAAAAAAATATTCCAATACCGTGCAAAGCTAGAAAGATGATTAGCAGAAAGTCTGAGAGGCAAGAAAAGTGCTGCCTTCTGTCGCTCACTGGAATGTTAAAAACCCGAGGAACTTCCACGAAATACTAAGTAAGCCAACTGCCAAACGACTAGAATAGGAAAAAAGCGAAAGGTGACGAAAGACAAAAAGAGGAATTTCTTCCTTTCGATTCCTCCTACTTTTTGCTTTTCAATTTTATCGAAAGTGATGGTCGCGAAAGTTCGTGGCCGGAACACGTGGCTCGATTTAGAGACGGGTGCAAGGACGCGGCTCGTGGCGCGGTTGCCGGAAAGAAAAAGCGTATACCTTCGCGCAATTTAATCGGAGAGATCAGGTAGATCAGCTGGCGGAGGCAGGGAGTCTGGGGTGGATGTTAGGTTGGTCGGTCGCCGTGCGGATATCGACCCCGGGTTCACCGACCTTTCTCCGCCACCATCGACCCCTCCACCTGAACCTTCCGCCATCCCTCGTCGGCCAGCCCTCTCCTCCCTCCATCCGGCCCCCGCCAACCTAGCTAACCTTCTTCTTTCGCTCTCTGCTGCCACCCTGGCCCGCCAGCAGCTCTCAACCCTGCCAGATGTCCTCAACCCCGGCACCCTTCATTGATCCACCTTGCGACGCTTCTTCGAATTTATGTAAATGTATCGTGTGTAAGTACTTGGACACTTGCGAATTATTGAAAATGTATGAAATATTCTGCGGACCAAGCTCTTTGATCTAATTGTTGCCTCTGATCTTATCTCAGGCAACGGTATACAGTCGACGTGAATAAAGACAATAGTTGATATTATACGATAGTAGAAAATAGTATGAATAAAACATGTAATTATCGAAGGTGGATGAACGTTTCTTGCGAGGAAAGGCTATTTCTTAAATATTTTGTCTATCGGAAAATTCATTATGCAATGTTTCATTTGGTTCTGCTTTCTTATTCGTGTCGACGCGTAAAGTGCCGCATATGCAGATAAGACCATGTAGCAACGCGTACCGGTTTGTTCATTGGAGAATATTCTAGGATTTTTAGATGGAGATCGAAGATGATGCCCGGCGGGTAGAAACTAAAAGCAACGGGTCTGTTTCTATTTATCAGAGATACGATGCTCCTTCAAAGATGGAAAGTAATAAGTTTGAAGATAGTGAAACTCATGTTGAAACAAATGGTAGTTGGCTCGGTATCCTTATGGTATGTAACTCTATAAAGAAACATGGTATTGATTTAGTTTATTAACAGGAGTTTTCAAGTGAAACTCGATGAAGCAATATCAACGAAAGATATAAATGATTCGCATAACGTCAGCAGCTGATAATCCTATAGATCATAATTCTTATTTCATTCCAGCATTCCAGATGTATGTCCAACAAATTAGCCAATAATCTAAGTATTCGTAAGAACAAAATTAAGAGATTGAACAAGATCGGTTCGAAGAAACTTTCCAGTTAACTGAATTTCAACATCCCCCCGCCCCAATCGGCTAACAGATATTTTGAAACGCACGATTAAGTACCGTACGTTATATTATTCTCGTAAATTCAAGCCCATTGCCGGTTACGAATCTTTACAAACCCGGTCAAAAGCCTCGAGCCCGTTATTAACGAAAACATTCGGCAGAGAGAAAGGATTAATGGACTCGATCCGCGAATATGTTTCGCTATCTATCGAAAACACTGCTGTCGGTTTCCCAACAGCTGTAACGAAAAGCATTGCGGGCGAATTGCAGCCGAATACGCCGCAGTTCCGTCCATGGGAACTCGCCATTAGGCAAATGATCGTGCTACGAAATTTACAGATCGATTGAAAGATGCTGTACCACTGAAACGGAACTTTACAATTGCACCAGCCATTTGTACTCTGCTTCTTTGTTTAGGAAATCGCTGCACTCTGTCGGTGTTTTTCGATATCGAAGAAACGCGTGGAAGTAATTGGATGAAGAGAATCAAGAATTGATCTACGTTGCATCTAATGCGCAGCGTTAAAAATTTAACTTTGTAATTTTCGAGTCAACCGATCTCCAATTCCAAGCTGTAATTCCAGCTTCGAATTTAAATTCTAAACCTGAAACGACACGATCAAATTTAAAAGAAACTGCCCCGAAGAAGCTCTTATTCTAATCTAATTACACGACTCAACAACGATCCTCGAAACTCCAATTGAAAAGTTCCCTTCGTTTCGAACAGCAAAGGACGACAATGCAACTAAAAGAAAGTCCTTTGCAAGAATCCACTCGAATTTCATTACACGGGCCTCGAAAACAATCCTCGTTCGTCAACGTTCTTCCCATCCACGCGAACAAACGAGCACGCTCGATATAATCAACGAGCGGAAAATCGTCGAAACCCTAAATGGGTCAGTTTACGACAACTTTTCACGGGGGATTGTTTCGTCGACTGTTTAAGGGCGCGAGTGGAACCAGTTTACACGCTAATGGCTCGAAATGCTCGCCCGTAAAACACGCAAAAGTGAAATTGTTACGGTGGGCGTGTCTTTCATTTGTCGGCTGGTTTGCATCCTTTAAGTTCTTTGCGCAATAAAAGTTTACGAGACGCTGCCGCGTTGTTCCCATATCCACTTGCCAAACCGCCATTATCGTCTACAACGTTCTCCAACGGTTCCAATGATCGTGTATTTAGCGTGATTCTCGTTTTCGACTTTAATTGCGTTTATATTTACTGCGGAGAATTAGGTTACCTAAAAAGTTGTCTGGCTGTTTTCAGCCCCTGGATATTTCATTCCCAATTGGTTTTCAGGGGTAGTAGAGTATTGCGGGTGGCATAAGTATCGTCACAATTGTTATTTTAAATAGTATGGACCGCCAAGGGTCTTATGGTTATAATTGAATTGAGAATGATTATGCAAATTTATATTCTTACGCATACAATTGAAGAAGTAGAACATGAGTTCTTTAGAGAATTGAAACGTTTTCTTTTACGTGTGTGCAGTATGTGCACTCTACATATTATTGTATTTTTTTTTTTGTACATTGAAATATTCCATAAATAATTCACAGCCCACCAATACTTACAAGGAAAATGAGATTGAGAGGTCTTAGAATGTCGTCAATGAGTTTCGGGATTTTACATGCACCCAGATAGAAGAAAACATCAATGGATGATATTTCGTTTAGCTTTTCTACATCGTGTTTAGGGTACGAAAAATTTCTGTCGCTAAATGTCTCCTAATGTATTCTTATACTTTCCCAGTTTGTTCAACACAGTAGGAAATTTATTATGTTAGTGAATACTATGTCGAGGAGTTTATAACTTTAGTTCTACCTTTCCTATAATTGTATAATAAAAAGTACGGTAAAATTGAGATTCGAAAATGAAGCTATATTATTTTATATATTATATTATATTATTATATTATATTAGAACTGTATAATTAATCACCTTTTAATAGCCGAATTTGTAAAATCAATGATTCCTCCCTTTAAAAAAAAATTATATATAAACACTCAGACTTTAAAAAAAGGAATGTTTCTTAAATAATACAGGGATATTTTATTTTATTTTAATTTACTAATAGAAAAGAATCTTGGAAAAAAAGAAATCTTCAAATAAAACTAACAGTATTCTTACAATTCTCTTATCAGCTCTTTATAGAAGAACCTACACGACACAATAAATCTACTTTTTTAAGTCAGATATCAATCATTAAACTATAAGAAAGAGAATCGCAAAAAAGACACTTCTAACCTGATATCTACTAAAAGTTCTATCCTTTTTCTTTCAGAATGGTAAACTTTACCACATTTCCACGCGACATAGGAAACATTCAACATCGATTGGGAAACTAGTATGCCATTATAGGTAAGAAATGTGACGTATCTCGTCGTTGATCTTTTATCTCGGGATTATTAATTCGAACGATTTCGTATTAAATAACGGTTATACCAGTTGTCACAGGGTAGATAAAAATATTTATTTGACATATGCACTTTAGGATGGAAAAACGAAGAAAGGAAGCAAGGAACGAGAACTACGAAGGAAAAGAAAGAACGAAGAATAAAAAATTGACGAGAGTTCTACGGACTGACGCCGGCAGGTAATTAAAATACAGCGTCGATATCGCGTCGGGTAATATTATCGAGCGCATGTAAATTGAAACACGATATCAGTTAGCGATACTGTCTGCAACGCATATGCATTCTCATTACGGCTATATTAAGCTTGATTCAATTATACGATACACCGATTGCGCAACTGAATAACGAGCGACGCTTGAAAATTAACGATAAGGCAGTTTTTATTTCGGACCGCGTCAAACAATCCTCGATATCGTCGAAAAGATGCGAAGATTTTGTTTTAAAAGATATATTGTACATTTGCATATCTTTTATGTTTCCATTCTTGATTAAAAATCTAGCATAGCATCTCTTGCATAACGTATAGGACTTGTGAGAAAAACAATCTTTGTTCGTGTTTAGCCTTTTACCAGGGGATCAAAAGAATATTATAACATTCGTAATTCGATGTTCAATGTATTTCAATTCTTTGATGTAGAATATTCATTAGACTACATAATTGTATCTTAGAAAAGCGTATGTCCGTGTATTTATAATTATATCTTAGGAAAGCTAGAATTAATCTAATCGTGAAATCATAGACCTTATAAGAGAATTTTTTATAAAACTGATTAATTTCCATTAGATAATACGTCAAGATATAGATCCTTTTTTTTTATGCTATCGATTACCCACATCAAGTGACGAATGTAACTTTTATTATTGGAAGTACGTATTCGTTTAAAATATTCGAATCATTTAAAAAACACGATGAATTTAACAAGAATCGTTTTAGTTTTGGGTCTCCCAAATAAAAGTATTATTAGTTTAGCCTACTTTTATTCGGAACTACATACGAATAATATTAAGCGTCGTTTAAAAAAAAAACCAGGCGTCGAATACCGGTTAAAATTGAGAATTGTGTCGTAACGTAGAATGGAAATTTCTATCAAATTTTTGTATTTATATGAACATACTATTAAATAATACAAAATTTAGTATACTTGGATTTAATTAACTAGCATCATATACATACTGTAAATGTCGTAATAAATAAATACGATGTTTCGTAAATAGTTTTTGTACTCACCGTATATGTATAATTAACAGACATATTTTATAATCAGCATAAAGATATAACAAAGATATATTACAAAATAGAAATTACCACGTAATACACCGGAGCTGCGATCGAAGTAAACAGAACGCCGCCCAATTCAAGACTGCGAGAATTCGGCACTTCCCCACCCTTATTTACCTTTCTCGCATAACCTGATGTTATTATGAATGTTCTTCATACGAAATCTATACCTGACTTCTGCTCGAAAATTATCCCCACAAATATCTACCATTTATTCACATCACTCGTATATTTTGTAAATATTAATTTTAATATTTTTAATGAATTCGTTATTTAAAATAACCTTCTGCTTTGTATAATTTTAATTCTTAACAATTATATTTCTTGCAAAGTTAATATGTTTCAATATCAAAAAATATCTTCATCTATAATAATTTAATCTAATTATGTACTTTCGATGTACCATTGGTATACATATAGTATTATTTAATACAACGAATACTATATAAGTTAGTATTCTTTAATTTAAAAGGTAATCTAAAATTCATTAAAACTCTTTTGGACTGTAATTTATTAACTATATATATGATAATATTAGTGAATCGACAAGTAAGAAGTTATAGGTTATAGACATTTTTATTACGTATAATTTTATAACCTTACATAACATAGAATTCACTTATTTCATTATTATACTTCTGCCAATTAAAGAAAATCTATTAGTACAAATAATTTACAATAGCGACGTGTAAAATTTCACTAATATTATTTCAATTATACAAGAGAGTCTAAATAATAGATTCAAAGTATTTATTAATATATAAACTTCAAATTGAATTAATTACAGTTTAAATGCATATAACTAGACTGTGAATCCTCGTATATCCATTCGAAATATGAGTGTTGAAAATCCACAGAGTGCATATATGTACATACGATAGAATAATCGTTATAATCTTTAGCAGGAATAACGAATCGCCATCTAATTTCTATTTCTTCAATTGTATCGACGAAAATATAAATTGACATAGAAGTCTAATCTACACTAAAAAGAAGGAAAACGAATTTCAAATTTTCGCCTTACCTGCTCTATACAGAGTCAACGCGATGCAAGCACCAAACACCAGTAAACCCGATAAAACTCACTCTATCACGATTCATTCATGCGGCGCGAACCCGGTTCTCCTCACATTTTTCTGAATCGGTTTTCGATCTGTAAATGCGGCTAAGAAACGAATCGCTCGAGGAGGTAACACTAACCGATGCACCCTATATATTAGCATGTAAATATATGTAAATACAGGAGGTGCGCGCGTCTCAAAGGAGAACAGGGTTGCCAACTCTGCTCGCTCGCCGCTGCCATGTTACGTAATTGTTCGTTGCACCGCGCGGCCCCGTCGCTTTCAAACGCGAGAAACATCGAGACACTTTGTAGTTTCGCAAATTCGCAACTTAACCTCTAACGAACCGCGAATTTCAGGCGTAACCCCAAGAAAATCCTCGTTAGTTCTTGTCGTGGTACGAGACGAGACTATCTCGTGCTCTCGCGTTATCGCTAGATATCGTACAATCGATTCTCGAAGTTTACATAAGAGAACGTTCGTTTATACTCGAAGAATAGTAGCGACCGATCGAAAGGAATTATTCGACACAATCGAATTACGTACTGGAAATATGAAGATTTTGTGTTGTGTGAAAGCATGGCTGTGTCAAGTCGCATTAACCTGTTAGCTGGCTGACACGAGTTAATTGTTACAATAGAAGTGCCAAAACGTTGGTATTTTTGAAGCAGTAATTTTTTATTCACAGGCATTTATTATGTATGTATGTATATTCAGATTATATCTGTTGCATCATGTTCGTATTTGCTAGTAATATTTACTAATATAACCTCTTAAGAGATCTTAATAAATGCGTGTATAGATCATTTTTATTTGACAATCCTCGAAGATTCTAAAGTACAATAACTGCATAATGTGTATATTAATTTCCTCTAAATATTTCAAGATATAATATTTAGAAATTATGTTTTAAATGTGTACGATGAAAAAATAGAATAATTTTGTTCTTTTTAATAAGATCGTCCATAAATATGTTAACTAAAACTGATGATAGAACGTTAATGAAAACGATGATGTAAGTACAAGATGTAAATCGAGATACAATCATATTAAATTTATAGCTAGATAAATTATTATTATGACAATCAAAATACAACTAATTTACACGAGGAATTAATTCTTTCTCGCTAACAGGTTAAACTTCTGAAAAATAATGTGGTCCAGGATAGGTCTATTCGCTCGTTTTTCAATAAGAACGTTTTAAGTCGCCGCAAATATGAGCGTTACAACCTTTTTGTACGGATGTAAAAAGATATTAACTGTAAGAAGCAGAAGATGAGTGAATGAGTAAATTTAAAACTATACAGAATATTATTAATCCAGATGATTCGTCAAGTTAAATCGTTTTTTATATATTATTCGCAGGTGTATGATACAAGATATATTACAAGTTTTTACAATTAGATCGATCATTAATGTAAATATTAAGCATCAATATTATAGTAATTGTAGCGATAGGTCACATACATTATTCATTGATATCGACCCATTTACGGTATCCTTCAACATCATAGAGAATCTTGTCTTATCTTTTTCTAATCAGATTTACGACTAAAAAGAACGTTACATTACAGGAGATATTTAACCACGCAATGTCATGAAGTATTTCATGCAAACACACTTCACCACAGATCTTAAAGAGTGTAATATTATCACGATTTCATTTGCATCTTGGTAATTAACCTAAATAAGATACCCAACAATGCGACGAGTATTGCACACATTTTTTCTCTCTCAATTAATCGCGGAACGTAAACACGTAGTACTATGTTTGTTCGACGAAAGCCAAGTTCGGAGCTACAATTTTACGAAAACGTCATGGAACACTCTTTTCCACTCGTTCGCTAGTTTCAGCGTTAACCTAGTTGAGAGTACTGTACAACAGTAACATATATCACACTCCTTTTGTGTCTCAGTAGCAATATAATAGAATAAATGCACGTGCATTTGGTATATAAAAAGTACAAGAAAGAATTGGTACTTTTATTTATAAGATCTACTAGGTAGATTTAGGCTTCAGTTTTAATTTAATTGAGAATATTGTATAACAGTAGTTCTACATATTGCATCCCTTTTATAACTCAATCAATAACACAACGAGGAATATCTATCCCTACATATATCTATTGTAAAAAGTGTGAGATAAAAATTTTAATATTTACTACAGTCCCTTTTGTATCTCAGTGAAGAAATTGACTATGTTGGCTATAAGAGAACACATCGTATTTTTATTCAAACTTCTATATTAGTTCAGTTAAGAGCACTCTACGACAGTGCTTCTAAATATTACACCATTTTTTGTAGTTAAATAACCAAATAAAAAGTATTTCTGCAAGTTACAACGCGAATTCAGAACACGATTTTCCACTTCGACTTCGGAATTAACCCAAATAGTTCACCCACAATACTACAATGTACCACGTTCTTCAGAAGAGTACAGCTCTGAGTTCCAAGCTGTGAGCTTCAATTTACGAAGACTATTCGTGGCACAATTGCACCAGATCTCAGCAGAATGTCTACCAATTCCCCTGACAAGCAAAGGTCCAAAAAGGTCCCCAGGTTTCGACTCTAATAACACGGTTGCAACCGTGCAACACTACCGGCAAATACGGTAATTTACCGAAAACAGGTTCACCGGATGATCACAACAATGTGGTTAGCCGAAGCAAAAAGCTGGCCGAAACGATGCTACGACCACGCTCAGTGGTCTTCGATGCTATGCTCTTTGACGAGCAACAACCGGCGCACCCTAAGGAACTACCACTCCCACGGTCTCTGATTATCATTTAACCCGTTTCAATATGTCGGTATTTCTGCCTCTTAACGTGCCTCGATTCCTGGAAAGTTACACTCGGTGAACGTCAATCTTCATAGACGAGTTGATTCTTGGGATCGATGATCAACGTCGCGAACGACGAGAAGAATAAGACGATTGCTTGTAAGTGGAAATGATTCTATTGAGTCGCTATGGATGACAAATGTTTTGGAAGAAAAGCTTTTCGATAGATTCGTTGGAAAATAATCTTTCTTCTCGGAAGAAGGTTTCGGAAATAAGAGGATACAATGACGAAGTAAATTGTTCCATCTCATAAAAGGAACTAAATGTACGCCTTTAATTACGCAAGTCTGGAAATGCATCCGAAAATAGCTGGCGTTTAACATAGACTAACCAAGCCAAACCGCCAGAGATTCAAATACCGTATCATTAGAACGCAGAATAGCCCCTAAATCTCAACACACTAACATCCGGCTTTGCACCGTGCAAAATATCACGCGCGGCAGAAGAAACACCATTAACTTACCAACTAAAACTTTGCAAAAATTTCCCATCAACTATTAGTTGTTCGATAATCAAACATGAACAACCTGCCAATTAAATAATTACAAGAATGTTATCGATCAAGACTTCTGTACATTGATCAAGACTTCCATACGTCTGTTTAACTCCATTCTGCTGTAAGTAAATTCCATCTTCTAAATGAAACAATGTCCCAATGACGTATGAATATCGCTATATTTCCATCCCTGCTACATTATCCCATTAATCTTCAAAATCGACTCAAAAATCCCATCACTCAGCAGCGCGTCCGAGCCAGTCACCTGTGTCAGCATCGTTCAAAGTATCCACCCCCGAAACTATTTCCAGACGTGGGTCCAGCACTGACCTACGTTTTTCCAGCGGCAGACGATAGAATCCCTCGTTCCACGAATCAGAGAGACACACAGGACGCAGGAGAGGAAGAAAGAGAGCTCGCCAGCGCTAGAGCACAGGGCAGAGAGCCGAGTCGGCCAACGCTATAGACGTCGGGACGCTATCCGGTCGATACAGGCAACCGGCAGACTAGGAAGTAAACCCGGGCATCAACCTCTCTGCCTACCACCCGTCACCCTTCTCCGCAACCTCGCGCCGGACGGACGCCGGGAGGAACCCCCCTCGATCTCTCGAATTCGCTCTCGTCGCTCTTCGACCGCGGGTGCAACGACCTCGCCCCGCCAGAAATTTGGATCTGGAGCGAGCGGCTGTGAGACCAGCCGCAACCTGTGCCGTGCATTTCGTAATTATCGACGCCGCCAGGACGACAACACAGAGGGGTGGAGTCCCGTTTCCGTCGTCGCAGACCTGTCTCGCCAACATCTTTCGCGATATTAGCCACCGCAGAATGATATTGACTTTGCTGTTCAGATACTGATCTGCAGTGACTGCAACTGGAGGACGAATGGGGTGTTCCATAGGGATGAATTTTCCTTCCCGCGCAAGTGGAAGTAGAAAGGGTAGGTCTTCGACGGACCATGCGGAGTCTGGTCTTTTAGAGGGTTGTGTTTGATTTATCGGAGTTGCACTGATTTGTCGTTTGGCTGTTTCTTGGGTTTGCACGAAGTTCAGGTGGGAATTTAGAGTTTGGACTTTGATTTTGGGAGGTTTAATTGCCAGGCAGGACGATTAAATGGGTTAAATAGATAGGTGAGGTTGGGTAGGATAGATCGAGGTGGTTTTAGGTCGGTTTGGTTGTTTGCTGCTTCTGAGTGGATTTTAGGTGATAATTTAGAGTTTGCCGTTTGGTTAGTTTAAATTAATAGATAGACAGGTTGGTTTAGACAGATTGCGTTGGTTCTGTAAGCTGATTTTGGTTTCGTGTCTGGTTAGTTCTTATTTTTATTCCAAATGATGATTTAGAGCCTGGTATTTGGCTGGTTGGAATTCGGGTGATTTCGTTGCTTCATTTAATTGGATTTTATTACTTCTTGATTTCTCATTAGAATTGCAGATTTAGTCCAAAATACATATAATGAACTAGGGGTGGTGACTATTAATGTGGTTAAATGAGGTGTGATAATTTGCTCCAACCGAATTCAAATCGTCGAGCTTCCCTCGTTTCAACTGTTCTTGGATATTGTTTCAATAAAACTGAAGTTTTCAATACTTCACCTGACATAGTGCTCGCAATAATTCTTTGAAATTTAACAAACCACTATCCGAACCAACCTGAATCCTTCAACATTCTTAGAAACCTCATTCAAGCCCAACCTTATTCCCCCTACTTTGAAGAAAAAGCATTGTCTCATCGAGGTGGAATGCAAATAAAATGATCGGTAGCGAACGTAAATCACGATCTCTTTTAGAAACTGGAAATGGTCGGAGAGTCTTCCGTCTCCGTATAATGAAAACGTAATGTCCCGTAAAAGCAGCGTTCCTCAACGAACGAAGCAGACGAAAGAGGAGAAGAGGCAAGGAAACGTGGAGAGGTTCGTTAATAAGCCGGTAACAATTTTGGACAAAATGTTGCACCCATTAAAAGCCCGATGTTCTGAGTTACGATGCGCCAAGCGAGATTACCGGACAATATTTATACCCGAGAGACGAGAGACCAGCCAATAAGGGAGGACTGTCTTTACTGGTTAAATTCTTGTACCTTGAGAAACGGGTCAAACTGTTCGTCTCGAGAGTGGACTTTCCATCTTCGATGAAGTAACGCTTGATATTATTGCAAATTGAGGCTGCTACCGTGTCTGATGTATGGTGTCGGCGATGTGGAAATTTTGGCCAAGGGAGTTCTCCGGTATTGAGAAGTTTCTTTCGAGTTAAGTTGCTTCAGAGAAACGGCGGTAAAATGGGCGAGGGGCGAGGGAAAGCCGCGAAGTTTCTTACACGGACAAGTTGGCCGAGGTTTGGCTGGGTTTGATGACGCGTATTTGCTCAGTTAATTGCTATAGGTGAAAGTTGCCAAGTCGTGTGTGCATGGATATTGTCTTTGGGGAAAGTAAATTGGTATCGATTGTTTAGGAGCTTGTTTACGAGCTTGCGTTCAAAGGCTTGTAATTGTAATTCAATGCATGTTTCAGAACGTTCGAGGCTGTCGCAGGTTTGAGATCGAATCAACTATGGCCTGATGAACGATGAAATTGCAGAATTCGATTATTCCAGGTTAACTGTTCGATTTCTAAGCGTTAGTGATGCATCCTCGTATTAGAATCAAGCAATTTTTTAAGCAACAACACGAAGTCGATCGAGTTGATTTTTATGTGATCTATGTGGTAAGTATATATATGTAAATACCTGTATATGAAGTAAATTAAAGAAACATTTTAGATGAATAACAATCGTAGCGATAAAACGCGACTGAACTAAAAAGTATTCTATTAAAAATGGTGGCAAAGATCTGGTGCCAAGAAAATACCATGAAAAGATCGATTATTTTCCAGTATATTTCTAAAAATTGTTTAGTTTCCTAATTATTCTTCAAATCTCCAAACTTTCCAATTTTATCTATAAAAATATTCGCATTTCAAATATTCGGATTCCCAATTTTCTCCTTTTCTTTCTTTGTCAGCAAGAAAGTAAGGAAAAATTGGTGGAGTGCATTAGATGTGATCGACGAGTTACTGACCTTAAACGCATCGGCTTTTATTTATGCATAACCGAGTTCGCGCACGAGGTAAATTTTAATGTGATACGACAGTCTGGTCGGAACGATTCCGAAGAAAGGATCTGTGCCAAGGTAATCGAAATGGAATGCCACCCGTCTGAACCTTTTCTTTTTTTTCTCCCTATTTCTCTCCTACACGCCTTGTTTCGAGTTCGAGCTCTCAGACCATTGCATGTCGATACTAAGAGAGAAAAGAGTTTTTAGTTTTATACTAAGAGATCCATGCTTTTTACGAATATTTTTAACTCGACCAAGTGTATAGTAGGAGAATAATATCTAGTGTTTCTACATAAAATTTTTAACACTTTTTGACACTTTTATTCGTTACCTTGTTAGCATAAGTTCATTACTACCAATCCTCTGGTGTTGTTATTGAATTGTATGCCAAACTACTACATTCTATGTAATTCTTTCAATTTTAAATGTTCGTATAAAAATATTCATTCGATTTTACATATCCTTATAAGGATATACTGATTAGTATATCACAAACTGTAATCAATTTTCTTAAAAATCTACTTTTAGACGGAAATACGTAATATCATAAATCCAATAGGACAATCGATTTCCCTATTTTAGAATCCTCAGATCAATACACAATGGATAATTAAAATATACTAAAAGATATAATCCAGTTATCTAACAATAAGAAGATATTAGAAAATTTAAAAAAACAAAGGAATATTAATTGTTCCCATAAAAGAAGGGTATCCTCGAAAAAATGTTAACAGTTCTTCTCCTGCAATTTTATCACTTCATATTAAAATATGTATTTGCATGTCACATACGTTACATGTAGGTAACCAATGTTTGCTACAGCTTCTTTTCTAACTGAGATAAACGAGCCTGTCACAGAATAAACTCTAAGAACCTAATCATCCAAAAAAATGTTCCATAAGAACTAGCAAAGTTTTAGAACGAAATAATATTTCCTCGGAAATTACGTACAGTTTTAATTTAAACCTGAAAATCTACCTTAAATGCTGCTAAAGTGATATTAAAAATACAGAAGGTGTCTGCAAATTTGCAAAGTTCCCAATATACCTAAAAATAATTCAAGTGTGAGAGACTCGAATCGGTAGACAGCAGGCACCGATCAAGTCAGCAATTATCTCTGGCAGCGACGTATCCGCGAGGCGAGACGCGACAAAGGTCGCTGCTGGCAGCGAACATTTCACAGCCTCCTGACATTTCCAGCTTTGGAAAGTCTGGGAATTCGCGGGTCGAAACGGTGCACCGCGGCGAATTCGATTGCGCCGGATACCACGCGACCGACCCACTAAATATTACACCACCATGCAAAAATCCTTAGCACATTTTCTATATTTTTCACATAATCTTAGGAACGTCTGGAAACTCATCAAATTGAAATTGCTAAATGGACTTATTTTTAGAAAAATTATTCCTCTATCAGTATTTAGACTTCCCTCGTCGTATAAAGTATTAAGTTAATACATCCGATGCTACTGATACATATGCTAGTGATGTAACTGTTACACGTTGAGTTTCGTGCATTTTGATAGAGCAACTTATAAATGCAAAGAAGGCGGTAGGCAATGCATTGGAGCAAATATTATTACCAGACTCCGGATGTTCATGCAAATTCATATTCTTATAACTTAGTTGAAGCAATACAGTCGAAGCAAAAAATTCATTTCGTCCGCTAGATATTGTAAGAAATATTATACTTTGATGTCATACTTTTGATATTATACTTTGGATGTTATGTATATTTTTTATGATAAAAACCATGTAAGTATCTATACTGACTATCAGAACAAGTCTGGCAAAATAATATTCCGTTGTATTGTTTCACGACTAATTAATTTTCTACAATTTCGAAATAGGTATGAGAAATATCCAAAGATCCAAGTGAGAATGTACAATACTCTGAGCAAAAATCTTGAGCCATCTGCATTATTGGTCTTTCAATAGCAGATAACGTATCGTTAAATGCTTTCTCATATGTTCCTCTGCTCAGCAAGAAAATTGCATCTCATTCTGATTGGAGAAATAGAAACTGGTGACTGCTATAAACAGGTTGTTTACTAGCAACACAATGATGCGATATTAAAATAGTACAGTAATGGACATACAAAGCAATTCTTAAAGAATATACGTGGACATATAGAGATGAATCTTTATATATTTCTTTTATAGAATTGTTTATAGAGCGAACACTACTTGGTATTGTATATGTGTAAAACTGTTTATTTACAGAAATTTGTGTACAAATATTCCTAAATAGCCATTAACATACCTTCTCGTCTCCTATTTTTGGAAACTTCATACAAACAGTTACGCAACTGTCTATCAATTTTCATTTAATTCCTTAATTTATCACGCATCATACAGCTTCTCCTCGATAATTACTTATTTCGCAACCTTCACAATAGTATAATAACTGTCTAGTAATAAATATCGTACGAGGAATTTAATTTACTTTACCTATTCGTATATTGTGTGTGCTCAATTACAGTTCCATTTAGAGATTAGAATTCTTGTATTGAATACTCGGATCTAAAAATGATATTCGATGTAATTAACGAACCTTCTGTCTTGTTTTCACGGTGAAAACTAGACAAACCAGTTGCGAAGACAAATTTCGTGGAGGAAGGGAGGGAAAATGAGTTATCGTCAAAAATATCTAGCACGTCCAACGCTAATCGGTCTATCGTCTGACAGAGTCATTAAACTCCGTTTACAAGCAGAAAGCAGTTCCTCTGGTTGTTGGCTGGATTTTTGCTGGCACAAATTTCCCGATGCTCGTGTAATCAGCAACTGGAAAACATCTCTTTCTCTGTCCGGTTACACGTACACGTTTGCATACATGCAACGTTTCTTTTTATTCACATAAATTTCACGCTGTCTGAGCAATCCATGATAGGAATACGCGCACGCTAAACTAAGATCTCGACCATGTAGCCTATAATTTTCCAAGCTTTAGTAAAAAATAGAAAAAAAAAGAGAAAACATTAGAATAAAAAAATTGAAAAGAGACAAGATGGTTGATCTTAATCGATTGTAAATACGTGTTTTAGAATATCACCAGACTCGGTGATTCAGTAACTTTCTTCTTTAGGTCTTTTGAGTACAGTGAAATAGGATTCTTCTAACGTTTCTGTTGCACAATTCTGCCCTTAATTGGAAAGTATTGATTACTGTTCTTGTAGATATAATAGACGTAATAATATATTAATAAAATGTAATGCAATAGAAAAAGGGATGGCAAGTAGATGAAATAAAATGGGAAAAGTTACCAACTAAATTAATTAAAATATAGAAGTTCCGTTATCTTTTAGTACTTTAATCTTCAAATTTGCCATAACGATATCTTGGTTTCTTAATAATTTCATCCTAATGGTATACGAAAATAATGGATCGTAATTATAATTTATTCGATAATATTATAACGTACTCTACGATGTTACTGTACTGCGAAATAATCTCTCTGTAGGTATTTGGATTTCTTTTTAAATTAATTTCAATTTCTTTGCATGATACTATAGAGGATTAATATCAGAAAACTGTCTTTTATTTGTTATATAAAAATGAAACGAATAATATTTGCGATTAAATATATAGATTGTACGGTTTTTAATGAACTGTACGATTCGATTACGTTCGATTATTGGGACCACGATCGCCAAATATCGTCGAACGATGCAGTGACGAGTTGCAATGCGATGCACGAGTCACCGATCGCATAATCGCGACGGGACACGTGTGTTGCACCTTGAATCTGACAGTATAATGAGCCGCGACGTCCATTATGGAAATGTTGGATTATTGATTTGTCCGAGCGTTGGCGTTTTTTAATTACACACCGCGAAGGCGTTCATCACAAAGGCTTCGATATAGTTCGCGATTCTTTATTCAAACGATGATTCGCGTTCTCCATCATTCTCATACGTTGGAATCGAAGATGAGTGTTTGCATGTTTCGTAAGAAATTTATTTAGCAGTTTAAATATTGGACATTCTTGTACTTTGCAGAAAATTTATCGGTTAGTTTAAATATTGAATATTTTAGAATTTTGTGGCAGATTTGTTTATGAGATTAAATAGTAGAGGTTGCTCAATAGCGTAAGACTAATTGTTTCGGATACTAAACATTCTTCGATACTTTTGTGAAATTTATTTATTGCTTCAGAAATTCTTATTAAATTTCTTTCAGGGGAAGAAAAGATTTAACGATACTTCGTCCGACTTCGAGTTAAGAAACCTCTGTTATTAGTAACTTTAAATCCTATCACGTAATCGTACGAATCAACGTTTCAGAAATAACTTGATAATTTACTATTCGGATTTATCAGTTTATTACTGAAAGGAACATCGACATTAACATCGAGACATTACAGAAACGAAAGCCCAGTTAACAATCCAGCTGCGATACTCGTCTAGAACTCGAAATCAGATCTTACGAATCGGCAGGGAGAATGACTTTTTCCAATTCTTTAATGGAATTCTGCAATGTAAACAAATCGACTGATCTTCGCAGCGTTAAGGAAAATACCCAACAACACCAACGAAGGAAGAATCTATTCGCTGACAATATCCTATCATCCGTTCTCCTTACACTTTACACGGCCGTTCCATTTGCAGCTGTGCAAACACATCGTCTATCCCTTCAACATACACGCTGTGCAAAAATTCTAGACCATATGCCAAGAGATATTGTTTTGTTATGTCGTGAGAAAGAATTTAAGCGCATATATGTACCTACGACTGCCATACTTTAATCTGATTGTTAATTATCTCCAGCAACGTTAAGCCTCGCTTCGTTTCAAAATAATCAAGTTTTTGTCGTCGTTGCTGTCTTTGGAGCAAAACAGATAGAAAATCAAAGCATTGCATCCACGCTAAATATCAATAATATGATACTTATGGACCACATATGTATACACATATTATATGGCAATGTTCATACGTCATTTAAGGCATTTATCGTCAAAATACTAATATTCGTGTATCATTTGCCATAAAAGATTAGGAAATACGCGAGCCTGATACAGGCGCGAGAATCTAGTCGCACCGGGTGAAATCTCTCGAGTCGAGTAATTATTACACCGCGCTGGTAGCGATCGCGGTGACGTATGGTTATTCAGAGATGCAAATGTGCAGTTTCTGCGGCCGTTCGCCGGCCAGCACACGCGCGTCCCACTTTTCTTCGCGGTCGGAATTTTATTCGCGGCCTTTTGCGCGTCGAGACACCGACACGCAGCCCGGTGCGTCGAGAGAGACGGTATGTCGCGTCCCCTTGATACGGTAAACCGAACACCGAACTTCTCTCCTCTGTCGTTTGCCACTATTTGCGGTGAAACGCAACATGCGATACCACACCGCGCCGGAACACGATCCTTGCACGCGAGATCACCGTCAACGATCAATGTAGAAATGCTGTTTACGAGATGCTAATCGGAAGAAGAAGAAGAAGAAGAAGAAGAAGAAGAAGGAAAAGGGGAGGTTCGCAGCGCTTAATATTAGAACCATTGATCAATTAATATACAAAGTGTACCGAAAATCCTGGTGACAATTTCTGGTTTCCTTTTACGAGGAAGTCACGAAGTCCCGTCGTGTGAATTTGGAAAACAACGAGAGTCGAGTGCACTGAACTGATGCGAAATGTAGTTGATTTTCTCAAAGATGAAACTTCGTATGAAGAATTGTCATTCGTATCGATCTTGCACCGATATTTTCCACTTACTTTGCACAGAGAATCAGTTGGTTTCGGTTTCTGTCACAGAACGGAGCACCTAAGTGCGAAGAAACTCATTGAACCGACTCTCGTTACCTGTCGAGTGCGCGCGTACTTAGCGCAATTTCATCGTCGATTTTCCCGCAAACGAGGTCTCGTATCAAAAATTCTACACTCTACATATTCGACTTACTTTTGCACGAGCAACTGTCCTCGTGTACTTTCGGCGCATCCTGTATATACATCTGTACATCTTGTACATATTTCATTGGAATTAAAGCAGTACGAGGAAAACTGTTGAATATATAATCATATTTCTATCAGAATAAAGGCAAGCTGTTAATACGATTAAACACACTTGTATGTTTATCATAGTTGTAGAAATTAGAAGTGTGATATACCAGCTTTTACTTTGATCTGGTATATTTATCGTTAATTACTGTGCTATAATAGCAGGTGTACAGCATTTCGTTACCAACGTCGACGATCTTACTTTTCCACGTTGTCACGAGCTTTGATATGGACTGACTCATATTTGAACACTTATCATGGAAAATTGTTATGTTCATAATTGTACGTATCATACAGAACATCTTGAAATTTTGTTAGCACTGTAAGATCGAAACACGACTATCATGTATACAATAACAATAATAAAATATTTATTGCAACTCTGTGTTTCGCAGAAATCACAGATGTATTTAAACGATTACACAGCATTATATAGTAAGCCTCGATATTTAATGAGATTACTTTCGACAATTACTAGATATAATACGTGTTTAAGATAATGTTATTGTATTTTGTATTAAGTTCCTTTTTGCTGTTTTTATCTTTCTCAAGAATATTTTCTATTATTCGTCATTTATATTACAAGTACTGTAATGACCACTACAATGAGTTCTATTTATTTAAAGAGTTATATCGAGTTGGCAACTAAGTGATTGCAGATTTTGTCATTACCACCGAATGATAAAATCCGCAGTCACTTAGTTACCAACCCAACATCATGTGAATAGTGTTGCTCGTAAATGACGTATATGTGGTTTTTTATTAATTAATGTCGCGACAGCTGCTGAGGCTATCAGCGAAAGGGATACGTGAATTACGGATACACGCGTTTAGTAAATTACAGTTCATTATTGTTAAGTGATTTCATAGTAGATTTAGAAAAGTGGTGTCTATGATGACTTTCGTAAAGTCTTCAAATTAATTTCAATTTCTACGTAACACGAAACAGTGATTATTCGAAATCGTCAGTCCGGACTATCAGCTTCTTCGAATCTTTACATGAAACGCCTGCCACGCGGCAATAACAGTAAAATTCTAAATCTATGAACAATAAACCCCACTTTCTCCAACTAAAACCTCGACTCTCTAGCTTAAATCACAACTTTCTCCGCTACATAATAATCTCCATAACGAGTCCTACCAACAAATCTGATTCATAAAATTAGTACAATTTAAATCTATTACATATTCTACGAATTTGTTACACATTGTTGCATGGAAAAATAACTTGCAACAGATTTTCCAATACCAGGAAATTAGCGAGAAGCGCGAGTTTCTCAGACGCTAAACTGATCAACTCAACTTTGTTATCTGTGCAATTTCTCAAAAAATGATTCACTTACTTTCATATCAAAAACCGTCTCTAAGCAATTGTTTAAATATCGTCACTTACTTCTGTTTCTCAACTTATAGAGTCGATCAGTATGGCTTCTGACCGGTTTAAACAACAAAGTACCATGCCTCTTAGAAATACCTGAAACAAAAATGAATAAATAATTATTATATCGTTCCAGAATAAGAAAAATAACAACATCACATCCTTCCATACTTCTACCAACCCTGCCACCTTTCTCCCGATCATTTTCAATCAAATTACATTTTCCTAACGCCAACTGATTTATCTCCAAAATTTGAACGAGATATGAAAGAGGATTATCGATGTGCGTGTATTCTGTCGTTCCAATTTTATGCTACAAATTTTCCTAACGCGTTATAAATTCTTTCTGTTCGTTAAAATGAGACCACGATCGAGATAGGAAAAGATCGAAGATCGATCGAATTTCTCCAAGAATCCTAACGAAACTACTTCAACTGGAGCCATGGAAAAAATCCTTGTCCGGAAGGACATTTGTCGAGAGTGTCATTTCCCAGCGCTTTCGTTCGATCAGCATTGGAAAGCTGATTCCGCGAGCGTTATCGCGCGAAGAGAAACGAAGCGAGGCGAGCACAGCGGGAGTGACATAAAGGGGCGCGGTGTGGGTGTAGACGATTCTATCTAAGTCCGAGGGCAATGCACCGCGTATGCACGACGGACGGCCAGAGACTCGCATCACTTAGCTCACGCTCCTTAAGAATCCTCGCTCTCCTTTGGTATGCCGACGACGTCGCTAAATTCTCCTCCGCACCTGCGCTCATCTCCTCGATCCTTCGCGAATCGACGCTAACCACACGAACGAATCTTTTCTTGTCGCTCTATGATGATGCTGACAACGACAGTCTCTCAAAAGCCAAACCGGACAATGACACATTCGATTGTACTCGAGTATTCCATTAATGTGGAACTTCGATAAAACAAAATTATTTACTTTTTGTAATATCTGTAATTATGCAGCTTCGTGTTTACCTACATTGAGATATGTATAATTTTATGTGCTAGACTGGGTTAGATGCATAGTAGTGAGACATGTATGTGAATATCAGTGTGTGGAAGTATGTGTGTGCGCGGCGTCTCGAAAACAAATGAATGTAAACTGTTGAGTTAACAGTCTGGCATGAAAGAAGGTGAGACGCGTGCAAGTGTGTATCGATGAATATCTTTGAAATCGCTTGTCAAATAAATATATAACTATTCTAATATGAATACTAAGTGTAAATTTAGTGTTCCTATACCATTATTTCGGCTATTAAGATCGAAAATTCTCAACAATCTACAGGAAGAAATGATATAAAGAATAGTAAATATCGTTTATAATATCGTCATCCTCCTGTAGTTTCCAATTCATCCAGTCAACCTGATTTCCGAATGGCTCAATTTCTATTCGGACGTAGGTTTCTATTATGGAAACACGGGAGTTAAATATTTGAAGAGTAGAGACAGGTTTTATAATATTTAGGTGTCGTGCGAAGAATATTGGTTTACGAACGAGCATGGACAAGTTCAGAATCTAACTGACATTTCCATCCGCCGTAAAATCGTCGGCCTCCATCAAATACCGCTTCTTTGAACTATTGGCTTGGCAACTAAGTGATTGCGGATTTTGTCATTAGATGGTAATGACAAAATCCGCAATCACTTAGTTGCCAAGCCAATATTTTCCAGTAGAACTATTGTTCCAAAATAACATTTGGATAGAACAAATGCTATTTTCACATGTAACAGGTTCTATCGTTCATCCTAGAAAGTACGAATGATCCTAAACGTCTATTAAAACGATTGAAGGACTTTGGAGACTAACTGCTATTATTTCAATGAAATATTGCACCAGTTCGAAACAATGTTTGATAACATTGAATTTATAAAACTTTCCGGGTAAATGATACGTTCGTAAGTTGGGGAAAAATTGGAAGTTGCATATGTCGAAGCTTGAAACGGTTTTAGGGAATAAGTAGTTGAATAGGAGAACGTGTAACGTTTTAAGGAGAAAGTGACGGCTGAGTCAGACAGAGGTCGCCGAGACATTAGCTGTCACGCTTCACTCTTGGAACGATTATACTCTTCAATGCTAGGAAACACTGTCTTTTTAGCAACTGCATAGCTGAGAATCGTGTTCTTTACTCCTACGTAATTCAATGTTTCAACATGGTTGTATCACGTTAATTTATGGCCGGGAGAGCGTCGTTGTGACAATCTAACGATGTTGCATTGTCGGTAGAACCACTAACTACTCAGCGTGACGCGAATAAATATTTCGAACGCGTAAAGGATATCGATGTATAAAATATTTGACAGAAGAATATCAAACATAATATAAAAAAATGTTCTTCCCTAATTTATAAACATCTAATCAGTAGTTGGATTTTTCAATGTTAATTTGTTAAGAAGATCATAGCTGTTTGGAATTTTTCTTTTTTATTGGAAGAACTAATAATAGGATATAGCAACTGTTACTATAAATAGATTGTTTCGGCGATGACGCAACGGCATGATAATAAATAGATCACTGATACATAATGTGAAATTTGCAAGTCATACGATACGGTAGATTAATTCAGAAGGCGGAATAGTCGAAGCAATTTCATTGATAAAGTTGAAGTAAAGTTCAAATAACGATTCGATATATTACAAATAAAACATCGAATAATATATTAATAAACATACGAATAGTTTATCGCAATCGATGTTATAGAGAAATAAATTGCGAAATAATGACAATGAAGAAAATTTTTCTTCGAGTTCGTAATATGATACTAAATGTACTTTCGAAGTCTTCCAAATATTCGAATTTAACGAGTGGAGGTTCGTCAGTAAATGCAAATTAATTACATATATAATTACGTGCTATAAAAAGTACGATATAACACCTTACAACAACCTTGCACTCTCTTCGAGCATAATATTCGATAAAGAAAACTACTTCACGAAAGAATAATTCTATCGACAATTCAGACTATGCGTAAATTTCCTGAATTCCCTACATCTTCCTCCAACGATTACTCTTGCATCCTATTTCCATAATATCCATAATATATCCAATTTGAATATCTTAAAATTTCCTACTTGCGTTTAAAAGTGATGAGAAAGATAGGAATAGAAGAATCTTCTCCGGATTCTGATATAAGAAAATGAATTATTCTCGACACGAAATTGAATAAGGAGAAGCGATAGGAACACGAAGATGCAACGAGGTCACGCGATTCGATCCCACGTCGCCAAATCGAGGGTTGAAAGCAAAGCGGGCGCCGCTGGCTTCCGATATTAATTTCGTCCATCTTAATTGACCCGGATGCACCCTGTTCGAGTCATTGGCTGCATTCATCAGCGGTCGCGTAACATGGACCAACGACATCGATCATCCGCGGCAGTGACATATGTTTCGTGTAGCTCCGATCCACGCGACGTCAAAGTAATTGGCAACGACTTCCGCGTCATAGAAACACGTTACATACGTTTCCACGAGACCACTTTGATTTTCCTATTTTGCTCTGACAAAAGAGAAACACTTCGTGTTAATTACCGTGTAAATTACCATCTATAAGCCTATCTGTAGATTAGATGGTGAAATTAATTATATCCTCGTTAGATATTTTCGTTACATAAGCGGCAAACATTTTCCTATATTTTTATATTAATGGCGTTGAGTATTCTTTTTTCTATAAAGGATATAATATTTTATATAATAAATGTTAGATATATTTTTATATAATAAATTCTGCAAAGTGTTGAAGTCTGATTTGAAAAAACTGAATGACATCGTGAGACGATTTTATACAGGGTGGTTGGTAACTGGTGGTACAAGCGGAAAGGGGGTGATTCTACGCGAAAAAAGAAGTCGAAAATATAGAATAACAATTTTTCGTTCGAGGCTTTGTTTTCGAGATAATCGACTTTGAATTTTCGCTCGGTACGCGTGCAGTACGTTATAACAGATCTCACTGTGTTATATTTATATTATATTATATTATATTATATTATATTATATTATATTATATATTACATTATATTATATTATAATATTATAGAATAAAAAAAATTTTTTTTTTAATTTTTCCATCGAGACAACGATCTACAGTGAGATCCGTTATAACGTACCGCACGCGTACCGAGCGACAATTCAAAGTCGATTTTCTCGAAAACAAAGCCTCAAACGAAAATTTTTTATTCTATATTTTCGACTTCTTTTTTCGCGTAGAATCACCCCCTTTCCGCTTGTACTACCAGTTACCAACCACCCTGTATATCACAAAGATACGAAACATTGAATAAAGGGAGGCTGGACATCTTTGAGATGGATGTCAATTTGGTAATTAAAAGTCAAGTTCGTGAGAGAAAAATCTGTGATTTTCTTTTTACTTTTTTTAATTTTACTGTAACTAGGAAATATCAATTTTTATCGTATCTACGCCACCACACATCACGATCTTTTGCAACCCTACGAACTATTCTCTTTTATCTACCTCTCAGCCGTTTTATTCCATTTTCTTCTTCCCGTATATGAAACAGATAAAAATCAAATAAAATATACGGAATGTACAAAAATTCCAATATAAAAATACATAAAATGTAAGAGATTCTGGTGAAATATGTAAAATATACAAAATTCTTCTTCCGTGTAAAATATATAAAATACACAAAATTCGAGTAAATTCAGAATATAAAATTCGCCTAGCTAGCGTCAAAGGCAAAGCTACGGAGAATTCAGAAGCAAACGCTGTGGAGCGCCAGAGGGGCAGCTCGTGACGAATTTTTTCGCGATTCACGTCGCAATCCGTGAACCGAGACGCGTTTTATCGCCAACACAATGAACAGCTTATTCGCCGGTTCGACGCTCGACTTTCCTCCGTGGCACGCGGCAAATATTGAAGCTCATTTACAGATAAGACTTTTGCAGACTGGCAGGCGTACGAGCAAACGTAGCGGTGCAAAAGTATCGCGGATTTTTCGTATTCGCTCTATCTTGATTCTTGTTAGAATCGTTGCGTCATGGTGTACATATATGCTAGACTTTTTCTAGGATAAAGAGGAGCCTATTTATAAATGGACTGTTTGCACATCGATAACGCCAGCTCTCTGTACGTTCTTCTTGAAATATAATTTCGAAATTCCAAATTGATCGAGTTCCTTCGTACGATCGAGCGTAGCTTACATAATTTTCACGAAAACGAAAAATAAATTGAAAACCTTTCACGAACGTGTTTGAACGTGTTCACCATGTGATTCAACGTAATTCCGATTCATACGTCTTCCAACCCATTCTCGAAGTTGCAAGTATTCAAAATCGGAAATCACATATTTTATATTTAATTTAGAGGACTGTGTATTGTAAAATTTTCATTTATAAACGACATGATAAGTATTAGGTTGTCCGAAAAGTTTTTTTCGTTTTATGAGGAAATAATAGACGCACAACCTTTCTTTTGTTTTATATTATTTTATTCTGTTGAGGTAAACACCGCGACATTTCACAGACTTGGTTTCGCGTTTGTACGAAGGTGCACTGTTGTAAAAAAACACGTGTGCGAAAGAAAGACGCTTTTCCGACGACCTAATATTATTCACGCGTCAGAAATACTTCCATCTCGAACATTGTAATCTATCTCATAGAGTATACAAAAAAAGACAATAAGCGACGTATTCTAATTTCACTATATAAAACGTATCGCTCGTTTAATTAATATATTAATTTATTATTTTATTAATATAATAATTATACTTTATACTTCAAATTATCCGTAAATAAGCTATATGCTCAACCATGAATTATCACAAATAAACTATCCCTTCTGCATAACTTACGTTTACTAAGAAGAATTTACAAACGAAGAACGCGTTAAGTTGGTTAAATCAAACCTAACCGAATAATCGAAACCTCTTGCAAACCTAATCAATCAGTCTGCCTGTAACCACCATTCAGTTTCTCGTATTCAAAACACGACGCGTATCGTCTGATATTCGACGTAGTTGGAGATCCTTGCAGCGAAACGAACGAAGTCAGATTGCATCTGGACAATTCCATTGGTGCGGACGATCGACCCAAAGTCACGGCGGTTTCCATCTCGATCGAGAGCCGGCTCTCGATACCGAGTTCCATACCAGGAACGTCGAAAGCCAGAGCGTATACTGCCAAGGAAGGAAGGTTATCGTGCTCGATCCTAAGGATCTTGGGTCGCGTTCACGTCGAGGGAATCAGAGCTGCAGTGCGTCCCATTTTCATCGAGTGAATACGCCACGATTCGAAAGGCGATAACGAGCCCTCCGCAGCACCAGGTGAACGAGATTCGAACGAAGGGCTGGATCGTCGCTTATCTACGTTGTGCCAGGTCAAGGAACGATGCTTACGGTTCGGAAAGATGAGTTTGAATTCGATTCGAACGCACCACAATTGCCAGTTGTTTGCAGAATTATTGTCGTTACTTTGATATTAGCGTAAATTGTCTTTACGAGTTTACGTTACACAGCTGTTAAATATATTGGGTTGGCAACTAAGTGATTGCGGGTTTTGTCATTAGATGGTATCGACAAAATCCGCAATCACTTAGTTGCCAACCCAATAATAGAAATGCGAAGAACGTCGAAGTTTGAATGCAATAAACGTTTTCGTTATTGTTTAAAGCGATACTCGAGATGAGAGGTTTGCGATTAGATGGAGAAATCCTGATCGGGCAAGAAATCGACGGTTGCTTTGAGAATTGCTGTTCTTATTTTGATATTAGCCCTTTGACGTACAAACACGTCTGGAGTGACGTGATTTATTTTCGCCTGGTATTTTAAACGTTCACGTCTCCCAGACTCCAAGAATTGTACAGGATTTTATGTCCAGCTGTATTAAATCGTTAATGCGCAACGAATTCTATTTCATTTGTGTGTCAAGGGAATAAACAGCGTTTTTAGAAATTTATGTTATCTAAATATAATCGTGACTAATAATCGTGACAAATATACACTTTCATTTCCGTTCGAAATAATTTTTAAGACGAAACGTACATACGTAGTTGGATGACGAAATTCCGATCGGACAAGAAATTTTAATTATCGCACATATAATCAGAATTTAAGAAGAAGCATTCTGTGGATTAAGTGGAATAAACGTTTTCGTTAGGATTTGCGGTAGCTTCGCTGGAAAACAAACAAGAAACGGAGAAAAGGAAAAAAATTGAAAGATTAAGAGAGAGAGAGAGAGAGAGAGACTAAACGAGAGAGTATTGGTATCTTCGGTGGAAGAGGAGTGGTTGGCCACCCCTGGCCTGGATACCGCGGCGTGTTGTTCACCTCCGTGTGAAAGTACTCGCTGCACGCACACGCGAGCACGCACACTCGTGCATCGATTCGCTCGCGCGTGCACCGGCTTCTATCTCGCGTCGTCTCTCTTCCTTCTTGCAAACTCCCGCCTCAAACTCTTTCTCTCTTCTTGTTTAGGTCTTTTTGTTTGCCCCCTCTACGCTCTTTTCCTCTCTTTTCCCTTTACTATACATACACACACTCTTGCTATCTTTTTTTTCTCTCCTTACTCGCCCATACAGCCTGTATCTGTATACGTTGGAACCATCGTCGTTCCTTTTTGCGTATAGACACAGCGTGGCAGAACTTGTCAGCTTAGAATTCGTCAGTCAGAAGACGTTGACTTGGGATGAAAGTGGTATTTTTTTTAGTGGATTTTTTTATTCAGTCTTCTACACCATCGGTATCCTCGAGTATTTTTAAATGTTCGTGTTTGATGGGGTTTGAGGGTCAGCATGTGTCAGATGATGTGATTCGAAAGGATTGCGGTTGTTAAGAATTTGTGGACGAGCCGAATGGACATGTAAACAATTGATTTTTGAATTCGCTAGAGAATATTCCTATTTTCTTTCGATGTTACGTTGGAACATGTTGGTCGTTGACTGAAGTCACGTTTGTTCTTCCTTTTCATTGTGCTTTCTGCGCTACCCTTTTCACTTTCATTCGTCTTCTTTGTGAGTCTTCCTGCTTTCTTTATTTCTTTTATTTCCAACTGTTTATTATTCCTATCCTGTTCCTTTGAAACAACATTTTTCTATCGTTTACCCATCGTTATTTTACTCTTTAGCCTGTTTTCAGTTTTATTGCGGATGTATCAAAGATTAGTTGTCTGGATCTGGTCCGGAATTCCTTGAAGTTTCTCTTTAGAATCACCTCTTTTTCTTTTATTCTTATTTTCATCACAATTACATTAAATTGACTTCATAATCTACTTTCTTCTCAAAGCAATCCTTTCACAAAATCATTTGCATCTTTACTCCGATTTTAATCCTCTACCCTAACTATTTGCTTTTCAAATCTCCTTTTTCCCATCCTCAGATGCTCTTTAAAACCTTTCACTCGGCTATTTCTTTCTTATTCTCCCAATTGTTCCTACATTAGACAAATCTAACTAATTCTGAAATTTCTTTTTCTCTACCCTTAATTTTCCATTCTTTCTTTTACTCGATTTATTACGCATCAATTAAACCAATTCCAACGATCCTGAATTTATTATTTATTCCTACCCCTAAATCTTATAAAATTCCTTAAATCAATTATTTCCTTCCTTTCTTCAATTTTTCTGATATTAACTGGACAGGTAGTTCTCGAGTTGCTCGATCTTCCGTCTCCAAACCACTCGATTAACCATTTCTCTCGCGTCTTTCCTCTCCTTTCATTTCACAGGGAAATCTCTAAGCGAAAACCCCAAGGAAATGCAACTGCCGTGTGTCGAACACGTTTCAAACGTGACACAAGGAACACGTGTACGCGCCGCGTAGAACGTGAACTCGTGGCGATCTCCGACCAGTTGAAACACAAACGAGAGGGGAAAATCTTAGCGGAGAAAGGAGGAATCGGCGAATAGAAGAACGGGAGAATTCGACATTACAACTTCTATTCTAACGATCGCGCAATTTAGGTTCAACGACCGTTAGAACGGCCAACTGCGATTGGACCATCGACTATTCGTAAGCTACACAGAGGATGGCGTTCGATAGGGAATACTTGGAAAACAGCCGTGGAATTAATTAGACGAGAATTTCTGTTCAGATGGCTACCTATACACATAACTGCGATGCTCCGGCCACTATATAACTTAACTTTGCAAATTGAACGCCCGAGAAGCGCTTCTTACTTAGCAAAGTAAGCCACTCAGTGGCAATTGGTTCCTACCAGCTACTTATTCCTGTTACGCGTTACGTATATTGGCTCTAGAAATAGTTGTTGAGATCTTGACATTATTTAAATGCAATAATAGATTATCTCCCTATTTAAATGGAATAATAGATCGAGAGATAGCTGAAGTAAAAATTTCTCCACCGCAAATCTCTAGTATTCTATTTAATTGGAAAATCTTGTGGAAAGTTTGGTGAAAAGTAAATTTCTAAAAGTAGATCGCAAAATGCTTCTTAACAGGTACCTTGCATCTATCAGAACCTTCCTGATACTGCTTCTTCTTCTTTGAAAAACCGTAATAAACATCATTTGAAAGATTCTTCCATCGGTCAAACAAATTATCATCACAAGCACGTACTCTTGAAAATTTGACAACGATTGTGTACTTCTCTGAAAAAGGATATTACTTTTAACTTGCACAAGGGTCATTTCAAAGTTTCACCCGCCTAATATCCAATATTTCGATATTCTAAAAATCGTCCCAAAATCTCCTCTTTATGACCAAAGACTCTACAGCTCAATAACTATCGCTGAAATCTTTCATCCACAAAAAAGCCAATATTCCAAAAATCACCCAAAGACTGTCTTCTCATCCCCAAAGACTCTACGCTCTATCTCTAACTATCATTTAAAATTGTCACCCATCAGAAAGCCAATATTCAAATATCCCAAAAATCACCTAAAAACTGTCTCCTCATCCCTAAAGACACTACGCCCTATCTCTATCATTTGAAATTGGCACCCACCAAAACCCAATATTCTAAAAATCATCCAAAGACTGTCTCCTCATCCCCAAAGACACTACGCCCTATCTCTATCATTTGAAATTGGCACCCACCAAAACCCAATATTCTAAAAATCATCCAAAGACTGTCTCCTCATCCCAAAAGACTCTACGCCCTATCTCTAACTATCACTTAAAACTGTCACCCATCAGAAACCCAATATTCCAATATTCCAAAAATCACCCAAAGACTGTCTTCTCATCCCCAAAGACACTACGCCCTATCTCTATCATTTGAAATTGTCATCCACCAAAACCCAATATTCTAAAAATCATCCAAAGAGTGTCTCCTCATCCCAAAAAACTCTACGCCCTATCTCTAACTATCACTTAAAACTGTCACCCATCAGAAACCCAATATTCCAATATTCCAAAAATCACCCAAAGACTGTCTTCTCATCCCCAAAGACACTACGCCCTATCTCTATCATTTGAAATTGTCATCCACCAAAACCCAATATTCTAAAAATCATCCAAAGAGTGTCTCCTCATCCTAAAAAACTCTACGCCCTATCTCTAACTATCACTTAAAACTGTCACCCATCAGAAAGCCAATATTCCAATATTCCAAAAATCACCCAAAGACTGTCTTCTCATCCCCAAAGACACTACGCCCTATCTCTATCATTTGAAATTGTCATCCACCAAAGCCCAATATTCTAAAAATCATCCAAAGACTGTCTCCTCATCCCAAAAGACTCTACGCCCTATCTCTAACTATCACTTAAAACTGTCACCCATCAGAAAGCCAATATTCCAATATTCCAAAAATCACCCAAAGACTGTCTTCTCATCCCCAAAGACACTACGCCCTATCTCTATCATTTGAAATTGTCATCCACCAAAACCCAATATTCTAAAAATCATCCAAAGACTGTCTCCTCATCCCAAAAGACTCTACGCCCTATCTCTAACTATCACTTAAAACTGTCACCCATCAGAAAGTCAATATTCCAATATTCCAAAAATCACCCAGAAACTGTCTCTTCATTCTCAAAGACTCTACGCCCTATGTCTATCATTTAAAATTGTCATCCACCAAAAAGCCAATATTCCAATATTCCAAAAATCACCCAAAGACTGTCTGCTCATCCCCAAAGACTTTACGCCCTATCTCTAACTATCATTTAAAATTGTCATCCACCAAAAAACCAATATTCCAATATTCCAAAAACCCGCCAGAAGTCCTATCGCGAGCTTCAACTCTGCATGTTTTCGTGATCTCGTGCACAAGTTTCCGTGGCACGATCCTCCGCAGAGCGACAGAGTCCGAAAGGACCGCATAGGAGCGGACTGATGTACCGTTACGAGACAGAATGGCGGTTATTAGTGTGGCAGTGTGTTAGCCGGGCAGGATCACGTAGGTAGGTAGGTTGCCGGGTAGCTGTGGCGTGCTTCTCCGCAGAAGTGTAGGTGTATACACGGGTGAACGTGCGCGTTCGAACGACCTACGAGAGTTGAGGACGCGGACAGGACGAAGACCACGAAGAGGAGAACGAAGACCACGAGGAAGAGGACCCGGTCTCTCGAGCAACCACCGCCGAAGATCTACTGCGATCTCCTCCTAGCTAGGACGCAACAGCTGCTCGTAGGTAGTCGGAAACCTGTCCCTACAAATCTTTATAACTGCTACCGCCGTCACACTGCCTCCCCCGTTCCCTTCTCTAAGCTACGTGGAGACCGGAGTCCGCAATATATCAGAAGGCCCTGCCTCTTCTTCTTCCTAGGTCCTTCGTCACGGCGTTATGATATTACGACGACCTGGATAGAACACGCAGTTCCGCCTTCGCGTTCCATCTTTTCTACGTTTCAATGCTTTTGAAACACACCTGTGAATTGATTACATCGGGGACTAAGCTTCTGAAATATCTCTTCGAAACGTCTCTAACTTCTTATCAACCATGAAACTTTTTATTTAACTTTACGAATCTTACGAGCCTTACGATCGCTCTTTTCTTTCAATTGTTGGTATGGCTACGTTGAATTAATCTACGGTTTTAGCACGACGCAGTGGGATTTTCTCCTGCGTGTTCCGTTTCTTCCGGCTTTTACATGTTTTTGAGCGAATTGAACACGCGTGAATTGGATATTGTTGAGATTGGCTGATAGGTGAATTTGTAATAGAAAAATATATTGAAATAAGTGTAAGTACAGGTATAGTGTATGCTGATCCAGATTCTCACTCTTACAGTGTTACAGTACAATAGGAAAAATGATAGGGAGCACGTTCATATTAGGTCGTCCGAAAAGTTTCTTTCATTTTATGAGGAAACAGACGCACAACATTTTTTGTTTTTTTTACGATCCATTTTGTTCTGTTGAGATAATCACCGCGACATTTCACAGACTTTATTTCACGTTTGTACGAAGGTGCATTGTTATAAAAAACACGTTTGCGAAAGAAAGACACTTTCCGGACAACCTATCATATTTATAGCAAAGGACATTACCAAAAAGTTGACCTTCTAGCTGAAGGCTACAAGAAATAGAAATCTACTTGTAGCTTTCTAGACTTTGTAACCCAAAACATAATTTATATTCAATGGCATAATAATATGGACTTCGGATATTTTTGTTTCATTAAATTCTATTCTCTTCGTAACAGCGGTTTCCAGGTGGCGGATATACAAAAGAAAATGTGTAGAGTTTTTCTTGAAGTAATTAGTTCAACAGATGTTAGGGATTACGCTTGCGAAATCTTTCTTTAAGGAGTCTGTTTAAAGCTTTTTATTAAAACCTTGCTGTTTTGTTTCAATGGTCGTTACGATTGCGAAACGATTTAATTTTCATACGCCTGCTTTAAATGAAAACGACGTGAATGAAAGTAGTTACGTCGACGAATAATAGCTTGTTGAATTTTAATATGACGTCGGTCAGCTTTTAACCGAATAATTATAATTTATCGTATTTAGTGACCGTATAATAGGGCGATAAGTAAGATGGCTGTGAGCCATTAATTTCTCATTAATTTGTCTGTATATTTTATTAATATTCAGCGGTTATCTTACTTTTTAGTCCGACGTCGTTTACGAGTTCGTTTCAGCGAAATTTCATAATTTTATCGAAATGTTGAAAATCGCCAGAGCGCAAAGCGGAATACTGCCAAACTTACGCGCGAGAAGTGACACAACAATGTAGCCAAACGAGCGGTGCTCAACCGACTATAAAATTGTTATTGCTTGATAAATTACAGTAGCGATTGGTCGCTGAATAACCGGCTCCGTGAACTCCGCCACAGCCTCAACATCGTTCCAATCCGTTAACTTCAACGAAACCACTTTCACCCTTCGAAAGCTCCCTTTAATCGCTTCTTAAATGGACCAGATCGAAAGAAATTCCAGATATCTCGAAAGATAGGAACAGAAGTTTCATACGAGAATTCTGCGAGTTATACTTCTACGCTATACAGACACTGACAGATTTTAGATATCTCGTTATCGAGCTCAGAGATCTCGGCATGAAATTTTGAACAATTCTTTATAATCTTTTCCGTATATATAAGACATAAATTCTAATTTTTAGTACATGTTCTACACAGAAGATCAGAAATCTTCCTGCTGGTATAATAATTAATGAAACAACAAAATTTCGGCAAAAATTCTCGAAGGATTTAAGAATTAAAAACTAGCGCAAAAAAAGAAAGAAAGATTTGAGTATCAACCTGTCGTATTCGACGTTACGACATAATTGTAATTTTCCTACAAAAAGCAAACGTAAGGGAAAAGCTGCGGCGAAAAAGAAAGTGCGAACGTTGACCAATTAAATGGAACAAATATTTGCCGAACGCGTTCGTATTCTGCTTTCTAAAACACGGAAGTCTCGCGAGATTGCGCAATCACATCGAGCATCCGACTATCATTCTGGTTACGCTTAATTTAATGAATCAAAGAGAAGTAACGGTCGCGCGCGAATTGCAAATGCTGATTTTTAACATTCCACCGTGGCTGGACACGTCTGACCCACTTTCGGTGGTCGCGCCGCGCCGATATTCGTGGCTCGCCTCCTTCCATCCGAAATTTATCGCCATTTACCATTTTCGTTCATGGTAATATGTAGATAATCGGTGGAGACTCGCGGTCCAGCCGACTATTAACTGAATAGAAAGAGGCGATTTTCGGTAAATTTTCAGGCGTATGGCAGCGAAAATTTGAATTTTACACGCGTTAAAAGCGATATCGAATATTTAGCAGTTCTTTTCTCGCCAGTTTTATATTCGCGAGAATGCTCGTCCCATCGTGGACAATCGCAGAGAATTGCCTCCGCAGTGGTCGATTCTCGTGATTCTATCTATTTAGCAAATTTGTCAGAACGTTTAAATTCAATTAAAAATCGATTAAAAAGAGATGAAATTGGATATTAATGTACGAAATGTAACGCGAGAACGAAGGAAATTAAATATTGATTTAAAAATAGAGTGATTTAGTGAATGCCCGCGTTTCACACACCTGGCACACCTGCTCTACTACGATTTAATTATTTTAACCACCGATTGTTACATATATCCATAAACTGTCAAACTCTATTATACCAAAACACGTATTTGAAGAAAAAACATCGTATATATTTCCATTACGATTTCTACTCGAAGAACAGTTTAATTGTCCTCGTCGATATAGTCGAGAGAATTCACGAAAAGCTTTAAAAAGACAAAATAAATAAATACAAATTAAGAAACTATTTGAAGAATTACCAATCGCCCATGATCATTTCGTGCGAGAAAATAAATAAATTCCAAGCGAAGATGTGTAAAAATTCAGCCTTCGAATCGTAAAAGACACCAGATAACAAAAGATAGTGGCAAGTGTCCGGGTCGAAAGGTTGAACCCGTGAAACATAAATATGATCGAGACCGCTGAATCGCGGTTATCCTTGGTCTATCGATGCTTCCTCAATAACCGCGACAGATTCGAATGAAAATAAACGAGTCGCGAAAGCGATCGCGTTGACATCGTGACTGGCATTGTCACGCTACCACCGGATCGTTTCTGCCTGGACAAAGTTAAAAGACAATTAATCTGAATAACATAGCCTAGACCCGAGTGTCCTACATTTCGCTATTCGACCGCGTACGCACGCCTCCACCGATGAAATAGCCGCGAATTACCAGCGGACACACTAGCGGCGTTTCGTCCACACGTTAAACTGTTACAGCAGCTATTTAGAGTTCATGAACGATTCAGAGGAATAGAACGTACGCGAGGAAGGTAACATTTTCCTCTATGAGAATACTGTAGCTGTATATTGTGGTATCGTGGACGAGGGGCCTGGGAGGGGGTGTCGTGCGAATTATAAACAGGCGGTTGCTGAGCATGTGCGTGGTGAGGCTAAGACAAAAGACGAGAGCTTGCTGAGAGACGTAAACGAATTAACCCCTTAACCTACGATTTACGTTCGAGAATTTTGCGCCGAAAACGTAAACAAGCTATTGTACAGGGTGGTTGGTAACTAATGGTACAAGCGGAAAGGGGGTGATTCTACGCGAAAAAAGAAGTCGAAAATATAGAATAACAATTTTTCGTTCGAGGCTTTGTTTTCGAGAAAATCGACTTTGAATTTTCGCTCGGTACGCGTGCACTTTATCGCGTCTCGTTATAGCGGATCTCACTGTAGATCGTTGTCTCGATGGAAAAATTAAAAAAAAAATTTTTATTCTATATTTTCGACTTCTTTTTTCGCGTAGAATCACCCGCTTTCCGCTTGTACCACTAGTTACCGACCACCCTGTATATTACATTTGGCCCGTAATATTTACGTTTGGCCCTATCATCGTACTACGGGCTATGCCCGTAGTTGTAGGTTAAGGGGTTAACAGCAATATGAGTTGAGAAGCCAGAGAGTACGAATTGCGTTGTGGAGATAGTGTTGCTAGTGTTGCTGAGAGTTGAATACATGGTGACGAGAGTTGCTAATTAATTACCTAATTGTCTTAATTATAATACGTTGTTGCGATTAGTTCATGTTAAATAACCATCGTTTCCTGTTTAATCCATTCATTATAAATAAACTTGTTGAGAATTTTGGATCTTAATAGCCGAAATAATGGTATAGGAACACTAAATTTACACTTAGAATTCATATTAGAATAGTTATATGTTTATTTGATAAGCGATTTCAAAGATATTCATGGATACGCACATGCACGCGTCTCAACACTTTCTTCCATAGCCGGCTGTTAACCGACCGAACAGTTTACGTTCGTTTGTTTTCGAGACAAACATACTTCCACACACTGATATTTACATACATGTATCACTACTACGCATCTAACCTAGTCAAATACCAAAACAATAAAACTAATCATAATAGTTTACGATACTACAATATAAATATTGGGTTTCTGAGTCGTTTAACCCTTTCACCTCGAGCGCCGCATATAGGCGGCGACCATGTCACACTCTCAAGAAAGCCACACGCTCACAAACGATAATAGGATAGGCTAGACGTCCTGCATGCCACAGCCATCGAAACAATAACCAAATAGCAACGGAACAGCCGCCTCTGAGATACACCAGACGACAACCCCTCCAGAGGCACTGAAACCTCAGTATAAAAATCCTCCGAAATAAGCGCTCCACACCAGTCTGTTGAAACACCTTGAATCATTCTGTTGGATTTTCATAATAAATTCTATTACCATATACAAAGTTCCATTTCTTCGCCTTATTTGTGAAACGTTCGAAGTGCGGCGCGAGGAGATCACCGGTGATCTATCATTTTCGTGATTTCTAGTGTCTGCTATGTGACAACCACGCGACGGCTCCTAAGCCCGGCATTCAAATGATGCATATACAAATGTTATCTGTAGTCGATAATATGTTTTTTCGTTATCGACAGAACATTTTCTGTCGATTTTATTGACATACTGAATTAATCACTTCGTAAAATTACTCATTGTTGAAACAACATGAAAACGTTTCACGCAATGTACTTGAAACATCCAAACGATCGTATACTGTTTCATGCTAGAAAATCTATTAAATCCATTGACAGTGAAACGATATTTCATATACGGTTCTTGCAAGAATTATTGTTATTTAAGACTTAGGAAAACGTATATACAACAACCACGCACACTGTGCGTATTTCTGGCGCGTGTTTTCGTGACAGTACTTCGGTGGACTGGACTGCCGAAGCGAAAGGGCTAAACCCTACCAAGAGCATGGTTTCGCTGAGAAACAATGGAAATTCTGCGCGGATGAGATAATGGCACTATCCGATACAAGGCAGAAGATTGTAACGGTCATATCTGGTTTAATGGTGTTAAGGAATAAAGTTTATGATTCTCTAGATATATAATCCGCTAGATTTATTTCATGCTGTAATTTAGCTGCTGCTCTTATGCTAATTGAGCTGTAATTTACTAGAAATTGACGCTTATTTGTAGGTTCGAGTATTTCTGACAATTTATGCGACTGAAACTCTATTTTTCCTGATTTTTGTTTATGTGGAGAAATCTCGCTGGGTAACTTTCGTTCACCTGTTCATGTAAATTCATCTTTCGTGTCGTATACGAACTTCAGAGAGTCACAAGTCATTTCATCGATCAATAATAATCAACGAATTTACCATATTTGTTCGCGAGTTTTTAAGTCCAGATGAAAGTTGCAATTCTTCATTGCCTGTAAAAACTTCTCCCGCTCACCAATTTTTCAAGGCTGGGGAAAATCTTCTTTTCACCCTAAATTATCCAATACGGCTCGTTCTTTGCTGGATCACACTCGTATTTTCCAAAATTTCAAAAAATTTGTTGATCGAGGTTGTACAGTAGCCACGAAAGGTACATTTCATCACTATATTTATTAATATTAATATTTATTTAATTGATCAGATCCAAGTATATCAAACCTTAATTTCGTGTCACTTGATAATACTTCGACTACTATGAAACTGAAATGTAAAATCTGCTAAAAAAACGCTCAAATACCTTTCTGTAGCCACCGTATATGTCCACCTTTGTAGAAGAAAATTTCACTTTCGTCTGATTTCGTCAAATTTCCGTAGGATACAATCAGCTTAGGGCAATAGAATAACAAACCATAACTATGAAACGACTATTATAGGCCAGCATCCGATATCCAGTGGAAATTGTATGCCTTTCGTTGCTTGTGTTTTCTAGATATTTTATTATGAATCTGTTATTTCATTCGTATATACGTGTGTTAGAATGAAAGATAATAAATAAAGTAGAATTTATGGGAGTTTTTCAATGAATATAACGAGTCCTAATATTTATAGCCGACAGTGTACAAAACATTGCGCAAACGTTTGCCAACACGCGGATCAATGAAAATGATCCCTCCACGGAAGTGTTTCATTCTCCCTCCAGACTAGACGACGCTCGTCCGTGTCATCATCGATGGAAATACATTGCATCGACAGCGCGACGATGATAGTCGTGTGTCGTTGATTTTCCTTTTCGCCATTGTTTCGCGCCGATTCGATGAGATAAGTGTTAATGGCAGCACTGGGATCGGTTTTAATATCGGCTTGCGAAAGATTCTGTTGATCGACGACAGGTTCTCTTCTTCTCTTTAAGCACCGATGACGAGATCTTAGCGAGAGATTCGTTTAAAGTTCGTAATAAAATGCCATTTCCCTACCTATATTGTCTTTTTCCACCACTTTGTATTTACTTTTCATTTAAATCTTCGTCTCCGGTGAAAAGAAAAAGGATATTATGGCTTTTAATTGCGATCAGATAACACTAGATTGCTTCATAAGTTTCACAAGTTTTTCACAAGACAATCGCAGATATTTATGGAAATTTACATCTTTCTGAATAGAACTAAGAAGACGGAATTTAGATAGACAATCAGTTTATTATTTTATTAGTTGTGCTTTGTTTGTCATTGATCGCATCGATAAAATTTATGGTTGTTATTGCTTCAATTTGTATTAGAAAACTCACAAAGCATGCAATGTCACGGACGATTTTTATTAGTCGTTCTATTATTTGTTCTATCGATCTTTATCAATCTTTTTGTAATTTACATGTATTAGATGTTAAATATCTGTTAATTAGGAAACTAAATAATTAAGAAATAGAACGATTTTGACAAGGTAAGAGTAACATTTGGCTATTTGAAAAAAGCAAAGGCAAGAACTTTCTATTTCATTGTTTACAGCCGTCAAAATTATAATCATTCGATTGGTGAAAAACAATCTTTGAAAAACTCTTATTTAGTTGAACGAGGAACTTGGAAGACATTTTTCAGAAATTCTTCCCGAACATTATGTGCACATTTTCTCTGCGAATAAATAATTGCTCGACAAATATCCCGACCACCGTGTTCCGTGTATTTTCTCTGCTGTTTAAACGCCCGTTAAGAACTTTCGTTCCGACAAAGTGAGGAAATCTGGCTTCCTTTTTGTGCGTAAAATTGTGCAATTTGTTAAACTGCTAATTAAGTGGTTACTAACCAGACGTATAACAGAGTCTTCTGGAATTTTTACTTTCTTCAATTTCTTAAAAATGTATGCAAAACTGAATGTCCGATAGTTAAAAATTGTATACGATACAGAAAGCAATTAAATTTAGAAATTACGTTAATTTTTGAAATTACTAACAGACGAAAGTTCCAAAGATTTCCTGAATGAACCCGCATAGGAAACGATGGAATTGCGTACAAATTAGACAAAAAATAAAAAAAACTTAAAAACGCGTTATTTTCATATAAGCATTGCGGTCAAAATTCACGCAGATTAAATTGCAAGGAAAATAATGGGATTTCAAAAGTGAATTAATTCTATTAAAAAGAAGCAAATAATTTGTTCTATCTTTCGATAATAATATCGTAGAAAGCATCGCTTCTTGGCCAAACCTCGACTGACGTAATGTAGCATGTCACATCGTATATTAAATATAATTTTGGGGGAAATAAATATTTTCAGAAAAAGTAGGAATAATCACGCTAATCGTCCCGGTAATGGGATGCGTAAGTTAGGCTTAAAAATAGAAAGTAAGCGTTACGACAAACAACACCTTGAAACACAATTGCTCACTACACAGAACCCATCCGATACTTGTTAACACAGGTTTTACAATTTTATTTTTAAATTCTTACTTCATGTTATATTTTTTCCCGCAATGATGTAATGACTTTCGCAACGATAACTAAAAGAATAATGTGATGAATTTTATTTTGTTTTCTCTGTATTCCAACTGAAAATAATTTTGTATCAAGGCTACTTATACCAATAGCAGTGAAAATGACTGGTACTTGTCAAAGTGTAAAAGGGTCCTGCAATCTGTTTCCTCGTTTTCTACAATTTGCCACGCGTCTTTCAAATTTTTATTGCGTATCATTCGACATGACGATATCAGTTATCAGGAAAATTCCGGATCGATCGCTGGATGCTAACACTAGAAATACCACGGCAGTCAAAATGAGTAGTTCTACAATTTTATAAATCTGTCAAGCCTCGTTTAGGGACCATGGTCCCAGATGGATTAATAAATACCAAAAATGTACTGTATAACGTGAAATTCCTTCCGTAAGAAAGTAATAAATCAATAGATATAAAAATATTCTGCCATTACGTATTTTTTAAAAGACCAGTCATTTCGACTGGTTTTGCTAGAAATAGCTTCGTGTTAACTATCGCTTGTTCACTGTACATCCAATTAGTATTACCTATATTCCAAAATCTCTGAATAGGAAATTACACGAAACCAATTGCAAATTGGAACGTGATGCAACATTTTTAATATTCGCGCTCGCGTTTCAATGCATTTTACCTCCTTCGAACATAATGCAATTAATCCTGATACCAATTGAATCTTCGTTCAGCTACGAAGAAATTTCTATCTTGAAAAAGTGACCACTGTTGGATCGCGTACGAACTGAAATTTTCGAGTTTCTCTGTGTTTCTCGCGAAATTCGAAAATTGTTGCGAATAAAAGAAGGGCGGAAAATACGATGGGAAATGAAAGAGAAAGTGAAGATACTTCGCGCGAATCGATTTTAACGCGTAATATTTGATGGAACAGAAGTTCAAGCGATCCGCGACTGCCGCCAAACTGCCAAAGAACGTTGAATCTTCGTAAATTGTGAACGCGGCGCTTATGCAAATCACGCCTGGCTATTTACGATAGCGCGCGCGCACGTTCACTATTGTTTTCTCCGCGTTGGCCGGCTGCGTGAAAGGAATAAATTGCCGGTCGAATCGATCCTGAAACATGCCTCTAAAATTAGCCTGACTGTCGTTCGACATCGATGATTTTTGGCTTAGATCGATCGTACGTGACGTATTTTCCCAAGTGGAGGACGCTGCTCTCTTCTTCCCTTCTGCTTTAACCCTTTCACTCGATTCGTAGAAACTCGAGTCAATCGTTGTGTAACCATTACAACCGAAGAGCAGAGTTTTTCCCACGAAAAAATACGATTAAACACAGTTTCGCTGGTTTCCTGATTTTTCTCTCGGTTTACGATTAAAGCGAAGAATCTTAATATCGACGTAATCGAAAATGGACATTTCAAACAGAGCGAGATTGTTTATGTTTATCTGGAAAATCGGATAAGTAACTCTCATTTTTATTTATCGATTCATTAGGAACGCAATTTTTGGCAAAATTTGTCAAATAGATTTGATTTAAGATTACGGTGCTTCTGGAATTTTAAATACGTAAGAACGATCGACTTTATGCGAAACGTTCTTCAAATATAATTCAAAAGCAAATGCAGATCGTTTGGTTAAGTTCGAACGTAAATGTATTTCTGTAAATTTTGTAAAACGATAAAACAGTTGCCTGCGACAGATTGAAATCTTAATTTATGGCAGATTAAGAATCGATAAAGTGAAATACAAGTATCACAGTGGAAACTTATCCATTTGCTTTGGACAGAAAGCAAAGTGCAAAACCAGAGTCCAATCATTTGATGGAAATCCATCTCAAACTGGTTCACCGTGTTCGATATTTCAACCCCGCGACTTTAATTTCGCTTTAATCCCTGCGTGCTAACGGCGGCGATAGATTAATTAACAAAATACCAATTGACCCAAATATCTGACCTGATGATCGTGCAAAAACGACCAGACACGTGTGTGTGTCGTGCAAGAAAGGTCGCTTCGTTGCGTGTCCAGTGACACTTATGCTTACATTGAACAAATAATTCCACCACGATCACGTTCTCGTTGAGGGAAAATTTAAAAAAAAGCACGAGGAAGAATGTGAAGAGAAAAGACAGCGAGAATAAGTATGACGAGTATGAGATCAGAATTAAACAAAAAATATATTCCTATCTTAGAAAACAATGCAATCGTGCCCGAAAGTATAGTACTCTTTCAATCATTCATCGTCTCTCTCTCTCTCTGATTTCCTACGATTTTTCCCTAGTTTCATTGGAATGATTTATTTTTGTGCAATTTATAGGAAACCTGGAAGAGCAGAATTAAATAGAATTCACGTGATAAGCAAAAATATATGAAACGTCGAAAGTACAGGAATTTTTATATTATTTGATAGGCGAAATAATTTTCTACCGAGGTTCTATCTCGTTTAATTATACTCTGGAAAATACGAATCTTCTTATAAATCCACATAACGACACGTTTACTTCTACGTATCATATTCCTTACACTTGATCGCGTCAAACGTGGTCATAACTTTGCTCGCAAGATCATCTAGAAAATGATCTATCTGAGCATCGGCTAATTAATTCAAGTGATCAGATAAACCTCGAGTTACCTGTACAGAGGGAAAAATGTATTGGGTTGGCAGCTGATGTCAACAATATCAAGATCGATGATAGTCGACGATCGCGATCACGTTTTCATCGATGAAAAATAAAGAAAAAAAAAAAAAAGAAAGAAAAAAAGAAGGATAAAAATGCAAAGAAGGAGAGAAACAAAGACCGTAATGAAGAGTCAGAAACGACTGGATCGTTGTCATTAATCGGTCTGCAGGTTTTCGAGACTTAGCAACGATGAAAGACCGCCTCTGTAATTCCGTCGCCGTTTTCGTGGTGATCACAGCTCGACTGTGTCATCATTGCATAATAACATTCAGTCAGAGACACGCTTGCACATCATCCGAGTAACGTCATGAAATAATAGCTCAGCTTTTACGAGTTTCCATCGATGGTTTCATCGTGGAGCGTTTCTTAGAAAAACAGGAGGATTCGACGATTAACGATCGATCGTTGTCATGATCGCGATGCTTCGAGAATAATGGATGAGCAGTCGGACAGATTTGCATTAATTTAATTGTCGAATGAATTAACGCGTCGCGCCGGTAGCGGGAATTCTTTATCAGGATAAAAGCGGGGGGCGAGAAATATTACACAGGTTGCAAGAACTTTGCCTTCTCCATGGGAATCTTCATGCAAATTTTCCGAAATTAACGAACAATGTCAGCGCGAATCTCGATTAACATCGATCGTCTAATATAAACGTTCGTAATTGTGCGAGTTTCTTGGAAAATGTCGCTATTGATTATTCAGTAGATTATTATTAGAATATGGACAGTTTCGACTATTAATCAAATTACTTGGAGTTTTATAAACTTTAACTGTCGATCCAGTAATCGGTTAATTTTCTTTTAATTGAATCGATTAATAAACCATTGCAAGGTTTAACGATTAATTCATTAATGAAATTACCGAAGGATTATGTTTTCCTTAGGAAATAAATTGTTGGAGAGTTTGTAGATTTTTATTATCGATTACTAAGTAAATTATTCGAAAGCTTGGAAAGTTTGATTATTAATTGTTAATTGAACTGCTTCTAGATTTGGGAAATTTCAATAATTACTGATAAATACCGAATTTATAGAAACATTTGTACATTTACATTGTACAATCTATAAAACGTATACACACAGAGCATGAATTATTATTAGCATTATTATTAACGAATGGAATAAACCTTGCTCAAGCAATTCAAGATACCTAGCTATTATTATTTCAAATAATTATCACACGTAAAAGTAAAGCCGACGTTATATTCGCAAATGAACGAGTCAGAAAACTAACAAACTCGGAAATAGTCGGAAACTCCCATTCCAGAATTCCACGTTCTTTTCTTAAAACTGAATTCCCCAAAAACGAACCCCATGGTTCCTCCAATCCAAGGCATCCAATGCCAGCCACGTAACCCAACACCGTCGAGAAATCCCAGGAAAAACGTTCCACTGAAACGAACCAACGAGACCTATCTAAACCGGAGAACAAAAAAGAAATCGTCGTATAATTCGCGCGGAGTTGGGACATTTTTATAAGGCCTTAAAAATCTAAGATCGTCGAAAAGAGCGAAGGAAAAAGAGGCTGTAAAACGCGACTAGCCGATCGGCTAGCAGAACGCAGGACGCATAATGAGCGTGGTTAAAAAAAAAAGAAGAAGAAAGAAAATTTATCCAACACGGTTACGCGCGGGGGGAAAGGCGAGTGGAAGTGGATGGACGAAGCCACCCCGCGAGAAATCGCGCGATAAACCCGATAAAAGCGATGGGGGGAGGAGAACAGAGAGCGCGGCAAGAAGAGGGGAAAAACTAGGCGCTGCTTGCTTGTTTCAAACGGTTATATACGGTGGAACGAGGTTGGCCAACGTAAAAAACCGTAACCGAGATAAAGGCCGCGAACACGAGAACCGGGGAATCGCGACGCGTGGGCGGTTGGAATCGATCGGACTAGTCCGCTTGGCTAGTCGGACCACGTTCGTGGACCACAGCCAAAACCCAGGGCCGAGTTCTTGTTCCTGGCTAAACCAGTGGACTGACCGACCTAAACAACGTTTAGTGTCAATAGTTGCATGCAATCGAGCCCACACAGGCAGAGGTGAAAAGCTTGGCGATTATTGTACCGTATAGATAGGGTGTCCTTGGCCATCTTTTCTGTCGCGGGATTTTTCACAATTTTAAATAATACGTCGCCGTTTATGTGCGTTTATGCACGCGATGATAGCGTGATTTCATTATTGGAATTCTTTCTTCCTTTTTTCTTTTTTTCTTTTTTTTTTCTTTTTGGTGAACGAGTTGGTAGATAAGGGTGGAATTTGAGATGAGTCGAGTGGTAAAAACGTTGGGTGCAAATGTCGTGGTACGGTGGAATTTATTCGGGTTCGTACGATTAATGAGTATTAATAGCGTATAGACAGAGTAATTTACTTGGAGATTTTTTCGATATGGGGCTGGTAGATAAGGATGGAATCTTAGGCGAGTTTAAGTAGGAAGAATGTCGGGTGAAAATATCGCGGTACATTGGAATTTATTCGGGTTTGTACGATTAATGAGTATTAATAGCGTATAAATAGAGTAGTTTGCTTGGAAATTTTGTTTGGTAACAGAGTTGGTAGATAAGGGTGGTATGTTAGATAAATTTAAGTAATAAGATTGGAAATATCGTGGTGTATTAAAATTTATTTCCATTCATTTTGCTGAAAATAGGTTGTGATTATTATACCTGTCGTATAAATAACATGTTTCTTGGAAGCATTTCTTTTTTCTTTAATAAAAAAACCTGGTAGATAAAGGTGGAATTCTAGATAAATTTAATAACGTTGGAAATACCGTGCTACGTTGAAATTTATTTGGGTCGATTTTGGTGAAAGTAGGGTGACATTATTACATTGTATATGTGGGATGTTTTCTGCGAGTTAGATAACTCTCTCAATTAAACGAGATTGATCGATACCAATTGCAATTCGTATTCGTAAATCTATTTAATAAACAAAGAAAAACATAAAGACGATGAACAAAAAAGAAGAAAAGTCTTGTGAAAAAACTACTCGAGCCATAAACTAGAATCCTTCCACAGAAGGTTCGCCGAAACTGTCTGTTCCATAAAACATACGTCCTAAAATAAACCTTCGCCCTCGAATTCAGGACCTCCCTCCATCTCCTTCGAGTGCTCTCTTCCAGAGACCCGAAAACCGAGACAGCCTTTAAAAAAACGTGCTCGACGACGGAAGTTGAAGACGTCGTCTACGTAAGAAGCGCGCCAATTCGGCCGGAATTATCCCGGAACAAGGGTTGGTACATCGTCCTCGTCGACCAGGGAAGGCTGTTCTATACACCGACCTTATTGTTCGGGGCAAAGAACGAGAGAAAGAAAAAGCGAAAGAAAGGAGGATCGAGCCCGGGTTAAATTTAAACAGCCGCACTCTCGGGTGGGCCGGTGAAAGAACTAGAAAAAGATCCTTCTTTTTCCTACCTTTTCGTTCCTACGCGGCAAGGCAAAAGATAGAAAGAGACGCGAGTTAACCGTGCGGAAGCTAGTCGGCCAATTTCCAAGCTTTCCTGGCCAACGTCGCCTAATGACCGACCTTCGGATTAATCTCCGAGGGAGGAAAATCCTGTCTGACATCAAAAGAAGAATCTCTCTGGCTCTTTCTATTCCCTTTGAACGGTCTACGCGAGGACACTTGACAAATCTGCCTCCGGAGGGAATTACAAAACTGCCAGGCCCCATGGCCCTATACAAGGTGTCCCGGTATTTATGGAACGACCGGCAAGGTGGCGATTCTGCGGTGAAAAAGATCAGTCGAATACGTAGAATAGGGTGTTTTCGTACGATACTTTGTACCCCAAAGAGAATAGTATTTTTCATCATTCAACATGGAGCAACGCTTTTTGTTGCCTCGTGTTGTCGAACGTTCCAAGATATTTGAAAGGGACAATAGCTTGTGGAAACATTTTGTTCGCACCGAAGAGACATTTCGACGTCGAGTGAAAAGCAAGCAGCGACTTTTTCAAGAAACGCGGACAGCAGCGAAAGGTGGTTGGACGTTGCTTCGGTGGAGACGAGGCTTTACGTTATAAGGCACGTCACTGCAGTCCAACACCAAGTGGTAGCTTAACGCGCCAGTCGATGTTTAGTAGAAACTGTACGCTTCTCGTAACTTTTATTTCCTACGTATTTTAACGTAAGTATTTCGTTCCTGTTTTATAACCTACGATACTAAATAAAGTAAAATTTGTCAAAGTTTTTCAACGCAACGACCAAGTACCCTAATATTTATCATTATATAGAAACGATATAACGGATTTGTAATACGATAATTATAAAAAGAGATCAGAGAAGAGTATTGGATTTATAGCGAGTATCGACAAGTATCCTAATACCTATAACTGGAATCATAGTTTGTTACTACCACGTTTGATCGGAAACCTACTACCGGGGGGTAGTACGAAGAACGTTTTCTGGCTGCTTATTCAAACTTCAAACCTGCAGACATCCGTCTCTCTCGACTGGAACCACCGTGTTTCTCTGACTAACGCGAAATCCAAAGATAACAAAAAAGGAAATATATAGAAAAGAAGGTAGAAAGAGGGACGATAAAAGAAGGGGGAGAAAAATGAGGGGAAAAAAAGGGAAAAGAAAACAGAAGGACCGGCGGCGAAGGTGCATTCTCCGACGAACGCTGAACGACGCCTCACAATGGCGTCTGAGATAGTCTGATGAGGTTATTTGTTACATTGTTCGGGCATAATGGGGAGGGCCTTGCAATGGATCGCCCTCATCCCCCTTTCTGCCGCCTCCAAGGATCACGAGAGAGACTCTGCTGGCCTCTTCTGGGACCCACGGGTCGGCCACGGTGAGCTTTGATGATGCCCTCAGCCTCTCCTGCGTTCTCTCCCTTCAGCGTCAGGGTCGTCGGCGGATTTTTGGCACGGACTCGTAACCGAAGCAAATCCGATCTTCATTTCGGAATATACACCGTCGCCCATAAGTACGTGGAAACTTTCGTCGATTTTTACCAACAACGCCTGATTACGCGAATCGATGCCGGACTATCGATCAAAGTCGATACGAGAACCGAAACGTGGCTCGCTGATTTTCACGAGACTTTGCACGTGTACAACGTAGCGAGAAATATTCGTATTTTTCAGGTATTTTTTTTTTTCTTTTTATTGGCAATTACTCACATTTAGGCAGTGAAAACAGTTCTTCGATTTGGCATTGGGAAAACGTACTTTCCGAGATGGAAACGCGAACGAACGAATTTCGTGTTTGAGAACGACGAATATAACTGCGAAACCAGACTTTTCTCTGTAGACGATAGTATTCATTTCGGCAAAAATATCCGTTTCGATAGTTGTAAAAAAGGGAAATCGTACTAACGGTTTGATAGCTGTAGACAAAATTCATCTTCCACGTTGAGACGCTGCGGGTAGTCTGCTCGTAAGTTGATTGTAAGCGTGTTTATCTAAGAAGATGCAATAATACGTAAAGGTAGATAAGAAGTTGTCGAAGCGAGGACGAAAGGTAATCTTGGAAAGTACGGAATTGCTGAATCCACAAGATATTTCAGACTATTCTTTCGATTTAACACGCCTAACTGCGCTTACATCACCACCAGACATTCTTGTTCCTTGGCCCGCTCGAACCCCTGCGTCGTTTACGATCTTCTCTTCGCGACGACTCCAGATGTGGCTTTTGCCTCCACTGTCGAAGCACGAGACGTACGTCGGGACAAATATGAGCTAAGACTAGGAATAATATTCGTCGAGGAGTTCGTCGAGAAGGTGGACAATTTTCTTCGTCAATTATCATCCAAGCGAACGTCTGACTCTGCTAAGATATTCTAGTTAAAACTAAAGTACTTTCGACATTTTCGGAATTTTTTAATTCCAGGGGCTGTATCAGTCTGCTCGCGCGTTTTTCAGTAAATTATGGATTTTCAAGGAATGTTCGAGCAAAAGTGTTGAATTCCTTAAGAATTCCTCGGTGAAGTTATTCCACCTTTTGTGTGGATTTGCTCATGTGAGGAATTTCAATGTTTCGCTAATCTCTGAACGAAGCTATGTATTTCTTTGATAACTTCATCAAAGACACCAGTATAACCTAAGGATAGGAATAATATTCGTCGAAGAGTTCTTGGAGTAGGCGAACAACTTTTCTCGCCAATTATCCAAGCGAATGCCTGACTTCGCCAAGAGATTCTAGTTGAAATTGAAGTATTTTCACTTTTTCCCGAGTAGTATAGCTTGTTTTGTGTAGTTTCCGATAAATTATTACGGATCCTTAAAGCATCTTTACGTAGAATTCCTCGTCAAAGTTCTGAAGAATTTCCCAGCGAAATTATTTGATCGGCTGTAAATTTGCCGAAGCGAGGAATTTCAACGTTTCGCTAATCTCCAAACGAAGTGATTAACTTCATCGCGAATTCTGTGCGTGGTGAACAGGACTTCGATTGCTCGTGAATTTCTAACGGCGGAAATTTTCTTTTCCATCAATTTTTAAATCACGCTATCGATATTTCTCAAGGTTTTTCGCGAAATTCCAACGAGTATCTTTTCGACACTATCGGCAGAGTTTCTCTCATCGAGGACCATCGGATGAAGAACTCAAAGTCGAGTCTGTCAAAGATCGCACGAGAATCGCTGTTTCTGTCTAGTTAACGTTGCTCGTCAATCGACTCTCGACAGCAATAAAAGGAATTGAAATAATTTATACTACTGTCTTACAATATTTTTCTTCGAATTATACAACTTCTTTTCGTGCCTGTAATTCCGGTAGCGAGCTTCTGTAACGTATCCATTACTCCTGATACATTTCTCCAGATCTTGGCAAAGCAGCAACTCACGCCGTTTACTTATTGCTCGATAATGTCGCATTCACGTACAACTTTTACGTACTATTTCGCTTCCTTTTAAATGGGTTAAGAAAACGCGAATGAACTTATTACTCAACCTAATAGTTTGCACTGGCGGCCCTAAGTACATATTTGGACACTTCGTGACGTTAGCTTGAATCCACTGCTTGTCACTGCTCATACTTTTTAATTAATTCATAACGAATCTGCTAATCAATTCGTATCGCCTTAAAACGCATAAAATACCAAAGAAAGTGAAATTAGTACTAACAATAAGTGGTAATACTTATTGGCCGGCAGTGTGGTACGTGTGCCGCGAGATTGGAAAAGATTGGAAATCGCTGGTCTGCAGCGAACCTCGCTGTGACCCATCGATATTCCGCAAACTGTGTTCTGGCTGATCGTGCGATCGCCGCACGCGGAGGCAGCGCAGCGCTGCGTGCATTCCTGCACCCGATGAACCCACACTTGTACGCAGCACGCATGCTGATACGGGAAGCCACGTCCAGGCGAACAAAGAGGATCGCCCCACGTCGCGTCCGTGAGGAGGAGCGCCAAGGACTCAGCCGCAATTAATTCTTCGTCACTGGCTCTCTCGCGATAGGTGGACAAGCAACTGAATGACCGACGAGGAGAACGAAGCATCGTCGACACGCCGACAAGGAGGGAAAGAACGGAACATCCGGACCCCATGCAGACGGATGAACAGTCCGTGCATACGTCGAACAACTGGTCGAGCATAATTGACCGCTCGTTCGATGTGTTTCTCCTCGCGTAAACTATCTTCTCTTCTCTCGCAAGGCTGACTTCTTGAAACGATCCGCGCCGATGAATTTCTTGGTGGAGAACAACGCTGCCACGGGGGTTACGGCGATTCACCGGGAACAAGGAGGTTTAAAGTTGCAGCTTGCAAGTGACTATGAGCAACGTCGTGCATTTTTCACTATGTTAGTAACAATTGTCCGCTCTGGCACACATATTACGTTTGTTTTTGTAAAATGGGATCGTCGTAGAATTATCGTCAAATTACATAGAAACAATCTTTTAAACTTTCGTTCGTCCGTCACTGGGTTTAACGAAACGAATCACTTCGAATTTGTATCGTATACGTTGCGACAAATTTCAATCACTTCGGACATGATTCGAATCAATTCGAAAAGACTGAACACTTATCGGAGGAAATTTCGAGCTACCAATCGATGCAAACGTGATCCTAAACTACGATAAGTCTTGGGTCTTGTATTTGTCGTAACTCGAATTCTCCAGAGCCTAACGTTTTACGTCGATAACCCTGTTTGGAGAAAACTAATCGAGAAGCTCGTGAAATATAGAACGCTCGTCAATGTCTCGAAACGTATCTAAACTGTCAACAGTTTCGAAACTACCAAGATTTCCAAGAGTTTTAAACTTCGAATCGCGTTTCAGTGCAGTTCAGTTCGTTCGTTCGACTCGGCGATTTCAATCTTTCGCTATATCTGTATATACAGACTCAAAGCGATTCAAAGTGTTTCGGATCCCATCGTCGGTAATGCTATGCCAGGTTTCAAATATTTGCTTGCACGAATTTCTAGAATCTAGCTCGGCTCAGCTTAGCCAAAGCTTTGTTGTTAAAGCGATTCCGCGTGTCGTACGGATTGAAACAGATATTTTGGAACGTAGCACAGTTTAGTTTCGCTTTGGTTTCTGCTGGATCCCCGGCTTCAGAACGACCGAGAAAGAAGAGTGTGGCAGTGAATTCGTTGAATGGACGTTTTGTAGGTCCTGCGTTCTGTATGCAGGACCATGTACAATGTACAGGGTGAGACTTACAGAGGCAAGTCGATGAGTCTTTTCGCACCGTGCACAGGTTAGGAATAAAGAGGTATCGTTTGTTAGTCGGCGTTCCATCTGTCAGTCTCGTATGACGAAAAAGCTCAGGGATTTTATGATCGGAGACGCTAGCCGTTCTATTTCGCCAGATAATTGTGTTCGTGTTTATTATAATTTACTAACGTTGGAAATCGAATCGGATAGAAATCTGCATTACTGTCAAGCAGATCTGCGAAACCATCGTCATCCGACCATCGAACAGACGTAAGCAGCGTGAACAAACCAATTAACCAATTAAACGTCAATCGCGAAAGAACACGCAGGAATAATCGACGAAGCTTGATTCCGCGTTCGATGGCGATGTTACGCGTCGCTTCCGAAATAGAACAACGGCAGGACGAGGCGCGGTGGTTCTCGTCCTTCTCGCGGAGCGTGTCGCCGCGGATCGGAAAGAAACGTCGCGATCTCGTCGCCGTCTCCTCTCGTCTCCAGACGTGTTCTCCCCGGGAGGGCGAAATTAACTGCATGCAAGTGCTCTAAACGAGCTATTACCATTGCCAGGCCGTTTACATGGGAGGTGGTGATTACGCGAACCTCCAGTCAAACGGCCAGACCTCTACCTCTCTTTCTGTGTGTGTGTGTGTGTGTTTTTCTGCCTGTAGTTCCTCTCACAGAGGTCTGACCATGGACCATCAGTATTTATGCGTTTGTGCGAGCGTAGAATGACACGCGTGTGAACACAATAGGAGGATGGAGGTGAACGTGTGGGTTGGGAACGTAAAATTCGCGGTAATCGCGTAATGGCGTCGTTTAGGCGTTAGGTCTCCGCGATAATTCTCTGATAATTCATTTCAGAATAATGTTCCATTCAAATTACGCAATTACGTAATTGGTGATTTTGCTGTAAATTTTCTGATTGTTTGGCTGGTAGCGAAACTTTAGAGCGATGAGATAGATGGGATCTAGGTTCTATTCTGCGTAATATATTCAGCTTAGTTTTAAAACTCGGTTGCTGCGCGCGTTAAGGAAATTACCTTTTTACTTGGTTCTGTAGTTGAACACACGTTGCTCCATTTTCTATGTAGCTTCGGAAGCGTTGCCTCTCGCGATATCAAAATTATCGAACATATTAAAATGTTTCTTGTCTTATTAGCTGCGTCCTCGTTTTTTAAAAAAACCTGATCGTCTGAAAAGCTAGCCCTAAGAAGCTTATATCTCCGAACCTAACAGGTTGTTTCCGTTTTCGGCTATGTCGTATTAGCCCGTTGACGTACAAACAAAACTAAAAATATCGTGTAATATAGCTCGACTTAAAAGCTGCGTACGATGCTTAGCGTCTCGGAGACGTGAACGTTCGAAATGACATAGGAAACAAATGATAAAATATGGTAAAATTTCTATGGTAAAATACCAAACACCTGTAATCATAAAATGTCATTCAGGATCATAAACCTGACATGGATTCGTCATGTTTCCTCCCGTGCCCTTCAAGCTATTTTGTCCATACGATTTTGTAAAAAAAAGTGCATCTTTACTGAAAATAACCAAACGCGCGAATACCTTGCGACACTAAACGTACACAAGACAAACATAAATTCCGGAAGACCTGCTAGGCGACTACCAGATCGCTAAAACCTCGGCAAACGTCTGCAAACGAGCCCAGCGAACGTCCTTCCATACCTCGAGCAATTTCGCCTTCGTCGCAACCTTATCAAACTACTCTAAATCTCGATCATTCGAAACATTTCAATTACACTGCGATTCTCCGCTTCTTGCGAAACATTCGTCCGCTGTTTCTAGATCGAGAACAACGATTTAAACGAGGAAAGGGCGGCTACACTCGACGGCGTGCAATTTCGCGCGTGCAAAAAGAAACGACGACATCGTTGCGTCGCGTTTCCAAGCGCAGTTCTGTTGGGGGGAAAAACGGCAGATAAGGTGGTAGTTTCGCTTTCGTAATTAGTCGTTCACGTGGCACGTATGTTTCCATTTCGTGTGCATCGTAGTGAACACACGTCGCGTCGCGTTTATTATAGCGAACGAAGATGAGAATGCGGCGAACAGCGCCGGAAGTAGGTCGCACAAGACACGAAGAAACACCGAGTGGTGCCAACCGATCCCGCTGACGACGTATAAGCGTCGATTCTTCTATTATTTACCTCGTGGTCGGTTCGCGTTCTTACATCCGTCCGTGGCAAATGTCCCTTCTTTCCGGTTCATTCAAGACCCGCATCCGCGACACAGTTGGCCAACGTTACGCCCCCTTTCCAAGTAACCATCACTTGCCAACCAACGCCTTTCCTCTTTTTCTCCCTTCGATGATACGATGAATCGTTACTTTTTGCCGACCGATCGAACGATTGGCCGGCTTCTTCTAGAGAAAACGTTTTTGTTCCGATTTGATAAGGTTTGATGGTGTTTGTGGATGCTTTGTTGGTCGACGTTGTGAGTTTGTTTGCAATGAAAATAAAATTCCGTAGTTACAATTGCAGTGCACTTGATATGGCAGTTTTAGAGAAATAATTCTGTTTGCTTTGGTAAGGTTTGTTGCCGTTTGATGATGTTTGAGAAGACTTTGTTAGCAGAAAACAAGTAACACAAATGATTACGAGTTGAATATACGTAGGTGTATAGATTGTACTGCAAAATAGTGTTCGATTTAGTGTTTACTTCGATATCGTAATTCATAAAACAATCTGTTTAGCTCTTTCACTGAGCTACGTTCCATTATGAAGAATTCGTTATGGAGAACAGTCGATGAAGAAAATTTTCTCGAGGTCGATCGAAACGACCGAATTTTCCTGGGTCAGCACGAAATTAAGCAAGAAATTGTGCGATAAATCAAGCGATGCGCCACGTACGCGAGCAGATTAGCCACCGACAAATGGGACACCGTGAAATAGAGGTGCCAGAGGCCAGCTGTGACCAGGAGATGACAGCCTCTGTACCATTCGTCGATCTACCGTGATCAATGCAGATTTTTATGCAGCTTCATATTTTTATTAACACAATTAAAAAAAAAAAAAATGGAATCTACACTCCTGTTCTTAAACACTGCGACATCTGTTGATTTCATACAGAACGTTGATCCAGATTGCTGGAAGAGTAATTAATCGATCAGAATTTTATATTTGCACAAAAAAAGACGATTCTAAACACACGATGAAAAGTTACGAAAACTATTCGCAGGAATTTTACAGGATTGCAGTGAATTACGAATTATACGCTGGCGGCTACACAATTTTTTGCTTGAAATTATGTTAGAAGAACATCGAGTGAACAAAATTGGCCAAAATTGAAATCTGGCTTGTGGAAGCATTTCTAGCAGCCTGTGGTCAAATAACAACATACAGAACGTAACGCGAAATATGACAGAAAATCAAATATAGCAAATACAGTCGAGAATCTAATAATATTCTAATAATATTTTTATATGTAATAATACAATAATGTTAAAATTGACTAAAATAATAATCGACAGATATGCAATGAATAGAAACGTTGAAAACAATCGATGTTTGTTATACGATTGCAGAGAAATATTTATTACGATATTGACATACAAGTTCGTCAAGCTTGAGGTTCCAAACTAGGTTAAATGAACTAACTGAAGTGCTTGTAAAAAACGTACCAATGAGGATAGTAGAGAATTGAAGTGCATTTTCTCCCTCTAAATAATTATTAATAATGCCAGAAGGCAGAAAAGGAAGTATAAGTGGCAATAAACGTCAGTTAATTACTTCTCAGCTTTTGTCTATGCCAACCATCTGAGTCTAAATGAATGGAACATTGAGTTTCCTTTACAATTAAAAGCTGGCACATACGAAGCTTTTCTGCAGGCAAACTTCTATTTTCCACGAACTTGGACTATTTACATTAAAACGTATGTTTCCTCTTTCTCCTGAAAAATTGTTTCTTCGCAATTACAGCGTTTTCTACCATTATTATTCGACCGTTTCTCGCGTTTTGCCTAGTTTTTCTGTAAATGTCCTAATACCTACGAACGATGGTATACGCAAAGATAGGTTTCAGCTATTAAAAATTATAACAACTGCGTCACTTTGTATACTTTTGATATATTTCTCCATGTTACGTACATTTTGTACGTTCTCGGATTCTTTAATTTCTCATATAGCGTATGGTATTGGAAAATATTATTATTGGCTTCTTTCGAAGGTTGGTAAAGGGCCGAAGGAAGAAATATTGAAATTTGTCTGCGATTCAAAAGCGATTTTCTGCTGAATGATTCAACGATGGAGGTTCCTTCTTTTATTTCGGCTCTTTGTTTTCGAAGATACGCGGCCACATTGCAAACGGTGAAATCTTTTATACGGGGTGGAGTGGCTGGCATTGTTATTTTAAAGTGTCTGCGTTGTTCGTTGATTCAGAAATAGAATAGTATCGAAGATATTGGCGCGGCTGTCGGTTTGCATCGCGAAACGAACCGAATTTTTCGCCACTTCGGTGTAATTCCTTCGGGGCTTCGTCGTAAAGGCGTAAAAAATTGGCCGGTGAAACAAGCGTACGTTTGTCTCTGCTAAATAATCGTCGCAACGTAAACTATCGCGATCCTGAGGGTCTAAGCCAAACCGAGTTTTTCGGGGCTCAAGAACAACGATTCTTGGCGATTTTATTGTAGAGAAGAAAAGTATTCTTGGAAAATGTGATACAATTGTCACAGGTTAGTCCATAAGTTCGAGTATGTTTATTTTTAGATAGCGTGACTTATTTGGGAATTGAATTGAAACCTAAGTTAAATGGAATTTTTCAGAACTGCAGAATAATTGTTCGGATAATCGTTGTAAAAATTGTAACAAAGTAATAGCTTGCTAAATAATTCCGTGGTAGCATAAAATATTGCGACTTAGTGAACGTAACACGACGAAAATTAATTATCCCATTATCGAGATGGCAGAGTTCCAAATGCATAGTCAGAAACCGATGCATATAGCGGAGAAAAAACGCGTGAAACTATACAGATCTAACAGATCTAACGCAAGATATACGCGTATTCTGGCAAATTGAAGAAACAAGTTCCCTCGCTAAATTATAAAGTGTCAACCCATCAACTGGGAGTCTTAAACGTCAAATTAATTCGTCATTCAGGTTGTCACTGTCTTAGACGCGATAAGTTATATCTCTGAAGACCTTCTATATTCACGCACATCGTGAAATTGTTGAAAGTAAAAGTCGATTTATATATTCACCTACGTAATTAAAATTATTCTTCCTTATGCAATTTTAACAGCGACAAGGGACGACTGTGTTAAAAAAGAAAAATAGAAGAGAAGTCAGTTGGAAATGTTGAAAATAGATAAAATGGCCACGTTTATCGAAATAGCTTCGATCGAGCGTAAAAGCAAAAACTTTCGTACGAGCAGGAAGCTTAGAATTCGATTAAAATATTTTTACACTGAACGACGCGAGGAAAACGGTGGATAATTAAAGGCGATGGAACGTTTCGAGAAAATTGAAATTCGATTACATATTTGTAAAAAGTAGATACGAAAAGGAAGAAGAAATTTTTGTCAGGAGAAACGAATACCATGCGATGCAATTGGCCGAGAAAACTGAGGAAATATCGGAGGATGTAGAATTTCGCTTGGGACGCTTTTATAATAAACGAAATGGAAAGAAAGGAAGACAATTTTTGAAAAAATCAATGGCAACTTGACAAAGCACGGAAAATGATAAAAATTAAAACTAAAATAGTAAAAGATTCAAATTCATTTGAGACGATTTTTTAGTAAACGAAATTAAAAGAAAGGGAAAATCTACGATAGTTGGATGAAAGAATGAAGAACGACAAAAACGTTGGAGCACTTTCGCGGAGAAATCGGTGAATAATATTCGCGTTTCTGGTGATTTACGAATTCTCTGAAGTGTCAGTGACGCATAAATAATTTTACTCGTCGCTAAGCATCAGCGTGTTAAACATGGGGCGAGAAGAGCGGTGGTAGTTCGCCGACCGACACGTTAAGTGCTATCAATAACAGTTCATTCGTCTTTGTCCTGATATAAAGTTGACCGCTCCTTTGACACGTTTGTTAAACTGGTTACCATCGACTTACTAATTATCCGTACGCGCCTCAACTTTCTCATAATTATATTTGGATCTATAATTAAATTACTACGCTATAAACATACTATAATTACCTCTTAATTAAAAAATAACTATACCATGCTGTAATATACTAATAATTCCATAAATAATGCCACAACAATTTCTTCGTTATATTACAAATTATTATAACGTAGATATTCTATACAGGGTGGTTGGTAACTGGTGGTACCAAAAATTTTTTTTTTTAATTTTTCCATCGAGACAACGATCTACAGTGAGATCCGTTATAACGAGACGCGATAAAGTGCACGCGTACCGAGCGAAAATTCAAAGTCGATTTTCTCGAAAACAAAGCCTCGAACGAAAAATTGTTATTCTATATTTTCGACTTCTTTTTTCGCGTAGAATCACCCCCTTTCCGCTTGTACCGCCAGTTACCAGACACCCTGTATATTCCTACTATAAATTACTACAAATTAATTACTATTTATCATAAATAGCAAGTGTTAAACTTAAAGGGGAAAACGATCCGATTAAAATTTCCAGGTGATTCCTAATAATTGTCGAGACCTGGTTATCGACTTTTCAAACGGCCGCTGTAAAATATTTTGTAACGAGAAAACTTCATTCAAGCGTATTCTCGTTAAAGCCCATCCGACATTACCGAGAAAACAACTTTTCTACAAGGAGTATTAATTACCGGGATACTTGTACGTCGACTTTGCTCCAAACTGTTGATTAAAGAGTACAGTATACACACTGATAAATCGCCTTCGTCGGCGTAGCTCGGCAAATTATTGAAAAAAGTAGTTCAGACAGAATTTTCCGAAACTTTTACCGTAAAGTATACTTCGCGTGACCCCTCTACCCGGAGTCTCGAAGAAAAGCGGTAAATTGAGCCAGCTTCTTCGCCAAGAACCCTTTCAACATCCTCGCAGCCTCCACAAACACGATCCACTTGCCTCGAATTTTCTGACGAGAAACAATTTTCTAAAAAGGAATATTAAACCTGAAATACCATGTACTGTAGCGTATTACGCAATATAGAAAAATATATACAGAGCATACCGTACACTGCAACCGTGAAGCTATTCTACGTGAGAGTTAAGCGTGCGTTCGAGTTTATCAACGTAGCAACCACTTCAAACAATTTCAAACATAGACGTGGTCTTCCCACGATAAAAGCAATTCTCTAAGAGGAAATACTAAAGCTAAAATACTATTTATATAGTATTTATACGTTATATTTATACAGTATATTCTAGATTCTAAGCAAGAAAACATTAGAAACAGCAGTGAAACGTATGTTCAAAGATATACCGTTACGATATTCTAGACTTCAGCTCGACACATAAACACTCGAATAAATATGCAAAATCTTCTGTATAATTCAATCTATTAGTCAGTTGTGTAACTCAGTTGTGTAATTCGATTCTCGTGGACGAGACCTCAACGCTATCGAGAATAGTCCAACACAGAGGAAACTTGGCCAGAAGCTTCCAGCATAAGGCTGCTCGATTCACCCTTTCGTCCTCCGGGAGTACCTCTATTAAAAAGAACCCCAAGAAATCGCCCCTAAAACGTATCCTAAAAATCAGGCTCTCCTTTCACAACAAGGTTTTCCCCTCGAGAAAACAGCTTTTCCCCTCGTTCGGCCGCGAACCTTTCTCGTTCCCCGAGGAACGATCCACCCCGCGTCTCATTTTTCCATGGAACAAACAGAGGACGAAGAAGCTGAAGAAGTAGTAGAAGAAGAAGAAGAAGAAAGAGAGGAAAGTTTCCAACAATAGAAACGAAGTACACATGGCCCAAGAAGAGAGCAGACGGGTCTCGGTCGCGAGCTTAAACCCCGATGCATCCCGCGTCTCCGGATATATATCCTGTCCGTGGCCGGTCGGCCCGTGCAAATATTGGACGGACGTGGAATTTCGGGTATATTTTAAGAGATCCATCTGGCGGGGCCGGAGAACGTTCCAAGAAGCAATTCCGATCTTTACGATGCTTATTCTCGGGGCGAGCAGGGAGGAGGCGACGATGCATGCCGACAAAACAACTGAATACCGGTCTTCTTGTCCTTCTGGGGGTGACTTCTTGCGTTTCGGCCGGTTGCTTGCGAATCTTTCGAGACCTAATCCCAATTTGCAAACCTAAACTGAATCCAGTGTCTTTGATAAGCGTAGGTATCGTCTTCTTGCTTTGGGATCCTATACAATATACAGTTAACTTAAGGGTGAGTTGTTCCGTTCATTTAACGGATATATTTTGTGTTTCGCTTTTTCTAGAAAATCTTCTAGAACGACCAGATACTACGTCTGTTTTTATTCTTCCGAACATATCTTCTTGTGCTTCGGTTCGTTGCTTGGAAATTGTTGGCGGTTCTAGCGTCTTTGATAAACGTACATATCGTCTTCATGCTTGGGATTGTATAGAGTTGACTTAGGGGTGAGTTATTTTGTTTACTCTTCTGTCTGTTTTGACGGCTATCTTTTGTATTCTGACTCTTATAGGATTGGAATTTTAATTTCAGCGACAAGATGTTCCGGCTTGCGTGGAGTCGGTTTAAGCCGCGGGCTGTTTCGTTCGTCCTAACGACTTGAGATCTAACGAAATACGTAAAACAGGCCATCGCCAAAACAGGGAAAGGTGAACCTTCTCGAAGAAGTAATCAAGAAACCACTCGATCCGAGTCACCTATATGCGATAAAATTCTAATTGCTTCAAACAACCCTAAATCTTCCTCAACGCCTACCTGTGAATCTTCCAAACCAGTGAACAGAAAATGATAATTCCATGAAATATTACGTAATAAATATAGCGTGAATCTCATCGAACTCGAAAAATCGACGCGTTTGGAGGAGAAAAATGGCGGCCACGGGAGGAATCCTCGGTTCGCCACTTTTTCCCCTCAAGGTCGGAAATCGGCGCGAGTCACCTCCTTGTCCCTCTTCCATCTCCGCTGGTTCCTCCGGTCAACGACGACCTTTGCTTTCCTCCTCCTTTTCTCCTTTCCCTTTGTTCCTTCCTCCACAACCATCCTCTCACGCTCTTTTCTCCTCTTCCTTCCTTTTCTTCTCTGTTTTCCTCTCTCTCTCTCTCTCTCTCTCTCTCTCTCTCTCTTCCTCTTTTCTTCTACCATTACCATTCTCTATCTTCTTTCTCTATTCGACTGGCAGAAGGAACGTACCACCGGTGTGTGTTGCGTGTTTGAATGTCAATGACGGCCACGGTTCGTGTGTTTATCGGCGGAGATTCGGCAGCCTTGGTAGGCGCTAAAATTCTCACTTTCGGTCTCGTTGAGGTCGGCCCGTCTGCCCGGTCCGAAATTCCGGACACTGATTCACCAAATTGGGACTCGTACAGTCCGCGTCCACGAATCTGGGCTAACCATGATACACCGATTCGTCTTCTTCGCGAGCTCAACCGTGTTTCTTGTAGACGAGTCTACCGCGGGGAGGACAATCCGCGGATAAACGTGGTTCTGATGTTTCGTGAATCAATTTTAATTGGACTGGTTATAGCTTCCAATGACGAAGGAATCTTGCATAATTTGTTTTTATATTAATCCTCCGTTACCTAACACCTTGAGCTATTTCAAAATCCCATTCCTTGCCAGATATTAAAATACATTTTCCTTCTATCAAGAGATGATTCCTCGTTAAATTCCCAACGAACCACTCGTCTATTTTACGTGATTATTCCTTGGATCGATTCCCTACAGCTTAGCTCGTCAAGCTGCAGCGAGATCGCATCCCTTATCGTATTAAAATCCAACGTTTCTCTGTCATACAGAAAATTTCCAACGAATCGTTCGTCTATTTTATACAGAATTTCTCGAAATCAATTCTCTTTAAACTTCCTCGGAATTCCATCCCTCGTCACAACACGTAAAACACATCTGTTTCTCGATTATACGGAAAGCTATTTCCATTGGAGATTTCTTAAAAAACTATTCGTCTATTCTTTTGCCGAGATATCGCGGAGAAAAGAAGCGAACGATAGCACGTCCGCCAGACGATCTCTCGGTTGTGTGTACTTTGGCGGGTACGCACGTTTCGCTGCGCTCACGTTTGCCCAACTATTCAGCGAGAAGACAGCAACCTAGGTGATAAACGGCCACTTTGGGATAGGTCAATCAGAGACGCGGGCACACAGCTTGGACTCTTCGACGGCCAGAGATTTTATCGACGCGAACTTTGCGCCACGACTCGAAAATAAACCGGTGCTGTGTGCATGTGGATACACACAACACATAGGAGGCGACGAGCAATAGCCAGAACCGACCAACGGGCCAACCATTTCTCGTTTATTCTTTAATCGTCGGCGTTTCTTTCGTTCACATCCAGCCGTCTAGAAGAATGGAGACGTTCTACCTTTTTGTTTGCAAAGCAAAATAAATCTGCGGATTTTTCTTTTATTTGTCGCCGGTACATCGTACACGTTTATGTAAATTTATATATTTTTCTAAAGAAATAAAATACGAATGTACAATGATTTTAGCGTAGACTGCTAATAGAATTTATCTCACCCTCTAATTTCTATATTGGATTTCTTATTTGGTAGTTTTAAACTCTGTTGTAATATTTTATCGATACGTGTATATTTATTTATTTGTTTATTTCTTCCTCGAATTTTTATTTTAACTGATAACAATTGAAGCTTCTTCTGCTTCGTCGAAAATTTATAGCTGCGACATGTTATCTCGTAACATGAAGTCACGTTTCTCAATAAAATTGTAGTCCAATCTTAACTTTAATTCCTTCAATAAAAAAAATTAATGAAAATATATGCCAGTTCGTTTGAAACACGATTTACGTATAATTTCTGTATATTCCAATATTCTTTGTTTAATGAAATACTCGACCGAAAGAACAATTAACACTTTACCCAGCGGAAGCCTATTAATAGGATTTTCGATGGCAACGCTCATCGACCGCGAGCATATTAATCGACTTTTTACCACACTAACGACGTATCGTGAATTCGTAGCAAGTTCGGTCACGGGCGGTAGATTAAAACGTCAATTGGAGGAAAAACAGAGAAAATCGAGACAATTTCAAAAACCTATAAGCATGGAAGAAAAATCGTTGCTCATTGAATGTAGGAGCTTGTAATTGTAAATCTTTTTCTAACGTTTACTGTATCCTCGATACTCTTAAAAGGGATACGAAGATGCATTGATAAGTCCTTGTAAAATATTCCTCTTTTCTTCTCGACTTTTTTCCTCGGCAAAGTTTAGAGCGTAAAACACGGCAATATAAAAAGTTGTGAATTTCTGTTTCACGAAGCTACGCGCGTCACAGAGGCGAGCGTTCGGTGTTCGACGCTCGATTTTATGAGTTTTCGCAAGGTTATCGGTAAAAACGTGCCCTCTGCCAGATAGATAACGAAAATAACGCGCTTTGAAACAATGCAATTTAACCACGCACCTGATACGCTATCGGCCTGCAAAAGGAGCATGATAACTCAATGCGAAGGTTGAAGATAACGTTGCTGGCTGACAACAAAATATGAATGCTCTTTCGAAATTCAGTCTTGGTTAACGCGATGAGCGAACAGCACGCTCTACGTATCGGTGAACACCTACGGACTTCCTTCTGCAAAATAGCTATGATGCCATTGCTTCGAATTCCGTTTTACGCTCTCGGTCTTAAATCCAAGTAAATGGAAAATTATGTAACTCTTTGTGTACAGACTTTGCGGTTAGCCTTGGGCAAATAACGGATGCACAATATTTTCCGTTTTATATTATTTTATCGAATTACGTATGATTTATTTTGTTCTATCAAGACAAAGATTACAACGATCGACAGATTAGGTTTCACGTTTGTACAATGAAGCGTCGTTGTAAAAGACGTGTCTGTAAAAGAAAGACACTTTTCTTTTCACATTGGGAACAGAAGAATCGAAAATTCTATTAGCTTATATATATATATAGTTATATTAATCGCGTTAGTTTGACAATGAGCTATTCGAATATCTAAGACTGTATGATAAAATAACGACGACGATGGATGTAGTTAATTAATAAAGAGGAGAAAACAATGTCTTATAAAGTACGGTAAATATCGAAAAGTAAAGAAAGAAGGATATTATCGTAGAAAAATCCTGAGCCGTACATGAAACTTTTATTAAATAAAATGAAATAAAATATTAGCTGAATGAAATATGTTATATATGTAATATAGAAACTCCTCCTTTTGCAAAATAATGACGATATCGTTGTAGTTGAAATATTATACTATTTCTTAATTTCTTTTTATTAATTCTAATTATCTAATTATTTATTGATATAATTAATGTTATATATGTAATATACAAACTCGTCCTTTTGCAAAATAATGACGATATCGTTGTAGTTGAAATATTATACTATTTCTTAATTTCTTTTCATTAATTCTTAATTTTCTTTGAAATTGTATTTAGTCGAAGTTAATAGGAAACTATAAGGACTTTGCGTATAAAATTTGAAAAAGATATTAGCAAGGGACGATGAAAAAATTACTTCAGTTTGATTGCAACAGTCATTGTATTGGCTTGGCAACTAAGTGATTGCGGATTTTGTCAATACCACCTAATGGCAAAATCCGCAATCACTTAGTTGCCAACCCAATAGCTTCGCTATGTTCTCGTCAGAAAGTGTGCTTTTTTCTCGTTTATTTTAATCAGAGATTCGAAGATGGTATCCCACTGGGGGTAGCCATCCACATGTTATAATACTATATCACTAAGCTATAATATTTTACCAAATGTCCTACTGGACAAATTGTAAAATGCAAATAAATAAATAAATAAAAAAAAAAATTTTAATCAGAGAATTTCGATAGAAAATTCTTCTTCTGAATTGAATGTAGCTGTAGCTACAAATATATTCCATGTATGAGAGTAATATAATACGAGTTTAATATATTTGATATTAATATAATACGCGTAATATATACGAAGATTCACGTGTCTATCGACGGAAAAGTGATTTGCGAAAATGTGTACAATTACGAGAAACGCGTCAGATCTCGAGAAACGTCAAACGAGAAATGGCAGTCGTGGAATCGTCAGTGACCAGTTTCTAAATTATTACCGTTTCTATATAACTCTCATCGTCCTCAATAACAGCTGAGCTCGATTATTGGTGAGTTTCCTACCAATTACGAGGACTGGTCGTCGCGGCTTTTCAAACACACGAGCCATCAAACTGGAAAAACTGAAGAATTCGAGGAATCTCAATTCATCTGAACCAACACCACGAACACGTAATAGCTCGAGCAAGCTTTTAGGTTAATCGATGATTATTCCATTCTGATATCATCCGTATAATTCAATAATTTAAAGAGTACAGACAAAAAGTGATAAGAAAGTGACGAGACTTTTAATTTGAAAAGATTTGTAGTATAAATTTAAACTTTGGTATTTTCTAAGAATCTGCTTATGTTTAGGTAGAAATATCAAGATATTAGATGTCATCGATGAACAAAGTTTGTATTGGCACTAGCAAACTTTGCAAGATTATGGATAATAATTTCAGTTTGATATCATCCGTATAATTTAATATAATAATTAAAGCTCATATGGAAGAGTAAAGTAAAGTTCGATACAGGTCTTTCTATACCTTAGTGAAAAGATATTTATGTCATATTTCAAAAATTTCTATGTACCATACACGCGACAAATGGTATAATATAAATGGCAAATAAATGTGACAATTGAATACCCGGATTATTACCAAATACGTAGACAATAGTATACAAGGTTCGTTAATTTAGATCATTTAATTGAAAAATATGAAAAATAGGAGAATAGAAAATACGAAGAATAAAGGAATAAAAAGATATTGTAAAAAATTGAAAGTTGCCGGTGAAGCTAATTCGATGACTAGAAACTACATCAAATGTGTTCTACTCTTCCTATACATACATATTCAATAATAATAAAAAAAAAAAAAATACACGCGTATCATTCTTCTACTCGACCCTTCAATTATTAAATTCCACCATGTTCCACGTCTCTCTCAATATCGCTTCCAGTTAAATGTATTCCACGTTTCAGAGGTTCTTTCTTTAAAGGCAGATTTCCAAGTCCAACAATCGAACGCGGTGGATTCCAAAGGAATTTAAATGTATTTCTTTTCTTTTATCTTTCCTTCTTTCCTTTTTTTTTCTTTTTCTTATATTTAAACAAAGGTTACAGAGGTAATTGAAATTGTCGTCAGGGGCAAGGGAAATATATAGACGGTATAAATAGAAGACATTGAGTAAAAGAGGCTGTCGAAAATGCGCAACTGGCAGCAATTGGTTCCGGTTACCGATAACTTTGCCATCAGCCTTGACTTCGAGATTGGAACGTTGTTGCGACGACGCGACTGTGCAACACTGACAGACCGGCGAGATTTTCGGAGGTGAGAAGAGATTCGAGTGAATGGCTGCTGATGCTGTGTTTTCTTTGGCCGTTTAGGTGAGAATTCTCTCACCTGGCTAACCGCCGAATCATTCGATTTGGAATATTGGAATCGATATTAATTGGTCGAGACGGTGGAAATATTACGAATTTACTGAAACTAGGAAAACAACAAATATTAAGACGCTTGGAATACTAGGAAATTACTGGAATGCTGGAAATATTGGAAATACTGGAAGTAATGTAAATACTAGGAATATTGGGAAATTGGGAATATTTTTTGAATCATTGGAAAACGTTCAGAATATTGGAAATAACATAAATACTAGGAATATTGGAAAATTCGGAATGTTTTTTGAATCATTGGAAACGTTCAGAATATTGGAAATAACATAAATACTAGGAATGTTGGAAAATTGGGAATGTTTTTTGAATCATTGAAAAACGTTCAGAATATTGAAAATAACATAAATACTAGGAATATTGGAAAATTGGGAATGTTTTTTGTATCATTGGAAAACGTTCAGAATATTGGAAATAACATAAATACTAGGAATATTGGAAAATTCGGAATGTTTTTTGAATCATTGGAAACGTTCAGAATATTGGAAATAACATAAATACTAGGAATGTTGGAAAATTGGGAATGTTTTTTGAATCATTGGAAAACGTTCAGAATATTGAAAATAACATAAATACTAGGAATATTGGAAAATTGGGAATGTTTTTTGTATCATTGGAAAACGTTCAGAATATTGGAAATAACATAAATGCTAGGAATATTGGGAAATTGGGAATGTTTTTTGAATCATTGGAAAACGTTCAGAATATTGGAAATAACATAAATACTAGGGACATTAGAAAGTTAAATGGTAAAAGCAGTGGAAATACTTGAAGTCTGGAGAATATTGGGAATATCGAAAAATGCAGAGTACTGGAAATATTCAAAGTAATGGAAACTCTGAGGATACTGGAAGGTTAGAAATACTTGGAATATTGGAAATATTAAAAATTTTATAAATATTACAGACACCTAAAATGAAGAAAAACTATTGGAAATTTTCAAAATTTTCTCTCGTAATCGATAATATCAAATATATCCAAACTTGTTCTCATTATTATAAATTATAGCTTTTTAGGGATATCGAAAGATATTTGTGTCAATTATTTTTTATGTACAATACAAATATCAGCTTTCATCCACAAAGTGGCGTTCGAATTTTTAGATTTCATCCATCTGTTTCATCCAATTTTTCGCTCTGTCCTCCAACTGCTTATTTTCACAACTGTCCTATGATATTGGTGGTAAAAAATTGTGCTTTTGTAATTCTTTGGAATTTAGAGAATGACGTCCTATAAATATTTTTCATATTCTGAACTATACATCAATTGGCCATTTCCTATCATTCTGCCCTAAAGAAAATTGTTGATGACATAATCTTTTGAGAATAATATGGCACGAGCAAGTTTGTTAAAATTAACTATCATACAGAAGATATGTCGTAGCTTGTAGTTTCTTTCACAGTAGAAAATTGAGGACTTTCGAGACATGGGACGAAAATTTCGAAATACCTGGGGCCGCCTAAAAAATTACCTGAGAATGACTAAAGGTTCGCTAATGCATTGACTTTCTCCAAAGGATCAAGGAACTGACTACCTGCGATCGATCGAAGTATCTGGAACCAACCCTCATAAATATTTCATCCATCTTTCACAACATAAATTTCTCAAAATCTTCTTAATAACAGTATTAGGTATCTTTTTTATAACTTCTTTCGCCATCGAACTGCTCTAAATTCATCTAAAAATCCTTTCCAGGTATTCAACCTCTCGAATGTTTCAGAAAATTCAAAACTTCCTGCAAAAATCTCTAGCAAATTACTTCGCCATCTACCTACAACTCGAATATATAATCGAGACGATAAAAAATAATTACAGCTGATTAAAAATAATCGAAACTTTCACGAGCGCCGTAAGACAAATCTACGAAGAAGCTGATCGTTCTCCAACAAGATAACATCTTTGAAATCTTTCGCATGCGAGAGAAAAAAATCATCCCAACGATCTCCCGAAGAAGATCTATGCGGAGAAATAAATGTCAAAGCAATGTCTGTCGATCGGACAGAGAATTTCACTGAAGTAAAAATCATCAATTGGTTTTCCACAAGGAGAACATCTTCCAGATCTACTTTATACGAGAGAAATCTAAAGATTTTCGGGAGAAATCGGTCTGCATCAAGAGGAGGCCTCCGACATTTTTCGCATACGAGAGAAATCTAGTAGAGTAGCATTAGAGATCGTTGGAAGATTTTTGACAAAATTTTCCAACAATTTCCAGAGAGATCGTCAAGGTCGTGATCCATCGAGCACACCTTCCAGATGTTCCGCGTACGAGTGAAATCTACTACGGAAAATCTTCGATATTCGAGAACTGTTCCAACAATTTTCCACAGATCCGGCAGACACTTTTCCAACATCTCTCACGAATCTACACTACGTTATCACAAATCGTGTAAAATCCATCATACCTTCGCTAAAAGGAAAATCATGAAAAAATGAATCGTCCGAAAACCTCATGACAAATTTTTCTACGAAGCAATTTGACCATCGTTCGATTCGAAATCCGTGAATGACTATGTGCAAAAGCGAGAAAACACGATGCTCAGGTTGGACCAGGCCGCGAGGAAATCGCGCCGCGACCGGATATACGACGATAAAACCGAAAGTAGCGTGACGTGGGCCCGTTGCTCCCCCTTTTGTCCTCTTCCCCCCTTATCTCCCTCTCTCTACCCGCTTTACATTCGTTCGTTTATGCTCTCGCCAAGGTTGTGTTCCGTGTGACCATGCCCAAAGCCATGTCGTATATATGCAAAGCAAATGCAAGGTCGGTCGCGCGTGTCTCTGCCGCGTCTATGCGCGATGGCGCGCTTGTATCCGTCTCCGTGGGGCCCCTCTCGTTGCACGCAAACATCACGACCACGCGATACGCTACCAGAGAGGAGTATGCATGTAATCTGGGAGGCAATGACGTGGCCCAAAAAACGGTGGCTTCGTCAAAATCCCCAGCGCCCCTCCGCATAAGTCTTCCTTCTCTACGCAGACTTCTCTTCTCTCTTCTTCTTTCCTTTTCTTCTTCTTTTTTTGTCTTTCTATTTTTTTCTGTTCAGGAGAACCGAGCAAACGGCGAAACTGGACCTTGAGGCCCCGACGACGTGGACACTGAGCTGTACTCTGTGTAGTTCTTGTGCTATAACATTTTAAGTTAACGCGAAACAGGCAAACGTGGTTGCGGGCATTTTTTAAATACCGAGCTGTGGAACGTAGAAGCATGAAGAAAGTTAAAGTATTTTGTAACGAAAGATCGAAGGACTAGGAATGTTGGAGTATCGAGTAGTGGAATGTTGATGGAAATTGTTGAGTATCGAGTAATGGAGAATTGAGTTACTAGTACAATGTAGAAAGATTAAGAGTACAAAGTATCGAGTATTAGAATGTTGCATAGGGAATATTGGAGAACTGAGTAGTGGAATATTGGATAGAGAATATCAAAATTTCATTCAGTGTTGGAATGTCGAAAGCTTGCAAATATTAGAATATCCAGCAGTGAAATGTTGCATTGAGAATACCAAAGTATCGTGTAACGAAGAATTGAAAATTTTTGAGAATCGAGCAGTGGAATGTTAGAAGACTGAAGGTATTAGGGAGATATTAGGAATATTATATTCCAATGTTGAAAGATTAAGAATGTAAAAATACTGAGTAGTAGAGTGTTGAAGTATTGAGAATTTTGAAGTGTCCAGTTGGAATATTAGAATGTTGCATCGAGAATATTGGAAAACCGAGTACATACTGAACTATCAAAGTATCGAAAAACGTTGAAGAATGTTGAAGGATTAAGGAGTTTGGAAGGTTCGATTGTTATTATTAAAACAGCAATATGAAACTGCATAAAATTCAGCAATTTAATGCTAAAAAGATATCTGTGCTTAGTGACATCTATTGGAAAATCTCAACGCTAATCCACTCCATAAATTACGCTAATCTAATCTAGTATCTGACCGTGTCAAACCAAATTCCCTACACCGCAGATCCGTCACCAACGACAGCAACAGCCTCGTCGTTCGTCGTTTTATGAATAATTCACGACGACGATCCGACAGACGAACGCCGAAACGTTAGATCATGCTTCGGTTTTCCACGATCTACAGAGTTTCTGGCACGGGAATCTTGTTCGTTCGTTGCATTCGATGGAAGCCGTCAAAGCAAACTAGTGTTTTTTTCTTTTTTTTTTCTCTCGCACGTAATTCCAGCAACAACGTCGAGACTTCAAAGCGGCGATACGAGAACTCTTGTTTAAACCATTAATCCTTCGGACAAATCTGTCTAACACGAGCAGATACAAAGAGCAAAAGCAGCAATAAAAAAAGAGAGAAAGAAGAAAAGAAAAACCGACTTTCTTTCGATTTCTTATACTTTATTTCGTAGCGGAAATAAGCGCGCGTAAATCAAAATTTACTTCCCAGCGAGAATGAAACTGCCGTATGAAAACCTTGCCAGAGGAATATCTTTTTATGCGAACTACAGATTGGAATCGTCTTTTTCATTTTTCACCGACGAATCACGAGATCTCTGGAGATTCGCGAGAGGAAGAGGAAGAAGAGAGCAGAGGAGGATTCTATGCGTTGAAACGCGGTTAAAACGCAGACGAACACCTTGCGTTCCAGCACCGAGGCTGCTGTAAATGCTCGGCCTTGAACGGTATTTATCGACCCGTTCTGCATACTAGATTCGCAAATAAGCTGATTCATTATAAGCGATCTCGCGTTTTCATTCATCCACCTTCTTCCACGGAATCTTTCACAGATCGGAGAATACTCTCCGTTGTATCGAAGATCGAATCTTGTTCCGAGCATTCTTTCCTCTCTTTTCTTTTTGTCTCTCTATTTTTAATTCCTTTGTGTAAAACCACGTTATACGATCGAATCATCTTGCATGCAACGTTTTATCATTTTTTCGGCTACGAGCACGTTATATGATCGATTCATTTTGCACAGATCTTTCCCTTTTTTTTTTTTTTTTTTTCTTAAGAGAATATTATATGATCGAATCGAGTTTCGCATATGACATTCCTTTCCTTCTTCTTCTTTTTTACGAGGAATTTTAAAATTTGAACAATTCCAAAGAATTCAGAAGAATTTTCGAATTGGAGGATCATAGATGACCATGGAGTCTTCTTAGATGGACTTTTTTTTATGTTCCTTGCGAAGGAGCGCGTTATATTATCGAATTGTCTCGCATAGATTTTCGCTTTTAACCATTTAAATTTCCTTTTCGCTTGTGGAAATTACCTTTTGTGGTAGAAGCGAACCAACGTATAACATAAAAAGTGTATCGTTTCCATAATTAATTAAAACGTATGATATATAAAAATATGTCGTATAACAGGGATAAGGTATTCGCTATAACGTGTAATATATTTATAAGAGAAACGCAAATATCCATTTAATTCCTATCTTTTGAGTTACGCAGACGAAACTTCTGAATGTTTCGCCAATCTGTCCGAGATAAAAATTCGATCGTTTAGCAATGTCTGGACATCAGGTTCTAGCACCTCATGCCGCTGACCTGGTCAGGTAAATAATCAGCCTTTTTCCTGGAAGCAACGTCCACCACGAGTTGCTATGCAGCTTCGCCGCGTTTAGCAAACTGACGTTTGACGTTAACCAATCAACCCTCGTGGCTACTCTCTCCTTCTCTCTCTCTCTCTCTCATTCTAGTCGATGGGATTGAAAGATTCCATTCGAATATTTTACCTTTCGGTATACTTTCCACTGGAATATTTTCTTAAAAATATTCTTCTATAATATGAAGATGCTAATCTGGGACACACGGTAGACGGAACATTCAACGTTATCGATTAAAGGTGGCGAGTTTTGTTTGTAAAAATAAGTACAAGGATCACGAACGAATAACAATTCAATTCACGAACGTCTCTTTCCTCCGCTTCACTCGTGTGAATTATCATCCTATTTAATTGGCCAATTTAAGAAATAGAAAAGACGAAAAAATAGTGGCGATGTTGGTGAATTCTTAATATAGCAACTTTATTATTTAAATATCATTAACTTTATGCTTCTACTATAAAATGACGTAGAAACTTAATATTCCAATGGGCCAAGGAACGTCCTAAAAAGCAAAACTAATAAAAAATGTGAAAATTAGTCGTGAACACGTCAGTCGTTCTCCGATAAAATCGTCAGAATAAAAGGCGAATAATTTATGAGGAGATTTCGAAGGTAAGTCGAAATTAGATAATTAGTATAATATAATAGCGTCATGGCAGACGCTACAAATCAATTTTCTGCAGTTTTTAGACGGCCCGCCATTCACGATAAACGATTCTGCAAACGTTTAGCACGGCCACGATAAAAACACGCTATTATCCTTTTAGACCATTAAATATCGCGTGCAATTTGTCCAACGATTTCACGAGTATTGGTTAACGAACGTAATCTCTTAAACGACAATATATTAATCCTTTTTGCTACAACTTTTGCTGGTATATCGATAAAATGAAAAAAAGAGAATAATTAATTTGCCGCCTGTCGACTTACTCGTTATCGACGATGAAGACGTTAATGTAATTCCGTGTTGGATTCTTACCTGAAACAAGAAAAAACACAACGAATATCTGGTTAATATATCTCGATCGTTCGTACGCCAAGAATTTTAGTTTTAGAAAGAAATAGAAGAAGAAGAATAAGAAAAGAAATTGTGCATATAGCGAGGAGACGCGGACGTGGTGTATTCATTCGTCCGATTTTTTTGCAACACAGCTAGGCAAACATCGTCTCTTGACTATTTTTACACCTGTTACGCAAAAACGTTCGTGCACTTTTTCACGGACGAACCGCGAATTAGCTGTTCTTTAAGGCTCTTTTACTGCAAAGATCTTCATCTGTTCGATTTCGTCATTTTTCTTCTCCTACGTAGTATCAGAATTCTTTGTGCTGAGATTATTATCCATGAATGTGTCATTGTTCGTTGTTTCGGTATTCGTAATAGATATTTTACGCTGTGCAGTGATCAAATTATTTCTAGCTTGTCGATAGATTTATTCGTTCAACTTGGCAATATCGTATATTTAAGAATCTAAGTTTCGTTAGGATAAGAATAATAATTTGTCCGAATTTAGAACCTTTCACCAAAATCTCCAAAGTTCTCCACTTATTTTCCTGTATCAATCTCTATCATACAGTTATATTACACCTTATATACTCATTACAAGACACCTTTCTGTATTATTATTCATAATTTCACCACCCTCGAACACGTAATTTCAAATTCCACCGATTCAAATCTCAACACCTAATAATTCATTTCTCCATTTTATGCATTTCTTATTAACTGTACTACCTCCAGTGTACAATTGTTTACAAGACACTCTATAAATCATGATCGATCTCTCAAGCAGCCCAGTATTCTATTTAAAATTCCAACAGTCGAAATCTCGGAACCTAGTGCAGCCAAAAAGACACCTATAGCATTGCCTTTGCAGTCGTGTCATCAATTACAAAGCACCTTCGTACATTATCATTATTTATCATTTCACCACGCCAATATTCAATTTCAAGTTCCAAGCACTCAAATCCCAATAGCTTTTGATCTATTTCTTCCATTTCACCTCACCCTCATTATTTATACGTATCGCATTTCCCATCGTTACAAGACACCCTGTACATTATAATGCACATTCCTACCACTACGGCACTCTATTTCAAATTCCAACGGTCGACATCTGGAAACGTAACCCAGCCGAAACAAGTCGAAATTCAAGCTCAACCCCCATTGAACGTCCTATCCGAGCTCATCGAGCTGCGCTGCATCGAACCGGGTCTATCTACGTCATTGTAGAACCACGAACCCTTCACCACGAAAGGAAAGCGGCTTTTCCAAGCCAGTGGCCCACATTCGGCCTACTATCAACGTCCATCCGCAAGCCACGGTTCCCACAATCGGCAGAGGTCGGCCTGTAATTCGTCGAAAAGCCTCGTCAATCATCCCTCTCCGGGGTAAACTTCCTCGAAGCCCACTCTCTCGCTCTACCTTCATCGACCATTTCCAAAGCGAGACATAGAACGTGGTAACACACGCGCCGGGAATCCTCGCTCCGGCGTTGCACGGCAATAATTAAGCCTGGAGAGAGGAGCAGGTGCAGTGCAGCGAGTGTTACACCCCACAACAGCCACCAGGTCCTTTTATCTTGGTTTGTCGGCCCACGAATAACGGGGATGTGTTGGCCCGTGTATACATTCAAAGAAATATATATATATATAGAGAGAGAGAAGGAGATACATATGTATATATTATCGCTCAGAAATGTAAGATATTCCTTACTTCTGATGTTCATAGGTTGTGAACGAAGATGAAACGAATGAGAAATTATACAGTGATATATTATTTATAAGACAGAGTAAAATAAGAAATAACACAGTTTGTTGGTTCGCTTCGGGTCACTGCAGATATTCGCGATTTAATTACGACAGAAAGGCGAATTTCAAAAATCATATGACTCCCTGTTTCTTCCATTTTTAATACGTATTCGTGACTCGTAATAATAAGCCTGGCTGTTTCCTTTGGAAAATATAGTATCTTAGCTTATCCGTCTAAAAGTAAATAAATACAAATGTTATAAATAATATAGAAAATAATGTAGCAAACATGGTATATTAAAGGTATAAGTAAATCAAAAAATAATATTTATAATATCCTCGTTTATTTCTACCCTTCGACCTGAAGAAATGGTCAGAGTGTAACGTCGCAAGTAACTCGCGTAATTATACCTACACATCAAGTATGTAAAAATGCATCAAATGTCCAATACACCAGGAATATTTTTCCTCTAAAAAAAAAAAAAAAAAAAAAATCCGAAAAAATTCTCTCTTGTCAAACGAACGATTCAAAAACTTTTGAGAGGTAGTGTATGTATAGAGGATTCAGTATATAGGATATATATTTATATATGTATATATACATATATACAGACGATGAACCGCGGCACTGGGCTACCTGGATGTACCTGGACCCCAGTGGTCCGCATTCCAAAAGTCAAGGACTCTCTCTCGAACTAATCCAAACGTCGGAGGCGCCTCTCTTTTCGCCACGTGCCTCTCCTCTCTTCTCCTGCGGTCTCTCGCGGTTCATCGCCGGATCGTTGCTGCCGGGCCTTCCAGAAAACGCTCGTAGATCATCATCGCGCTGGGCACCGCAACGATCGTCGATCCATCGGCCCCTGGGAGGATTGATGCCTTTTTCGATCCTCCTTTTGCTTCCTTTTTCTCCTTCCCTTCTTTTTTTCCTTTCTTGCCTGGCTTTTTTCTTCTTACGTTAGCCTCTTTTCGTGGTTCGTTTCTCCGGTGCTGAGTCGGTTTTTGGGGTAAATAGGACCGAAATTTGGACAGAAAATATATCATCGGACGCTTGGTTATTCTTCATCGACTGTTATTCACGTAGAAAATTGCCATTGACGTGCTTTCTTAAGTTTCAATCTCTAAGATGCGTTTCCTATTGTTCAGAATTGTCTCGAGTTCGAAGAAAGTACAACAATATTGTTATTTACACGAGCGATTCTTCGTTTTATATTAAAACTTTCCTTGAAATAGTTCGCAAGTTCACGTGGCCGTTGAAACGACGCGTGAAGATCCCTGGACTACGCTTCAGTTCAGGCTATTTTCAAAGCAAACTTGAAATTTGAAAGTTAACGATGCTTTTTTTAACGGGTCCAGATGATAGGATCCCAGTCATGAAATAAACATGCAACTTCTATACGCAACAATGAAACATTCTAAAAAAAGAGTTGCGTTATAAGGTAGATCGAATTATTTAGTATTTTCAACTTCTCGTTAATCTATTTTACAAATCTATTTAACAAAACGTTGACGTTAAAACCAGCAAAGTTTCTTTCGCGACTTACGGACGTAGGAAAGAAGAATCTTCTGAGTTCATCTCCAAGTTCATCGAAATGTCTTTCATCGATCCATCCAGCCAAAATTCTCTTTTCGACGAGATCTCGCGCGTTCGATGAAACTGCGGATGCGATGTAGCAACGAAAAAGCGGTTATAAGGACCGTTTTCTTTTCCAGGGGTTTACGTAACGCGACAGGGGGAAAAAACGTCCCCTTTCTGGCGGGAGATCGTTCTGCATTGTCACGGGCCGTCCGCGATTCGCTTGCGTGCGGATTGGCCACGGTGGAACCTTGGCTTTCGAGTTTCTTCTTTTGCTCTCTCTCCGTGCTGATGCAAGGATTTGGGTTTAACGAGGTTCCAGGGGTACGCGCACCGGTGCCTTCTTTGAGACATTGAAATCCCGCCTGCTCGATTCCAGATGGAAAGATATTTATTAATATAAATGTACGATCTTTTCTTGACTCAGTCGCCAAAGATATTGGAAACTTGATAAAACGCGATATCGATAGGAATTTGGTAGTATGAGAATGGAAAAATATTTCATGATATAAGTCTATTTATTATTTATTTGCATATATTAATAGTTCGTTGTTATAAATTAACGGATATTCGATATCATCGATCTATTAATTTATTTTTTAGATATGCAGATATTGCGGACCAGATAAAACGTGATATTAAAGGAGATTTGTTGAACTTTAACGCTAAAACCGTTAATAATGAAATATGCTACGTGGTATTTTACAAGAAACAAACCATTTTTGACCAGTTTTTAAATTTTGGAAAAAACGAATGGATGGTGTTTGGCTTATTAAGAGCCAAATGTTTCATCTCGATAGAATTGAGGTAACTTAAATAGATTATGTTTAATCCACAAAAAATCTAATCAAAGCGATACAATAAAAATAATAAAAATGAATAGAATAGTGTGTATAATTATAATAAGCTATAATAATGAAATATGCTACGTGGTATTTTACAAGAAACAAACCATTTTTGACCAGTTTTTAAATTTTGGAAAAAACGAATGGATGGTGTTTGGCTTATTAAGAGCCAAATGTCTCATCTCGATAGAATTGAGGTAACTTAAATAGATCATATTTAATCCACAAAAAATCTAATCACAGTGATAAAAATGATAAAAATGAATAGAATAGTGTGTATAATTATAACAAGCTATCTCGATAGAAGTGAACATCTGAATGCTTTTAGTAATTGCGAAATCAACAGATTTAACAAAAGAAAAATCTCTGTTTTAGCGTAGATGTAGCGGTAAAACGACAGAACATAGATGAAACGGATTCTTGGACACTGCTATGTAATTCCTCTTAATAAAATGATAAATGGACCGATAATTGCAAATCTGTATCGTCACTTATCCCAAATTATCACGATATTCATCCTTTTAGCCTATCGAATAAAACAGCATTAACACTGACAGTATGCAAATCCCTGCAGATGCATGATTATTTAAATTTTAAGCTGTCTCAGGGACGATGAAACCCGAAACGTACTTCATCGTTATAATAAAACTTTCATATTTATTCCGCGACTCGAACCCCATCATTTTCGTCCATTAACAAACGACATCTTCCACCTTACAAAAAAAAAAAAAAAAAAAGTTCCACAGACCAAACACCATAATTATTAAAATGCAGCTTTGTCTTATCGTTACGATGTTGAGTGGGTCATTTCATGGTCGAAGATGTTCATTCAGACGGAACGACAAAATTTCGAAGATTGTAATATTTTCTGATCAATTCAACTTCTAAGAGGCTCAATTAACGCAAGACTATTAAGCATGAATATTAATGATATAATAATAAAACACACGTTCAAAGTATTTTCCTCCTTTTGGTTAAAAATCTCCGAATGACACTAAAACGTTCGTTCTCGTTACTGTGACATAAAAAATGTCCATATTTTACGGACGTCCTTGAGCGCATGCACGAGTAACACAGTAAAATACACGTGTTGGCAAAAATTCGAGCGACCTAGGCGAAGGCTGAGTAAAACGATGCCTCCAGGCAAAACGGGATACGGCTATTCTCTTTCGGGTAACTATGCCGCTTCCGACTATGACACCGAAGGCCGACGCGAGAAATATCGAGGACCCGTTAGCTCAGCAAGCTACTAACTCACGTACACCACTATTCTTGCCTGATTTCCTTTTTATATTTCTTTTTCCTTCTAACTTTGACGTTTAACGTCTGGACTGGTATCAGAACCATTGGAACTACTGGCTTGGCAACTAAGCGATTGCGGATTTTGTCATTAGATGGTATTGACAAAATCCGCAATCACTTAGTTGCCAAGCCAATATTAATAATCACGTACTTTAGCAGAACAGTTGATCCGAGTCATGGGAAGAATTAAAGAATAAACCATAGAGAGACATTCTTCTATCATGATGTTGAAAACGTAATACAAATATCAATGTTTCGATAAAGTTGCATCAAATGTCCAAGTACTTGTGTGTATACGTATGTACAGTCGTGACGAAGATATGAAATGGACGAAAGTACGTATGTGGCGCATCTATTGGAAAATCGTTCACGCTATAATGCTCAACCGTGGAGCGAGTTTTACTTTCAACGTGGATCGATATTGAAATTCTTTTCGAGATGACACGAAACGGTCCACGAGCGTGTCCCATTCGAACGGCGTTGTCGATGAAAATCAGAAGTCTCGACGGATATAGCTTAATAAGGGAATCGTACCTTGACGGTCGGAAACCGGTGCTACAATGGCGCACAGTTGGCTGGAAGTGGGTGAGCCAAGGATATCAGAATACGAAAATAGGTCTCTGATTGGTCAATCTTTCGAACCAATTGATATCCTCAAAAAATACCTACAATTCCACTGTCTTCTAATAGGAAAGAGTACCAAACGAAATAGTACACGTGTTCAGAAAATTGAACGAATTACATAAATCGATTATCAGATCAATAAAATACTTTGTGATCGGAGTGTCGTGAGAAGAATTGGGAAACATAAATAGAAACTGAAGAAGATTGTTGCACATTTATTCAAAAGTTTCCATTCTTTATTAACAACGCCACTTTGACTTTTATATCCATCACTCGTGTCTGTCCAGTTTTTTAACGCTTATTTTATACACAACTTTTATCAGAACATCGTACGAGTGACATGTCGATTTGTTAAATCTACTGGATTTCTGTATTTCTGTTTGCTCGGTTAATGCGCAATGAAACGGTTCGTAGTAACGATTTTCAATTTTTGTAAGCGACGTATTAATATTTATAAAGCAATTGAAAACAAATTACCTTCTCTCGTGTGAAATCAAAGTTATTCGATTATTTGAAAGATTCGATTGTCCAAAGAGAAGTGCGTCATAATCAATTCGCATAATCGACATCCTACTGTACTGACAATGTTGTAAGCTTCAAGAATACCGTACATGTCTAATGAAAATTGCTGGAAACACGTTAACATGTGATAGCTTGGAATCATGGTTATAACTTAGCCATGTTTACTGTAAGAGCGAACCTTTCGTCTATTTGGTGTGAACGACCGTTAGAGTGTTAGGTGCGAATGACAAACGTTAGGGCATTAGAAGGGATCGAAGAGTCATTTGAAACGCCAAGACCTGTTTCGTGTGTTCCATGTGTCTGCAGGAATTTTGGAAGTATATGTGAAATTTCAACAGGAAGATATACCTAAGAGTAAATATCTAACAGTTGAAGACATATTTGATTTAGAAATCAGAAGATCTATATTCGAGGAAACAGTAAAGAGCGCAGGTATCAGACGTAAATTCTGTGCACAGTGTATTACGTACCATACAATTAGTTAGAAAATGCGAATACCAGAGATGTCGATGTACATTCAATACAAAATATAATACTCAATACTATAATACTTCAATATGAATACTCTACTAATATCAGCGTGTATTGAATGAAATATATTTTACTCTATATATAAAAATAAGAATTTAAACTAACTGTCAAAATTCCTCTACATAAACCTAAATGATCTAAATCAATCTCTACACTGTGTTCACTAACAAATTCGCAAATTTTACATGATATTCTACGTTACAAGGTACATATAACGCGAATCGAATAACAGATGTATAACTGAAAAATAAAAGCAGCGAAAAGCATTTAGTTTGTACTGTACCTCAGCCAGTGTGCTGATATGTATGGTCGAAGTGTACTTTCTTTCCCTTTCTTTCATCAATCCATTTTCCTATATACGATTGTCAACGCTGACCCCAAGAACTCCTTGATAAAAACCATAATCCACTAGAATAATATGCTCTCACGGGCTACCCTATTTATCCCTATCTACCCTTAACTAACCGAGCGTGGCTGAGATTTTTGCATCGATCCCAGTATATATCCATGAGATAGAAGGGAGGGAGGAAGGGATAAAAAAAAAAAAAGAATCAGCGTACGTTCAACGACCGAGTTCGAGCCATTAAAGAGCAACAGGTTTCGCTGCTCTCTAAGCAAGCAGCAGCCCGGGAATCAAGAGAGCCGCGTGACGTATGTACCTACTCTCTATACGCTGGCCGTATATCTTTCTCTGCTCTCGAAGGCCTGGTCGCGAACGCGGATAAAGGCGAGAATAAAGTCGAAAGGCATTCACCCTTGGTGAAAGTAGTTCTCCGATCGATGTCGCCGGCACGTTGCACGCGCCAGCGCGCGGGACGCGACAAGCTCGAGCTTCTGTACAGCTTTCACGCGATTCGGTTTTCCAACCTTCTCGATTGTCTTCCTATAGAGAACGTTCCATTTTGGTTGGTCCGTAACTGATATAGCGAATCAGTAGACTGTTTTTTAGGCGCTTTATTATATATTTTTCTTTCTTTTTTCTTATAGGCATACTAACAAAAGAAATGGAGCGTAAATAGAAATTTGTATCGTAATAAACACTTGGTTTCGAATTTCTTATGTATCTTTGCGTAATTGTGGGCATTTTGGAAGCTTCGAATTTCCCGCGAATGCATAAAAATCCGCGATCCAGTGATTAGACTGCGGATGCATTTATGGGGAGCTTGAAGATCGAAAGATACACGATATGCGCACAGGGTAGTATTAAATATGAAAAGTATATTATTTTCTGTAATAGTTAGTAGGTAGAGCGATTTTTTTTTATCTAGCTTCCGACGTTTTAATCGTGTTCGCGAGACTTTGAATTTGCATAAATACCCGCGGTCTAGCGATTATTTTCATCGAATATATAGGATGTCTTATTTTCATATTTTCTAGTAAATATATTGGCAAGTACAATAGGTGGAAAATGATGTTTCTAGAGACGTACAGCAGATACAGGGATGTAGAAGATACAAATAAGGTGTTATTAGATAGAGATATTAAGGTTAGTTGAAAGTTGTTTACGTTCCACTAAACGAAATCGCATATGTTTTAATGCATCGATGGATGCGGCTAGTCGTTCCCATAAAAAGTTATTGACCTGTTTATATCGGAGAACCTTTTTTAAGATTCTATGCATGTACGCGGGTTCGTATAATTTTTTAAATAAAACGTAGGATTTTAATGTGATTTTATAATTTTTCGATGAGAAATTGGTTCACAAATATCCTGCTGTGTTTTAATAAAGCTTATGAACATTATTCTTTTATTTGTATGCTGCATTTTATATTTACGAAGAAAATACAGGTTTCTCTACAAACTTAATACGTTTATTCTTGCCTGCTGGTATGTCGCTTATACAACATCCGAGAAAATAATATAAAAACGGCAGTGTAGAAAGTTTACACGTCCACCGATTATGACGAAATAATCGATTTTGCTCTTAAAAGTGTACCAGCGCGTCGTGTAAAATATTTAAAAAATCACGCATTACCATAAAAATCACTAACGATTACGAAGAATGAAATGCTAATTATAAGAAGACCGAGATCAGCTTCTCCATGATAATTATTAGTTCAATGTTATTCTATTTTCTTTAACACAGCAAATTTTTATCTCCGTTTAAGTTTCTTTAAATTTCTAAATCGTTCTTCTCTGTAGATATCCTCCACAGTTATTCAAAATGGTAATGATTTTTTAATTGCATCGGTCGAAAGAAACAGGGTGGAAATTTTCGAGTGGGAAACTACTCGCAAAAATCGCAGTAACGACCGACAATGTTCACGGTTTTTCCCGTAACGATCGTAGATGAAAAAAAGGACTTAATGACGCGGGTGCATAATAAGCGAGGAAAAGAAAATTAAATGCAAGCTATTCGTATGACTAACAATCATAGCGTGACTATTAGACAGGAGAACGGGCTTCCAAGTGTCCAACGAGGTCACTGACCTGCCGTATAAGTTCGTACATTAACGTTCGTTTCGTACACTCGACCTCCCTATCAAATCTCTTTTCTTTTGGCTTCGATGTTCGATCTCAAAGATTTTACAAATACGCGAGAAATCGTAGTGTGCGAGGTGGCGGTACGAGTCCTTGTGCGGTTACTGAAACAACATGCAGGAAATTTTGTTGCGCGAGAATAAAAGAAAAAATTCGATGAATTCGAATTTCAAGTTTACAAATGTTTAATTTCAAAAGAGATTACAAATATAAAATTTTCAAGTTCTAGACATTTAAATCTCGAGATCCCTAATACAAAAGATTTAAATTTGAAGCCTACTTTTATTTACAGATTACGAATTTCAATCGCTCAGGTTTTAGGATTTCGAATGTCAAACGTTCAGGTTTCAAAATTTCAGATTTTAAATACGCGAACGAGCAACTTCAGACCCAAGTATTACAAAGTTTGGTATTTCGGATTCTTAATTTCGAAATCTTGAATTTCGCGTTTCAAATATCAGAGCGTCGAATTTCAGTCACTCTGATTCCGAGATATCGAGTGTAAAAACATACAGATTTCTAGATTTCCGATTTTAAACACGCGAACGACGAACTCCAAATGTAAATATCACAAATTTAGAAACTTCGGGACCTCAAATTTTCGATCTGGAAATCTTAAATTTCGCGTTTCAAATTTCAGCGCGTCGAATTTCAAATATCAAATTTCAGAGCCGAAGAGCAAAGGAAACTTCTCACCACCTCCGAACGATGAACTAAAAATTCCCAAATTTTCCAGCATCGGCCTTCCACATGTAAGTATTTCTTCCGTGATATCGCCGGAAAATCCCCGAAACGTCTCGTATAAACTTAAAAATCCGCCTAAAAATACCGAGAGACCTCCGAAAATACTCGGGACGCGTGAAATCGGCGTTGTAGGACGGCGCGCAACGAATCGATTCGCAACGGCGCATGCGCGCTCGCGATACTCGTTGGCCGCGCTGGTTTCCGCGAGGCAACGCGAAGAGCTTTCTTTTCCGGAAAACGTCGGCCACAATAGCTCGAGAGTGAGAGTCGACCGCCTCGTTCGAGTGTTAATACTAATTTCACTAAGTATCCGTCGTCTAATGAAATGAACGCGGTTGCGGCTCCAACTTGGTCGTCGCGTCGGGTCACCGACCTGTTAGAGTTTAAAGTTTACGACCGTGTGTGTGCATGTGTATGCATGTGCGTATGTATGTATGTGTATGTTTAAATGTGTGTGTGTGTTCTCTTTCTCTATTTCTCTCTCGGTCTACTCTGTCGTCGAGGTTCAATAGTCATTGGCGTTAGGCGGAGCGGACAGCGAGCGACGCTTACATTGTTACAGCCGCCGGCTGGAGCAATCTGAATTTCAAAACCGGAATAAACGTGTAATTGGCGCGATTCGAGTGACAGAGGCCAGCCTCGTTTTCAGTACGACGCGAATGTTCTGGCGTCGGTCGTTTCGTCCGACTGTCGTTGAATTTTGTCGTGTACGTGACTCTTTGGGCGATCGGCTGTTGAAAGTTGGAAAATTTTAGTCGATAGAATGAAGATATTAAATGAAAATTCGATCGAATTAAGATGAACTTCCCAGGAGAATTTTAGTTACAGTCTCGATAACTTTTAATGGAATATCGGTTGAATTAGAGCAGATTTTGGAGAGAATTTATCCCTTCGTGTGTCTTTTCGATATTCTAATCGTTTTAGGCGTAGACTGTAACTATATTCCCTTCTACTGCTTCTAATGAAACTATTAGTTGTTCTGACATGAAGTTTCTCCGCTTCGGTTAAATTTTTTCCTTTATCGAAGGTCTAAATCCTAGGAAATAGTGACTTCGAGATATTTGTATGTAAATCAAGAAACGATTGACGAAATTCTAAATCGATATAAAGGAACGTTGTTACACGATCTCTGCATGTTAGACATCTAACGCTAATTCGTGTAAAGATCCTTATTTAACAATTAATTCACAAGTCTCGAAACATTATTTCTTTGAATTCGTATGCAGCGAGAAATATTTGGTAGTTCAGTTTCCTAAACATCGAACGCCTTACGCTTCAGCACGATTGTTTAATTATTCGTTCATAAATTTCAAAACATTGTTTAGACGAATAAGGTAGTTCAGTTTTGAAGATACAGAATGTTTTACGCTTTGACGTCTTGTTGATTAATTTGATCCTATAATTCTTTCCCTCGCAAGCAATCAAAATTCCTTATAAACGACCTGCAAAACCAATTTGAAATAACTAAGAGACTGTTCCACCCTTGAAACACTACATGTAACGATGTAACGTTAAAGGTAGACAGATCGTGGCAATTGTTTCACCGCGTCACCCCACGTCGTGATTTAATTGCACCAGGGGGGCAGAGTAATTGATCCGTTCGCGGTGATTCCAGTCATTAGGCGGCGGCTTCGAGTGTTTGAAGGGGTCACTGACCTTCCGCCAGGCAGGTTTTGTTAGCAGTGTTCGTATCGTTAGGTACACATACCAGTCAGACGAGGATTACGTTAAGCTTCTGTTCGTTCCTTCTATCCAACCGCTACTGTCTCGCAACTGATTTTTCGATCTTGACACTCAACGCTCATTCAAATCGATAAGCCGATCTATCTGGTCGTTTACTTTCGATACGACTTCCAGTTTCTAATTTCTCCTACTGATCGACGTATCATACGTGTCCGTCGATCTTATTTTTGATACAACGAAAGATTCTGAATCTTAAGTCGACGACTGTCTAATGAGAAACTTAATCTACTTTGCGTGATATCATATATATATATATAGATTAATTTTTGGAATTTTTTTTTTAAGAATTAAACACGTAAATTTGTTTTGTAACCGTGTGACGATAAACACCTGTTGAAACAAAAAAAAAGGCGTGATACTGCAAGAAGAAATTGAAAATTAATGACGCGTTTATTAAGAAAGTGATAATTAAACAATGCTTTCGAATTATATTTATGAAAAGCGACGTGTAATAGTCTGCCCGAATCAGTCTGCTTACTTGGAAACAATCGTTTTAGTTCTTTCCTTGATTTTTGTAAATTAGGTATGCGCTTGAAATATTTCGCGGCATATTTTCATGAATTAATTTATTAAAGCTAGAATGGTAATAATCTTTGGAGCTTCGACGTGTGTGAAATGTAAAAAGCGAGGAAAAGGTGAAATGTTAGGAGGAATTTCTCTTCAAATATTATATGGAAGAATAATAATCCTATCGACTCGTTCTACAAAATGTCATCGAAATTAAACTCTTCTTGGAACTTCACTAAATATTCATCCGAGAAGATGACAAGAATTGGACTTCAAATTTTTATAAAAATCCATACATTACAGACATTCGTAAAAAGGTACAATCTGTACGAAATGTATCTCATTTACGGAATAATATATGATTATTATTAATACTGGCAATATTTTACATCTACATCTACATTTTACACGTGTCCTACATATTTACACGTAGCCTTACATCTTTTCGTATTTATATAACTACATTATTTTGATCGTAAATATTCACGATCTCGAGACAATTGAATAAACCAATGTAATAAAAATTTCTCGATCGAGTAACCAGCAAAAATTGAGGTAGAAACTAGAACAGAAAAACAGGAAAAAAAAACACGACCTAAAAACCAAACTTTCCGTACTCAGCCCAGACCTCTAATTTTAAATGATCGTCAAAAACAGAGAAAAACGCTGCTATTAAAAGCCATTAACAAAAACGAGATTCCACGACGAGTCTCCATTAATCATCCTCCTTCTTTCTTTGTTTACAAAACCTGGTTAAAAAATTGCGGAGAGAAACGGAACGCACACCGGCTGACACATTCCAGGCATTGTTCCGACCATTTCTTCCACCGATTCACAGTCGTCGAGATTGCCTTTTGAAACGGCGATTTACGATTTCGTTCGGTGGTTCCCTGGTTGCGTAACGAGGCCACGGTGTTTCGGGCAAATTTGACGAACTAACAGTAACCACGTCGTGACTGTTAGACGGAAGGAACGCGTTGGTCGAATGTTCAAGGCACTGATGGAGGTCAGTCACCTTCTGGTTGGAATATTCGAGCAGAAGGGTTCATTAGACGACGGTGCGCGACGACGTCGGTACGCGCCGCCTTAATAATCTTTAAGGAAAACCGGCTGCAACCAGCGAATAACAACATCGATCAACGACTCGGTGCAACAACTATAAACAGCAAACCCTTCCGGCGAAAATCACTCGAGACAGAGTTCAAGCGCTGGACAGTTGTCTGTATCGACGTTAATGTGCTTGATTTATACTACTCTTCATAAATATACGTATGTACTTTAAATGGATACTTTACTCGATTTATAATAACAGTATTTGAATCTGGCCAACGTCTACAAATTAATAACGAATCGGTAGTTAGAAGCAACATTTATTATCTTTTTATCGTTGAAATTACTTATCAGTAAACATAGGAGTAATATATTTTTTGCTATTTACTATGCGAACTGGATATCTGGTAGGTACTGGTAGTAGTTTGGAAACCACACGATTTTCTAAGCTTCGAATTTGCTATTATTTATGTGATTTTCTTGCGACGAACGAACCCGTAGAAGTACACGAGTCATTTGTTTCTTGAAAGTTGAACACTAATCGCGCATATACGTGTCGAAATCAAGAAATTAATAAAATTCAAAGTTGATTAGTTTGACCTAAATTTCACTGCTTACATCATAGCGTATTTTTATCAGGTTGAAAGAACCTTCTTAATCTGACTTACAATTTAGAGAGAAGGAATCTGCGTATAAAGAGTTTGCCACGTTTGACAATTGCAAACGCCATTTTTGTTATTGCATATTCGCTTCTAATTATCAATTTAATCAGATCGCGATGACGACTATAAAGGATAAAATCATTGCAATTAGATTTGTCCATAATTTTGCGACAAGAATAAGAATTTTCTCAAAGATAGACAAGTGTCTATGACTAAATACCGTACAGGAAATAAACAGGATTTCATTATGTGACTTGAGAGAAAGAAAAGATTAGTGGAGCTGGGTCAAAGACGGGAATAAATTTAGAACGAAGGCGGATGTAAATTTGGAGTTCGGGTATTAAAGTTTTATGTATTTGTTTTGGACATCTGCGACGCTGCACTTTGTATTCTACAGTAGTTGATAAACGAAAATCGCTAAATATCTATTTTAGGTGTCTATATACTACGCAGAAATTTTATAATAATTACATTAAATATATATATATATCCCCTTGATTTCAACAATGCGTTTAACATGCTAGCGGAGAATATTTTAGCAAGGACATCAGCGATGACCAGTAAAACACATGCAACGAATACTAAAGAAAGAATCGCAGGTCAAATCGATAGATGTAAAAATACATTGTGTAGCCTACTTGTTCTTTACTTCTGCGAATTTCAATTCTAATTAAAATCCTCATTAGATCACATCTTCTCTACTGTTTCATGTTCTCGAAGGAAAATTTGTATTCCATCTTTTCTGCAATATCAAACACATACGTGGCGAAATGAACAAGAGAGACTTTTGTCGCGTAGAGAACAGAAGATGCAGCGAAGTACAAAAAGAAGAGGCAACGTGGAGGGCAAAAGAAAGGAATGCCGCGAATCCTACGACGGAACTTTATTCACAAGCGACCGCTATAAATTCCCAATGAAACGTGCGACGACGTGAATCGAGTTGTACAGCCGTGTTACGGTTGTACTAGTAAACTAATTAACCACGTTAATGAGCCGTGATATAAGAGGCATGCGTACGCACCGGCAGTTGCATGCTCGATGTGTATCACATGCCCGCGGGGGCTAATGGCGTACCTTCTATATCGCAAACCAGAGAAACAGACAAGTCCTACTTCGGCCTTTCGAAAGAAACTCCAATCGAATGAATTTTGTTCAACGACGTGCGTCATTAGGATTACTAGTAACGGGATTTTCGATCATTCTTAAGATAACTTATCGTGTACTAATTGAAGAAAAACACCAGGTATTAACGCGCCAATGTCCAATTTCCTTTTTCCTTCCTTTTCCTTTTTTTTTTTTTTCGCATAATTATAGGAATATATGAATATATATTATCGATAACGTAATTTTGTTTGGTCAATTGAGAACGATGAGTTACAGTCGTCCGGATTATCAGTATCCTAGATATAATAATTTATCGCATTTTGTTGGATATCTTCTGCTTTTTACATGCACGGATTAGTATTGGAGATTTGACTTGATTCATTTTTAATGACGTGATTGGCGCTAAGTGCCAGCCATCCTGCAAAATGCTACGTTTCTAACAACAAATGTATTACTTTTTCATTTCCAGTACATCAATATCAATTTCTCTGATCGAAATAGTTGAAATATAATATATTAGTCGAATATAATTAACAATTTAGTTTAAATATAACAAATCGATAATAAATAAAATGTAGAGGGTAAAAATATTTCATTTGTAATTGCTATGATATATACACACATATATATATACATATATATATATATATATATATATATATATATGGTTTCAATATGCAAATTTGTAAATTTCCAAAGCGCTGATTTCTCTAATCCACAGATCTTAAATACCGAAAAATTACTGGCTATAGGACTAAACGAAACTAAGTCCTTGTATCGCTTTGCTTTCGTGACTCCCTTTCAAAATCCCACCGCACCGTTCAGACGGTGGAACGACGTTTTTTCATCCCGCTGAATTTTACGAACCGAAAAATTGCGCAAGTCCGCGTTCGCACGCGCGTTAACGAGCGCGCGAGACCGTGCACACCGTACACCTTTCGACGAGCGTCACCGTTTTGCCAGCAAGTCGATGCAACATCGTTAGGGAAAGGGAAGATTACGTTACGGAACGCGCGGCGTGTAATTTGTCGTCTCGCTTTACATAAGAGACAATTGCGCGCCTCGTTTCTTCAACGACCGAGTGCGTCGATCTTGACGAGTTTCGCTGGCACCGAGAACACTTTGGGTAATAGGATCGACGATTAAGTCTCGCACAAAAAGAAAATCGTTCGGGACATTCTGCTTCGAGTATTAAGTTCGAAAAATTCGTAGTAAAAGTTAAGAAAGATTTAAATAAAATTTGACTTTTTGTCATCTATGTTTTGCCAATTACTGTTCTCTCTCTCTGTATCTCATATTTGTATCGTAACCTTTCGATGAAGCTTTAAATGACCTACATATGTTCAAAGAATAATTTTTGCTTGATTACACTCATAGAATACAGCTGGAAAGTTCAATTGTTAAACCTTGGGACTTTAAACCTCTCAGATCATGATCGACTCCACTATTCATCAATTTCTTAATTTTAGTACATAGGTATACACTATAAATACTCGATTCTCACGAAACAGATGACATAAATCTAGAAAACCACGTTTGTAACATCGTTACTTTTCTGTACTTTTCATGTATAGTCATACGGAAAAAATGTTCACACATCTAGCACATCCTTATTATCCAATGAAGTATTCCTTTGTTAGGCTCTACATTTCCCGTTATCGAATTCTACTAGTCATATGAAAACGATACTAAACGATACGATATTTAATATACTTGGAACCAATTAGTCAGTATATAAATGCAACGATAAACACAATGGTGTGCTAATACTTCCTGTACCCACCATGTGTCATATATCTAAGCCAAATCTAATCTCTGCAATCCCTCAAATCCAATCCGCCTTACTGCAAAAACCCAGTAAGTAGCACACGCAGCAAAGACCCACCAGAACCCTCCGTGCAACAACCGGTGCACCGTCCTTCCTCCGCATCCTGCCGGTCTGTGATTTTTGCAGGTGCACCGGCAGCGGAGCAACGACGCTTGAGAGAGAAAAACAGCGAGAAAGAGAGGGAGAAAGTCGGAGAGGGTGGTCGGTGCAAAAATACGCGCGCATATCGCCGGGTCGATACGCCAATGGAATATTGGCCGTACTATTGAGTCAGAGCCACCATACATTAACATATTTAATGCGGCGAGCGCATACGTATATACACACGCGTGTATATCCGAGCTAGTGTCGCGAGGTACACAGTTGAAACGCGGTGGTTGCACGTGCAATCCGCGCCACGCCGATATGCACACGCACACAGCACGGCGCATGCGCAAACTATGCACTCGACGAGTCATTGACCCGCGTATAAAACACTCACACGGCCGCGTTAACACCTACACATACATACATACATACATACGTTCGCGAGTCGCTTGGTCGTTCGGGCGGCGGCTACGTTACTAATGGTGGGAGTAAAATAACGATGGCGGGGGTAAAATAACGGTGGTGGGGGGCGGCGGTGTCGTTCAGAGTGGTGGTGGTGCAGTGCACTGCAGTTGCAGCATTGCACAACGCGGGATCGTGTGTTCGCGGGGATTGTGTTCTTCTCGCAGTTATTATTATTACGGACGCGGAGAGAGACGCGAAAACGTGGCGCGCGAGGTTGGGAAACCTCGCTGGCCTACGATGACGATCAAAAGATTCGAATATACCGTGGACTTCTCATTCTTTTGACCCTTTGCGGTCCGCGGTATTTTCGAATTTTTGTTCCAATCCATCCGCCCTCATTTCGTCAGTCTCTGTCAATCACTGTGCAGCTTTCTGCTACTGCAATATTTTAACAGCAAACTATAGTACAATATATTCATATATGGTTGAATATATACATTATACGCAATATTATGTTATCACATAGAAAATGCAATGTCGAGTCTCGCAGTCGATACCGCGATGCTTTTAGTTGTGGACAGTGGATGCGTATTCTGACGGAATGTTATCTTAGCGAATGAAACATTTGAAGGTCGATGAACGAATAAATGTACGGTAGATCGTTGTTTTCAGTAGAACAGGGGATAACCAAGCAGTTCCGATAATAGAAGATGTTTTGAATTATAGCTTTGAAATGAAATTACGGTTTTGATTTAAGGAAAGATCAAATGGCCATTGTTGCTAGGTAGAGGAATTATTTTTAACCATACTACCTGTTTGCTACGAAATGATAGTCTCGTAAGGTCCAGAAGCTGGATAATAAGACGAATCGCTTAGAATAATAGGGGGATCGCGTTTCTCGCCAATTCGGCCAGGGTAGATTGAATGTTAGCGACGAAATACTGCGCGCTTAACGCGTTAGTATTTCCTCGGGCATCTGAGTTATGTGAACGGCAGAGGGATCTTTTAATTATATTGAGCGGTGTAGGTATAGGGCCGCGGTGATTCAACTCGACGGAATATTCGCGTGCAGCTACCTGGCTCTATTTAGAATCTACGCGGTAATTGTCTGAGTAGGCGTTACCCTGATTATCTCGCGCTGCGTGCACACCTTCCGTGCGTGCCTCTCTGTTACTCTATTACGAATTAACGCATGGAAAAATTTCTTTATGGTCATATATATTTCTGGAATAGTTGTTTATCAGAGCTATTTAGATACTAGATATATTCAGTTACAATTAATGGATAAAGTAATCAATCCAGAAAATTTGTTTTTTACGACGTGTATTTATCGATAACGGAGTTTTTAACGTTTTCTTTCGTTCGTTTTTGACCGTAGTTTCATATTTAGAAAACAATCTATTTATAACAGTTGTTGCCTCTCAATTTTCAAGTTAAAACGGGAACCTCTTCAGAAACAGACAGGATTCCAATTATAGAAGGTTAAGAAACAATAAAATTCAAAAAGTCGGGCTATAATCGAGACCAACTCAACCTCCGACGCAGGATCGGCGACGATAACAAACAAACGTTAGATCGGCATCGTGGAAGTGCCATGTGTCCTATTTGCGAAAACGTGGTCGATTAAGAAATTGCGGGGTTAACCGCGGAGCGACTCAGCTCTAATTGCCAGCTAACGTAACGCTTCTGTGGTACTCTAACTCTATTATTTCAATATCTATCGCGTGCCACGCGAACCAACAAACAGATCAACAAGAGTCCTTCCAACCTCCACGCAAAAAACCTCCATCTATCTTTAAACGAAACAGGTGCAAAAAACGTAGAATGTAATAAAAAGGAAGAAAATGATTTTCAATAGAGAAACCGGGTTGAGTGAAACTACACGGCGAGGCCCCGTAGCGGTTTCCCTGCTCTCGAAACCGAAAACTGGCCCACCAATTGGACACAATGCCTGTCATGAATTTCGAGAGATCCGCGGGCTAACGTCCGGGGGCGGGGTAAAAAGCCCGGGGACCGTAGGGACCCACACGAAACGGCCGCGAAACAGCGTAGTTGTTGACTCGCTGACTGACTAAACTAATGACATCGTTACTGACTGGCCTGGCCTTATGCTGTCCTCTCGCTCACGCTCACGGCCTCCGCCAATTCTCTTTCTCCTTCTCTCCGATTCCTCCGTCGTTCCTCTCTCTCCATCTCTCTTTCTCTCTCTCTCTCTCGTGGATTCTCGTTCACAGCCGCGCAACACACGACCAAAGAGATGTGGCTGTGTGCTCGCGCGCGCGTATGCACGGTGCACTCGGTGCAGCGACGGCGGCAGCGACGACGCACACACCGATGCACTTTCACGCATACACGCACGCGCGCACATTCACGCAGCCGCGCATTGAGCACAGACTGCGATCACTGCCGGAGTTCAACGATCCCTTGACTCGTCCCTCTCGCGCCTCCCCCCCACCACCTGAGCCCAGTCGTTTGCTCCCCCCACCCCTGCTCCATCTCCGTTGCTCACTCGCGCTGGCGCGTTCTCCACACGACTTTCTATCTCTCGCTAACTTTTCGTGTCTCTTTCGTATCGCTCGTTCCCTCCTCCTTACACCGTCCGCCTTTCTCTTTCTACACGCTGGATATATCTCTCCGTTCCCTCTGTACACCACCTCTCGGTTCCTCCGCCATCAAGTCCCTCCTTTTCTTTCGGTTCACCGTTTCCCCTGCTTCTCTCTCTTATACTCGCTCGTCGATTCTGTCTCTTCCTGTCACTCGTCCTTTCCTTCTGGCCTCCTTCCCTCCCGCCCCTCTTTCCCTCTCGACAGCCACGACTCGTCCACGCTGGTCGCCCGCCGCACGGTTCACTGTGTGGCTACTCTCGTTCCTTCCCTTCTTCTTTCACCATCTTTCACGCGAACGCAACGCGCCCTCGGTGCAGTCGAACGGGAGCGCGAGAGTGCAATGTCTGAGAGGAGAGAACCGGAGACCCCCTTTCTCGCGGCCGCAACGCGGAATGGGATATCGAGGACCGATAATGGACCTTTCCGTGGGCTGCTGCTTGCTCTGGCTGGCTGCTGTTGCCCCTTCGTCCCCTCGAGTTCGTAGGAGGAAAGGGGCAACCGTCGGCCGGGATCGGATCGAATCGAGCCGCGGCGCGCGAGATCGCGCGAGACCCAAGTCCGTCCAGCACACCGGCGGCGGAACCTGAACCGCGGGAAAGTTCGATGATCCGGCTGGAATCGATCTCGAGGCCGATCGAGATTCGGTCCGTCCTCGGGGCGGATATACTCGAGGCCTCCCCCTTTTCGAGCATCGGGGAAATAGTTTCAGTCGTTGATCAGACCGATGTATATACCGATTCGTAATTAATGCTCACAGGAATACAGGGTGAACCGCGTAACGTGATTACCTGGGATTATTCCGTCGTTAGTGGATCGATCGAAATTCTCCTGTGTCGTTCGATATGTTTTGAAAAGGGACGTTTAAGATGATTGTGGTATACCTTTACGAGGTGCTCCTTTTCTTTGAAGTTTTACAAGGTTACGTTTTGAGTTCTTTTCTTTCCCCTGAATAAATAAAGGTATAATCTTTTTTATGACTGCACTGAAGTGTAATTTTTTAGATGCTTGAAACAACACACCTCGAATAATTATTGTATCGCTTATAATGTCGTTATATAATTCCTTCAAGAAATTTTTGCCCGTATAAACCGTATATTTTAGACAAATTAATTCGTTGCAAAATTCACTGATATCTAGTATATACAGTATAGTATATTTCTTATCGAGAATTGATGTAATTCACGGAGCAGAAATTCTATTTGGAAAAACTTGAAAGATTCCATAGCCTGGTTTAATTAATATAAATAACATTAAGAAACCGATAACAAAATTGACAAGAACTTCGATAATCCCTATATCACTTGGTCAATCTCACTACTATCATATCATTATTTCATCATCCTCTCAATTTCCTTATTGACGTAGAAAAATGAAATTAAATCCGCAAACTCACAACGCGCCAGTAATCAAAGCAATAATCGAATATGGAAGTAGAATCGATAGAAGCAATTCACTGTAACAATATCTAAGCAACAGATCCAGAGGAGATTCAGAAGAACTCATCTTAGTATAAAGGATAAGATAAAGCTCCTTAGCTCTTCCTGTTAAGAGATAGATTTTCCATTCATCAATGACGCACGTACATAAAATAAATACTAACTAAAAATACTCTAAAGAAAATTACATCGTTTAACTCTCCTATTCCGATATACGAAATATAAAAATTTCTCCAGGAAAGTCTTCGATCTCACCTAAAAAAACGCACCAAATTTCCGACCATTCTCTTTTCACCCTTTTTACTCCTGAATATTTCCAAAAAATTAACTTCTCGTAAATTCGGGTCTCTAAAATTCGCGAAAGTCGACGATTTCTCCGAGTTGGTCGGTTGACGCGTTTTCGAGGGAGATAAGGGGCCACCGCGCGTCTGCTTTATCTGTCCGAACCGCGTCCTCATTCCATTTCACCAGCCACGTCGTTCGATAGACGCCGCGCACGCTAATCATCTCGGCCGGCAATAAAACGCGCGTATATTCGGAGGGAGGCCGATGTGACGGAATGCAACAACGTGAAACGGCGAGCGTGCTGTTCGAGTGATCGTGTGCGTGCCACGAACACCGTCGAAAGTGAGAGTACGACGAGATACGCGCACGCACAAAAGGCAACGTAGCTGCTAGCTAGCTCCTCTATCGACCGTGTGTACACGTCATATGTACTTTTACGCGTGTTTATATACAGGGTGTCCCGTAGCTGGTATTGTATAGCAACAGAAGGTTATTCTACACGTAAAAACAAGTCGAAAAAGAAGAGTAAAGTTTTTTCGTATAGAAGCTAGATTTGGAGATAATCGAGTTTGAAATATGTGAGGTTGGCACTTTGTAGAGCTATACATATCCTACGAATCTTCAAACTAGATTTTTTCGAAAATGAAGCTTTAAAGGAAAAAACTTTATTCTTTCTTTTTGGTTCATTTTTATGTGTAGATTTTTTATCTTTTATTAGTGAGAATGATAAAAGAAAGAAGTTTCAGATTTTCCATATCATTGTACCTATGTCGATGAAGTATAAAGAATTAATTAACTATAAATTATCGATACATAAATCAACGATACAGCACTGATTTTGTATTATCCTGTAGAAAAATATTCGATAAAATAGATCTATAATAGAACCTAGGTATTTATAAAATTATTTTATAAAATTCTTATAGAATTTAGTATTAGTACGACAAAACTGTAAGATATCAAATACATCGTCAGTAGCTTGGACGTTTTTATGAACAAAAATGAGAAAGAGAGAAGACTTAAATAGAAACTTGTTTTTCCTATTGTAAACCTAACGCCAGATACTATGAATATTTTATATATCCCTGCATATTATATACATCGTGGAGGTTGCTCCACGTTGCTCATAGAGGTATAACTCTTCGCAGTCTATTAGTTATAATTTTATGGATTCTAAACTTACTTAATAAATATTCTATTACATATATACATGATAAATTTGAAAAAACCTATTGCATCTGTGACATTTTTTATTCAGAATAACTCCCCAAATATACCTATTAATAAAACTTGTCAATTTCATTATAGAACACCCTGTATGTATATATTCTCGTGTATATTCACCTGGTTAACACCGTACGGGACATGTGGATACGCGCGTGTGCAAGGGACGACTTGCATCCACGAGGATGCAGTCGATGCATCGCGACCAGCTGAAACGTCCGGTGCAACTTTATCGCAGCTGATCGTGGATCGGATTCGAGGCGACGCGACGTGGGAGTCGCAGGTATGCAACGTGAACACGTCGTCGTGTCCCAGTAATGGTACTTGGTATTTGGTGGTCTATTTCCTATTTCTATTATTTGAATAAAAAATTGTTCAATAATTGTTCAATGTTTTTGTATAAAGTTTTGTTGTAAAAGTGTTATTATGAATTTTATTACAAATCCTCTTTGTATTGCTAGTATTACAATTAGGGAATCGAGCGGAGTTAAATGGGACATACCAGTGAAATATTTGAAGCGAATTTTTTCAAAACCAAAGGCTTGTATCGAAAAATGTTATTCCACGTTTTTGATTTATTTTTTCATGTAGAATCACCGTTTTGTCTAGTTGGATTATGTCGTTCGGTTTTAGTACATAAAACCATATTTCCTCATGATGTACCAGTTTCGATTTTCTAGTGCATTCGCTAACAGTAATTATTCCATGCATACTAATTGGGTTACGAAGCTCGAGCACAAGAAACTCTAATCTCCGTCGAGCTACGAACTTAATATTCTCTGTTAAACACCAATTAACTTAGGCCCTTAGGATACGTATTTTTCTCCTGTTTACTGATAAAAAATGATCAAAACTGTTCACAACGAAAAATGTTTAACTGGGAAGAAAGTGATGTCTTTTCTAAAAACAAAGAAAACGCTTAGAATAAATAATGTTAGAAAGAAGAATTAGGTTTGAATTGGGTTCGAACAAAGTTTATTTCAATGCAGAGAGATAAAAGATTTGCAATTAATTTTAATATTCACGGTTACGAGATTTTTCCCATTCAAAATCGTATTTTATTGCGCTATAAATGTCAATGCTTCGATTCTTCTTAGATATGAATTGCAAATTGCCAATTTTGCGTTGAGCATTAAAACATTGAGATCACATAACTTGATATGAGAACAGAAACTGACTAAAAGGAAAGTATTTTAAATCCATTTTAAACCAAGAAAAAACTTTACCTATTTATAAAATGCGACGGTTATTTCGTAGCAAAAAACCTTCAAAAATCAAAACTGTCTCCTACTACTATACTTTGACAAATTTATTAAATAATCGAATATTATCTCAAAGTTACTCAGAATAAGGACTATGTGTAGTATAATATACAGGGTGTTAAAAAATATGTGGGCCACTTTTAGAGCATCTGAACGCCGAAACACGAGCAAAAGTCGACGTAAGAAAATAGTGAGGCTTTTCTAAAATAAATATACACCGCTCGCCAAAAAAATTGCAACACCCTCGTGCAATTTCGTACGCGGGATGTTGCAAATCTTTTGGCAGGCAGTGTATAACGTATTTAATTATAAAAAATACTTAATTATATAAATACGTATATGTACGATATACGAAAAATAAAATATTTACGTAATTTACACAATTAATTCAAAGATAAAAATCTCGAAAACCCTTGAAAAACTATCAAACAACTAGAAACTGCGCGATGATAGACGGTTCAAGCTGTATCAATTCGAGTCAAGCAGAGTCAATGCGAGATCTTTCTCTTTCTGTTTCTCAAAAGTGTTATTATGAATGGCGACGATGGAACGTCCGGTCGAAAATCTCGACGACGAGCGAAAGTATGGCGGAATCGAGGCAAGGCGCGTCAATTGCCGCGCGTTATGAGAAAATAAGCACGTACGTACGTGACACGGGCCCGGAGGAGTAGCCAGAATTGACCCCCGCGCTTAAAGGTCAGTGCGACGCGGTGCTAACGACTCGATAACCACCATGATTGTACATATATTGGCCATCTTATCAAACGGCGCGCCGTAGGCATTAAATCCTATCACTTTCCCCTCGTGACTCTTTCGCGCCGCCGCCATAGTCATCGTCATCGTCGTCGTCGTCGTCGTCGTCTTTCGTCGCCGTCGAGGGATCGTTTCTCTGCTCGATTTTCTCGTCGACAACCTCGCCAGTGGGGGCGAAATTGAAGAAATTGAGATACTCCTGGCAGTAAAACGTTGGAGTTTAACCCTTAACTACAGACGTCCGTGTTTTTGCCATTAGCTCAGAATATTTGATAGTCTGTGATGTTACTTGGCGAGTTGATTTGTTAAATTATCGTCTTATTTTAAGCTATATTATTAAGCTATTTTAAATTAATGCAATGTGAAGTTAACACAGTCGTTTCGACGATTGAACACATACAAATGGGAAAATTCCTTTTTTCTAATATAGCTAGCTAGTTAAAGGGTGTTTCTAATGGGACAGAACAGTGTTTGATGATCTCTGATACGACTTGGTGAATTTGTTTGTTAAAATATTGTACCATGTTGTATTATAAATTGTCTTAAGCGTTTGTTAAGGCTTTTGATAATGAAAGATGCACAGAAGCGATGAAAAGTTCCTTTGCGAGGTACACACGAACCAAGAAATTTCTCTTTACAAGGTACACAGATGACGAAATTTTTCCGTTTAAGTTCCCTCATTGGAATATGGTAATGAAATAAAAGTTGAGATTCTTCCGAGAAACAGTCTGAGACTGCTGTTTGTAGTTCATTTTTTCAGAACCGAATTTTGTTTTGCATTCGGGAAAAGATATTTGTTTATCGAGTTTGGATAATCATAACGTACTTTCTCTGATGTTTTTACCAAGTAGACATAAAAAATACACCAATGTTGATATCGTTATTTAAAATCCTTTCAACGGGAACAAATACATTTATTGGTTCATTATTTATAACTATGCGAAGATTTAAGTTAAGATTAATTTAATAATTTAAGGCTAATCCTTTGTTTACCACACATTCGCGCATACTTCGTGGTATTGTGATATGATTCCAAGGAGAATTTTGTTAATTTTACTTTCCTTTGGACGCAACGTTCTGCAAAGGATTGGAGACGCGGTTTCAAGAAGTGGAAAGAACAGCTGTGTTTGGTTTTGATCAACGTTTCCAAACTCTCTCTCTGTGGAACTCGTAATTCATATCGTCTATCGTTTGCTCGTGTCTTGCAAAAGTCATTTTAAGGAATTCGAGTGGTACTTAAATTTAGAAAATATTTTCTTGAAATAATGCAGGCAGCCTTGTTGTCACTTCGAAAGAATATTGAAGAATATTGACTTATGATCGTTCGAATTATAATTTAAAAATTATTTCTTCTTTGTCCGAATTATAATTTAAGCTATATAATTAAATCTCAATGTTATATCTCAATAATGTCGCGAAGATAAGGGTTCAAACGGTTTTTCGCGATTACGAATTCCATTTCTTATTATTGTAGGTCAGCTTTTATAAATTAAATTTACCGCTTCATCATGCTCTGCTATACATAGTTGCAATGGCCACGAAGAACGAGATCATTACAGATCCTTTTATCCGTAATTTTGTAATTAAGTTACATCCTGTCAAAATGAGACACACGGTATGAGTCACGAGAAACAGGACACCTAAATATCTCCGTCGAAGATGCTCCACGAAAAAAGTTGCACTATTCAAGATGACAAATATGGTATAATGTATAAATAAATTTCTCGTTTCACGTGATTTTCAATGTTATTTCCAAGGTCATCAATGTTTTTTTTTTAACTCGATTCTTATAGTCTTCTACGTGGCTAGTGCGAAGATGAGTTCAACAAACCATCGTTTTCCTATGTGATGACCTAATACTATAAAATTCAGACATTAGCCCGCCATAAAGAAACTCACCATAAACCAACCCACTCTCACACAGTAACATCATCTCTTAAATATCCTACGTATTATAATTAGACTACAGATGCAAATTTATGCAAATTTCTATTAGTACAAATACAACAAAATGGAAATCTATGGCGTATCTATCGTAAATGGAAATCTATCTAAAGGCGTATTTCACCTTCTAAATGTTATAATAAATATTTTATTCTAAATCCTCGATATATTTGTACATATAACATACTGTCCAAAAATTATAGAACATCTTGTATTTCTAATAAAATTTCAGTATTTGATGTAGATTATTAGGCAAATTTGCATCCCAAACTTACATGTAAAATTGTTAAAAAAAAAAAAAAAAAAAACTACCTAAGTTGAACCAAGAGATGCTACAATTGTTTCATGGAAAAATTTTGTTGAACATTATAATAGTATCTGATAAGACCGTCCTCGTGTCCCACGGCCTGTAGCAGATTCTTTTCCCCAATTTTTTCGCGCACGTTTTTCGTCCCAGATCCACAGGCTGTGCTAAAGGCGTGGCCTTGTGCGCAGAATTTTAACCGATGCGACGATAAGTTCAAACCAACGCGATAACCGGAATGAAAATTCTTCTCGAAACACCGCACGCCTTTCTTCCTTGAGCCGATTGCACACACATACACACGCATACACATACCTCTTTACATCTGTTTTATTCCTCGTACGTAAGGAAGAGAAAGCTGGAGGATCCTTTAAATTTCGCGGCTCGTAATCACATCGTAAATCAAACGGATTCTTTTGATTGAAAACAATCTTGGTTGCTCGACGAACTGGTGGGTCTGGTTACAGAAGACGCGGCCCCACACCGACTGCGTCGAGCTTGATTTATCAAGGTGCTACTATAAATAATTAGCTGCCCGTTGACAGCATTCGCCACTTTCTAATTCCGTGCCTCCACCTAACATTTGTTTCTCTTTTCTTTGCTTAAGGTAGAAGATTGAATAATATATTGGTTTGGATGTTTTGATTTATTTTGGTTGATTGATGTTTGTAGCCTAGGCTAAGCATCTTTTAGCGACTGATTTCTTTTGTAAAATCCAATCCTATATTTTTAACTAAATTTAACATTTATCCAGAAACAAAAAATTCACATCAATCACTTTGAAACTCCAGCCGATCTGAGAACTACCAAACACAGTTCAAACCGAATAACCATATTCTTGCTCGCAAAGTCCATCAAATTCTGTACCTAAAGTTCAGTGACTATCTTCCCAACAGCTAGCTTAAGTAGCTATCACCTATCTATCTATTCAAAGTCCAGACATTCACATCAGTGACATTGAAACTTCAGCCAATCTAACAGCTATCAAACATAAATCAACCTGAATCTTCACAAAATCCATCAAGTTTTGTATCCAGTAACTTCCCAACACTTAGCTACCTACCTATCTATGCAAAGTCCAGAAATTCACATCAGTGACTTTGAAACTCCAACCAATCTGAAAGCTACCAAATCTAAATCAACTTAAAAAACTATATCTTCAATCACAATATCCATCGAGTTTTGTATTCAGTAACTTCCCAACACTTAGTTACCTACCTATCTATGCAAAGTCAAAAAATTCAGATCAGTGACTTTGAAACTTCAGCCAAGCTACCAAACATAAATCAACCTGAAAAACTATATCTTCAATCACAAAATCCATCGAGTTTTGTATTCAGTAACTTTCCAATCTTCCTAACACTTAGTTACCTACCTATCTATGCAAAGCCAAATATTTACTTCAGTGACTTTGAAACTTCAGCCAATCTGAACGCTACCAAATATAAATCAACCTGAAAAACAATATCTTCAATCACAAAATCCATCGAGTTTTGTATTCAGTAACTTTCCAATCTCCCTAACACTTAGCTACCTACCTATCTATGCAAAGCCAAATATTTACTTCAGTGACTTTGAAACTTCAGCCAATCTGAAAGCTACCAAATATAAATCAACCTGAAAAACTATATCTTCAATCACAAGTTTTGTATCCAGTAACTTCCCAACACTTAGCTACCTACCTATCTATGCAAAGTCCAAAAATTCACATCAGTGACTTTGAAACTTCAGCCAAGCTACCAAACATAAATCAACCTGAAAAAACCATATCTTCAATCACAAGTTTTGTATTCAGTAACTTCCCAACACTTAGCTACCTACCTATCTATGCAAAGTCCAAAAATTCACATCAGTGACTTTGAAACTTCAGCCAAGCTACCAAACATAAATCAACCTGAAAAACCATATCTTCAATCACAAGGTGCATCGAGTTTTGTACCCAGTAACTTTTCAACCAACTGCAATACCTTTCCAACACCTAGCTATCTATCTATCCACGCAGAATCCAAAAATTCACATCAGTAAGCTTGAAACTGCAGCCAATTTCAAAGCTACCAAACACAATTCAACCTAAATAACCTTGCTGTCGCTCGCAAAGCCCATCAAGTTCCATAGCCAAACCGCAGTGACTTTCCAATATCTTTCCATCATTGGGAACGTAGCGACGTTTAAACGAGAACAGCAATCGTTGGCGAATATTGAAAGCGTCGCGTGGGAACAATGGGCCAGCGATTATTCCTCGCCTTGGATCCGGATTAACCGTGCCGGAAATGAATTTCGTGTCGCGAGCCAGCCTACCAATAGTTCCAGCCAACCTGTCCCCTCTCTTTTTTGCACTTTATTGCCTTTGCATCGATCGTAACGGGTTAGAAACGTAGCGCGTCCTCCGACCCATTGAAACACATCCCTGATGATTACGTCGAACGAAGACCGCGTCTTTGCTCTCGTAAACAAACGTTTTACGACGGGATGCGACGAGATACGCATCATCGACGAGACTTTTAATAGTTGGACGTCGGCTGCGTTGCAATAATCGTGTCAACGGGAACGTTTATTGCCTCCAGCTGGCCAGCTTTTTGGAACTGGTCAGGAATTTGATGACGAAGGAACGAGACTCGAACGTTGATTAAAACGTGGTTTACTCGTGCCTTTTACGCATTCCCCTCGCTTGGAAATAAACAGTGGATACGTTTCCCGACGAACGTTTTCAAATATGACTCTCCACGATGATGTAAGAGTTCCGGTGAATGTTTGATTTTGGTGCGCGTAGAATCGTGGACGAGGTATTTAACATCTAACAGAGGATATGCAATCTATTTTTTAAATTCTTTCAATTCGGTGACGCCTATTATTGTCAAAGTTTCATCTTTTTATCGTATGCGCTGTGTACAAATTTCGTAATTTTATTAGCACTTTAACGAGACATGACTGTCACGATTCTATTGATAAAACTTCGATCGGAAAATGTATACAAAAGTTGCAAGATATGTATTCATTGCAAACGTACGTTTAATAAAAACTTAATACATTTGCATATAAATATTCATGATCTACTTTTATTAATCTCTGGATTATTTGTGCAACGATATTTATAACGTGAATCGACGGTTTGACGTCTCTAAACGTCGAAAGCGAGAAACATATATTGACGTTTCCCATTTTATAAACGTCAAGGATGGACACGCGAGAAAGTCGACGTTGTTCATCTTACAGACATTGACATATTCTCGAAAAATATGCGGAAAATGAGGTAAGGTTTATTTCACGGTGCACCGTCAACGATGTAACAATATCTTACGAAATATTCTCGGCCAAATATTTATATAAATATTCGTATAAATAACGCACATGTTTAGACACGATATCGTTTATATGGACCACCCTGTATATAGGGGTTCTTACATGCCGGAGACCGCCTCGCGCCCGTACAGAAATAGCCTTACAGCCCGACGTGTTATGCGGTCTATCGGTGTGCCGCTGCTCGGCAGACCGCTTGCTTTCCCGCGATCCTGCATCCTTCTGTGCACGATCCTCACAGGAGGACTCTTCCTATCCCTCGTGCTCGAGATTTTCGCGATTACGGAACCGAAAGGGAAAGGTTTGCATTCGAGGAGAATCGCAGGTTCAACGACTCGGTCCGTCTCTTTTCTTCTTCGCGACGGAAAGCGAGGAAATGATATTTGAAGAAGTTGAACAAAACACTTTTGGAAGTTAGAAAGGAACAAGCAAGAAGCCAGAAGAGAAGTAACGCTTGACAGAAATTCATCGAATTTGTTAGACTGACATTTTTAAATCGCTTCATCTTCGCCTGACCTTTAGCTTGCCGATCGTTGAAAATACACGTTGGATCATCTCAACCTGATTATCCCGTGAAACTATGAAGGATAACCGACGATCACGCTTTTTTCATACGATTGCGATTGATAACAATGTAATTGGAAAGTAAACAAGAGTTAGAAGCACGGAGCTTGTAATGGACATGAGCAAGTATACTAACACTTATGTTGGACAGTGTATAGCTATCGTAAAAATTCTTACGTCGCTGTTAGATCGTAAGAATAGAGTTGAAAGTATTATCAACACGAAAGAAGATTTACACGGTTGCTATAAATAATTATAAAAAGGAAAAGACCAGGCTCATTTACATGAAATCAAATGAACCTTCCAACGTCTTCGTTGAGATGAGGATTTCAAAATCTTAGTAAACCCAAGGAAATTCCATATATATTGCAGTAGAAACTTTTCGTAACTCCCCTAAACCTAGTCCAAAGTAATCGTATCCATCGGAGAATTACGCCAGTCGCGACAACACCAATAAGGTTGTCTTTTCACCTATCGTCTGAACTCATAAGCAATCGCTGCTCAGTATCTCTATATAATATAACATATTAGAGATATATAGGTGCATGAAATGTGGTCGCAAGCTCGCTGTATGTTGCAGTAGCTTCTTTGTTATCGCTCTTGTTGCCGTCCCAGTTTCTTCGGTCCGATACACGCAGTGCGTTTCAATACTGGCGCACAATACTGTCGCTTTGAGCCGTGCCCGTTGAAACAATGACACGATCCGTCCGACGATAGCCGTACGTCGCCGTTTGAACCGATTAGTTCAATATTTTTCCTTTTTCGACAACTCGCTGACAGAGTGTCGCGAATCTCTCTCGCGCGTTACAGAGCAAGATAGGATTGTTCGAGTCAGTGGAACAGAAATTGGATCGAGCTAAGCAATCCGAGCTAAGTAGTCGTCAAATTTTGTTGCTGCGAGCATTTTTCCAGCGATCGACGGTCGAAAATTGTAAAAATCTCGTTAAAGCTGAGAATATTTTGTAATATTTTGTCAGACAATTGGAAGACGAAGAACATTGATCTTCGCAACACCATCAAGCGAACATTTCAAAATCTCGACAAACGCAAAGATATTTTTCATCCATTGATAACAACTATTTTATCACTACGTTCCATCAGAAAATTGGAAGATGAAGATGAAGCTTGTTTTTGTTCTTCACAATATCATCATTCGAATACAAATTCGAAGATCCCAGTAAACCGAAGAAAATTCCATCTTACCATCGTTGATCGCGTTAATCGATCAATTCGAACGATCCAGAAAATTGCATTTACATTTTTACACACGCAATTTTCTTTGTAAATTTCTACCATTGATCCGTAAACTAATCCGTTTCTTTGAATCTTTCGATGCATTAAATAGGTTTGCGTGGCGAAAAAATCAAATGAATTTCATTCTATGACTGGCTGTATGAGTCGGCTACGTTATGTGACTGTTCGCACGACTGCAATACACGGTTCTTGTATCTGAGAATGGAAAAAACGACGCACGAAATCGGTCACCGTGGTTCACACTTTTTTCCGGCAGTTCTTGAACAGTCGCGGCGATTCTACTCGGTTGTTAGCGGTTCTTTTTTCCCCGCCGATTGCCAACTGGAAAGGTGATTGATCGTTAGGGAAACTTCTCTTTTGTAAATTGGAAGCGTTTTATCTCGATATTCGTACAATATCGTACAATACTCTGTTTTCGTCTATTACGTATAGCCGAAAACTCTGATAAAACAAACAGACTTGCTTGCGCAAGTTCGTTCATCGCGAGAAGATAACACGAACGATAGTACATTCTAAAGAAAATTTAAAAAGCTACATTTGCCACACCATCACCCTTTCATTCATAGATTCATAGATTCATACAGTTGACCGACGTCATTTTCCAATGCCTCGTATCATCGCCCTAGCTTTTAATTTCAACCATTCTAATTTCATTTCTACAAAAAAAGTGCAATTAACCAATCCAAGTACATCTCAACTTATGATAATATGTCGAAAGTTTTACTCAGAGAGCATCAAAGGTTCGGTTCGCTTGAGTCCTAATTCCAATCGTTTGATCATACTAAACCTCATCTGCCTCATCAACTTTAAACTTAATTCTCTCGGTTTACGAGCTAGTGGAGATAGAACGGTGAAGAACTAGAACGACGATATGTAAATCCCAATGGAATTCGATGCTCCATCGTTCTACCGTCTTTAAACCTTCCAGACTTATTTACAACGAAGCAAAACCACGTTCCCTCTTATCCACCCTCTATTCGAAGTCTCGTGGCCCTGCTTGGAGGCAACGAACGGAGAAGGAGCGCACTTGTCGCGCACTTGGCACAGGCGACGATGGTTCCCCTGGTGCTCCTGAGGAAGAAGAAACCCGACTCTCTGCCTGCGACGAGCGACGGCGACGAACATTGGCTCCAGGTCCTAATCCCGGGCTAAGTTACGACGCATAAAAGTCATGAGAAATAACCGTGGCTGGTATATCCACGTAGAAACGAGCGGCGCCCGCCCGTATCTCGACCAGCTACGAAAGAACGTCGACGTTTTGGGAGAAACTACATCGTCACGTGGTATACAGAGTGTCTTGTAACTGGTGCGTACGAAGATCAGAGAAGAACAACGCGATAAATATATTTTCGTTGATTTATTGTCAAACAGTAGGATTTTAGTATCATGATATAATGGAGAATGAGAATCATCTGTTAGGTTCGAAGATGTCGAGCTTTTCAAAATAATTTTTATTTTATTAACGTTTGTAAGTTTTATATTAAGAATAATCGAAGAATTGGTTGCAGATTGTATAGTTATCGAGGCAGGTAATATTTTAATATATTTCTTTAATATACTGCTTGTAATATCTTAGCTCTCATATGCTACGGATTATTGTAACGATTAAACGAAAGGTCTACGAGAAAATTTGGTTTCAATTCCAATTTCACTCTTAGTTCTTCAAACTAACGATTGCCAAATACATATTACACGTAAAATTTCACTATTTCAGGTTAAACCGAGTATCACGTTATTAAACGTCCAACCAGATCCTCTAAACAGCTGCTACAAAAATACTAAAGCACAGAATCAGATACGTGCAGATTCGACAAACGCATGAAATCGCATGGATTACGCGTGCCCAAGAACAAACTGCACATAAGATTTTACTATTTCGCATCAAAGTCGGTATTACACCATTAAGTAACCAAGCAAATCCACCAAGTAGCTAATACAGAAATCGTAAAGGAAAAAATCAAACGCGTACAGCCCCAGCAAACATACAAATCCAATCGCACGTGCAAACATTCAAATACAAATTCTACATAAGATTTCACCATTCCGCATCAAACTCGGTATTAGCCCATTAAGTAACCAACCAAATCCATTAAGTAGCCGCTACAAAAATGCCAAGCGAGAAAGATCCAACGCGTACATACCCAGTAAACGTATAAATCCAATCGCACAATCAAACATCCAAATACGATTAAAGGGTAAAAAATTCGCTTCACAACCAACTAAATCCACCAAACACGTGCGAAACAGCAAAGATGCGAAAACGAGCAATCGCGAACTCGCGCATACCCATCGAACGTAGGACAGTAAATTTCTGGAAAACAACCCTCTACGCAATCAAACTTCGTCCCAACTTTCCGTTCTCGTTTTTCGTGAAAAACGAAATTCCCCCTTGCAATCTGCGTATACTGTACGTGCATAGGAGCACAACTACAGGACACCATGTATATCTGAAACGAGGGAGAAAGTTTCCACTGCTGGTTTCGAGCCCTCGAGACCACGGACAGCCGAGCAAGAGAGAAACGAAGACAAAAAACGATGATGATGAAGAGGGAAGAAGCAAAGTCTCGAGAGCAAAGAGATCAGAAGAGGAGAGAGGAGAGAGACTTGGAGAGAAAGAGAGACGTCCACGGCGCCGGTCGTTGGCCCGTTGACGCAGGTATATACACCAACGCCTAACGGAGTGTACACGTCCGTGTTATGTACTTGCATTCGCCGAGTCAAGGATGCGATTTGCATACGGTCATCGGATGTCTCTACGTTCGCACCAGAGCCACACTGACGTCTGGTATTCCGCTCTCTGTCGTTGGCCCGTTCATACGAATACGCACACGGAATAAATAGCGGCTTTGGTGAAGCAACGCGAATGTGTGCAAGCACTAACGTAGCTGCGCGTGTATTAGGGACGGTCGATATCAACCGGTCTCTTTCTTACTCTTATGCCGGGACGACGTGTTCCGACGACGTTCGCAGCTACGCGTAATCATAATGAGTCGCGCTCCCGGGCATTATTCTTCGCGTCGCGTGTCCCCCCGCTGGGTGGCTGTCTTTCCTCCTTCCTTCCACCAGCTAACTTTCTTTTTCTTTACCGGTTTTTCACGCCGCGCCTGTAGTTTCCCTGCCGATCGTCTTTCTAAAGTTCGCGTGTACCGACGCCGGTCGATCGATTTCCCGAGACGGTCGCTTTTGCCTTTGAATTTGGTAGACTGCGAACGTTTCTTTGCTTTTATTCATAGCATTCGATTGGCAATTAAGTGATTGCGGATTTTGTCATTAGGTGATAACGACAAAACCCGCAATCATTCAGTTGCCAAGCCAATAGAACACCATTTTATACGAATCATATTTATATTTGTCAGTGCTGGATTGAACGAATTTTTGCTGATTGAATCCGTTCATCGAGGTTCATATGATGTGAATTGAAGGAGAAGAATTGGTAGTTGCAGCAGCCAGTTACGCGTTGTACAGTGAACTCCAATTGCGCGGGACAAATATTTGTCCGCTGACAATTTCACGCTAATGGCTAAGATATATTCAATCGTACAGGTCTAGACAAGTTTGTAAGTTAGAAATAAGTTTTATGTGTCCACAAACACGTGTATCGTATGAGTGGTGAAACGAATAAATGTACATATGCGATAGTTGGTATTAACTAGCATATGGGAAATTCGAAGATGCAAAGTGCACGGAGTTCACGTGACACGCAAATGAACGGAATCATTTTGAACGTATCATTTGAATGAGATTGTTTCGAAGGAACGTCTCTTGTTTCAACGTTTCGATTAATTAGGCAACGTTTCTCTGAATAATTCCTCCGAACGGATATTTAATTACCGAAACAAAATTTCATTTCCATTTTAGATTGAACGCGAAATCGGGACGGAACTGAATGAAACTGAAGGACTTCGGCTGAAAGCAAAGGATCGTTATGTAGTAACGTTCCAAAATACACCTTGACTTATCGGAGTTAAAAGCTCGGCGAGTCGTAGAAGGGACAGGGATTCGATAACGACCCGACGATAAGGTAACTCAGGTTTTCTAGTTATCTTAGTTGCGTTAATACTAGTTTATGGCTGGTCTATTCCGTGGTGGAACACTTTACCCAGTGAACTCACGCTTAATTACGACGTCTACCTCTGTCCTGAAGAAGAAATATCTTAAACGAACTGAGCCTCGTATCTGTCTAAAGATACGAAAATATATTTTCAAAGATTTCGTCGCTAAAAGCGAATTTTACTCCAATAGAAGTATGTTTCTTCCAAATTATCTGAATCTTCTTTTGAAATAATAATACAGATAGTAGCTAATTGACGCTTTATAGATACGTTTCGTAAATAAAAATTTAATCTCGTCGAACTCTAAACGATCGAACTTCTGCTAAACAATAAGCTCATAAAATAATCTTGATAATCTCCGACCATATTTTGTCTTTCTTCAAAAACTGAACATTCCCTGCTACGATCCTCCAATTTTTACATTTCTATCTTGCTCTCAATTTTCTCCAACAAATTGCAACGTCTTAGGAAGATGTTCGGCACGAAATCGCAACGAGAAATCACGCACGTCAATAACATCTTCGTATTTCGTCCAAATTGCGTACGAAGATGTCTTTTAACGTTAGAAAAATATAATTGCATAATAAAATAACCGAAAGAACGTATCATCCCCATATTTCAAACATAATTAGCATCCTCGACAGACTTGTTCTCAACGAACAACGAAAAAAAAAAAAAAGAAAAACACCGTATCTCTAACAAACGAGTAATTATCAATCGAAGGAAAAATTGGAAAGCAAGGTTCGGCGGTTCGTAAGGCTGCAAGTCGCGCGATACAAATAAGCTGATCGTGTGGGACGACGAGACAGACAATTTTAGACGCGAGACCGAATTTAACGGCACGACACGATGATATCGTAAATCGGGGCGAAAGCATGGCAACTCTCGTGTCATAATTTCATTCTCGACGCGACTTCTCGAGGACGCGGCATCGGCTCGTAAATAATTCTGCGAAAGATAGGTCTGTAACGTACGTATGTAGCGCAATGATTTTGCGAGAAATTTGGTTCGCTTCGCGTGTAAATTGCACCACATTCGCATCGTAATCGAATGGATTCGTTATTGTGGTGGATGATAGTACATGATTAAGGAAGATGTACGTACGTACTGTAACGAGAAACAAGAACAGAGAGGAGATGATGATATAGAACGGAAGAGCGAAAGAAAATGGACTTCTGGATAAAAGGATATTCCTTTTATGGTTGGCGCCTTTTTGTATATCGAAAAATTGCCTCATTTTCTGTCATTAATAAAATGACAGGAATTATTATTCTCGTTAAGAGATATAATTGTTCGCAGGTTTTCCATTCTACGGTTTACTTAAAATAGTAACAAATGTTCTTTAGCGATTATTTTCAAAACAGTGTACTTAAGTTATTGTTCTCGTTAACAGATATAATTATTCGCAAGTTTTTGCCTTTAAATAAGGGTGAATGGTTTTTGAATGATTTTTTAATCATTCGTCGTACGCGATTATTTTTTTTTTTTTTTTTATGTATAAAAATACCACTATCGTTATAGCCTATGCTCTTAAATAGAAATTTATTTTATCCGTTGTGTCTTACCTTCTACTTCGAGTATTTTATTTTTATTCGTCGCTGCGTATCATACGCGCTCTGTATATCTTCAAATTTTTCATTTTGCCATACACAAACATCCCCCGTTTAATAACTACACAACTATAATAGCGGATTTTTTTAAATTATCTTCTTACGTATAGGTCGGACCACTTCTGTCGTCAAAATTTGGCGGCGGACGGAGAACAGAGTCTCGTTTAAAATACTTGGAACGACAGACGTGGACGATGGAACAACGACGACGGAGTGCACACGCCAATCACAGTCGAACGCCAATCGTCGACTAAATTCGGCGGAGTTACACTTTCGAATTTGGCAGCACGACGGAACGTGACTTCCGTTTCTTCGTACTCGGCCTCTCTGCCACGCGTCCTTGGCTTCTTCTATCTTTTTCTTCCTCGTTTTATTCATCCTCTTTCGACTTCTCTCTGGGATCCTCTCCGCGGAACTCGAAACGGAAGGCGTGTGCGCTCGCACAACGTGCTCGTGTAACAACGAGCGATAGATAACTATAATAAACTCGCCACACTCTCCTAAGAGAGACGGAGAGAAGAGGAAAGAGCGTGTGTGGCGTGGCTCGCGTGAGGTAGGTCAGCGTCCCACACTCGATGCCGGAGGAATCCCTGGCACACTCCTATTTCGTTCCAGAACGAGACACCATATACTAGTTTCAGTAATCTAGTTGCAGTTCGGTTATTATTTCGCCGGTCTCTTTGACGATTCCTCTAACGACGAGCCTTTGACAGTTTTACGAGATACTTTGCTCGAATTTTACTCTTTGGATCCAGGTGTTTACATTAGACATTCTTGGGAAGATTCCTTCGCCGAATTTTATTCTTCGCACGAGACGTTGTTAGACATTTTTTGGCAGATCTTTTTCTTCCATTTCATCGAATTTTATTCTTTGCACGATGAGTGATGTATTGGATATTCGTTTGATAGTTTCTTTCGCTAAATTTTATTCCTCGGTCGATGCGTTGTTAGCAATTTTTTTGACACATCTTTCTGTTAAATTTTGTCAAATTTTATTCTTCGCGCGATAGGGACTATATTGGAGACTTTGTTGGTCATTTTCTTGCTAAACTTCTGATGAGTATTTTATTCCTTGAAATACTTCATATTTGTTTATTATATTTTATTGTTGTTTATTATATTTTTATTATATTATTTATTGTTATATTTTTGTTATATTTTGTGAATCTCATATAGTTTGCTTGTTAACGTTAATGTATTATTGTATTCTACTAATGTCCCATTGTAATGTAAATGGCAGAAGATGCTGAAGGATAATTAACGTCCGATCGCGTTTTGTTTAAAGATTCTCATAACGATGAGTGTTTGACAGCTTGTAGCAAATTGTTTTACCAAATTTTCGGTTTCGGTTTAGTAAAAATACCAATGTATTATTAGATGTAAAAAATAGTAGAAGTTTATTTCAGCTATGTAACTTATCTCTTCTTTCTTTATATATACGCCAATTCCTCCTTCTTTATTTTTTTTTTCTTTTTTTTTTTACTTCAAACAAATTACTTTTGACATTTCTATTTAATACATTTAACTACACAGTGATAGTTCCTGTTTCGATGCTACATCAAACTGGACGATTCCTCGTGTTCGTTGCTTTCCACGAGGAAAATCACTCTCTAACGGGACGGATTAGTCGAGAAGCGGGTCAGTGTCACTCTCACGGGAGAAATCATTCTCGGTACCCTTCACTCGTATGACAAAACTATTAAAATTCCGAGTAATCACACGGTGTCATCCAGAGTGACCATCGAAGAAACGAATCCAAGGTAGATACATACGGCCTTCCACGGTCGTTTCACCGAAACGAATTTTTCTATCTCCGTAATTATGTTCCTTGCAAACCGAGTCGTACAAGAATAATTCTATACTTGCCCTTATCATTTGCAATTATTCTACGCTATTTCTGTCTACGTATGCACTAAAAATAAAGTAATTTTGTCGTTCAAGGAAAAGCTGGATTCATGGGGAGAACAGGTAATTAATTGTTTCAGAGAAGAGCGAGCAAAAGTGAATAAGTATGATTGGTCTTTGACTTTTTACGGATATCTCTCTATGTTACTTGGTATATTTTTACGTTCTTATGAACATGCTGTACCGTGACATAGGCATATTACGAAAGATTTTAACAAGAGATGGAACATTTTTTTCTTGTTATATTATGGTTATACGCTATTTTTTAATAAATATTACAAGATCCATAAAACGTATAAGCTTAACGTATAAGTTTAATGAGCAAGTCTACTGAACGTAAGCGAAATTTCGACAGTTCATTATCGAAGTTTCAACAAGAACGATATGATCGATAATCAAAGGTCAATTTTCTTTAAGAACTTCCTGTTATAATATTACAATAGTGCAACGATACATTAATAGGACATAATAATATATTAACGACAGAGGAATATGAACACACGGTATGTGAATTTCAAGGGATTAGATTCCTAGTTTTTATTATTAATTTAATAGTAATATTATAAAAAATTAAACAATACAATTAAAACGATGCGCTTGTTTTTTGATAAGCAAAATTTCAATTACAGAGAGAAAATTCCGGGAGCGCAATCTTCCATTTGACATTTCTTTCTACGTAGTATAAAATGTTCTACATTTCTGCGTGTCACGAATTCCAATCATGATTAATCGAAGCTTTCATCAGTCAAATAATTAATATTAACAGAAACCTTCCGAGACACGTTCATGCGTCGAAAGACGCGAATTCTCGATTCTCCTATTCTTCTCTGTAACATCGCTTATCCACTAATAAATAATTTTGAACAATCTGCACTAAACTGACCTAAAAACGGACACTGAAATTAATTTCTCCCAAAACGAAGTGTCCTGAGACCTGCGAAACATCAATCACTACGCACGCAAAGGAAACTGTTTCAAAAGAAACCAAAGTAGAAGTCTTGAAAAAGGAGGATAGCAAAAAGGACAAAAGAAAGAAAAGAAAACGTAGAATCGGGAAGAAAGTCGAAACATAATTCGCAAATAGTCAAATACAATGGTTTGCGAAAGTATTAGGTTGTCCGAAAGTTTCTTTCGTTTCATAAGGTGATAATAGATGAACAACAAATTATTTTATCGAATTATTTCGTTATATTTCTATCATTATGTTCGTGCACAATTCGATAAACTAGTATAAAACAAAAAACATTGTGCGTCTATTATTTCCTTATAAAACGAAAGAAACTTTTCGGACAACCTAATATACAAAAAATAAAATGCTTTCATGTTCTGTAAAACGTTTTAAAATTTCATTAGGACGGTAATATGACAATGTGCGTTGTATGAAACATTTTAAAACGCCATAAACATTATCGAGATAATACTGATTGAAATTTGAAACTAATCTGAAAATACATGTATCTAGAAGAATATTTACAAAATATTTATTATTAACACAACGAATAAATAACAGTTGAAATAGTTGGTCAATCTCTGCGGAGCAGTATATTTTTAACAAATGACTTGTAACACCTGTGTACAATGCCCACACGAAGCACACCTTTGTATATCTGCACACTAATTACCAAAGTTCAAGTATACTAAATTCCCCACCATTTGATCCTCCTATTTGGCGAATCGGTTAATTCCACAAAGCATACAATACAAAAAAAAAAAAAAAATCCATGAAATCACAAGATAAACATCAGTCAAGTGCTTCAGTAGCGAAGTTTCAAAAAGTAGAGTTTACCATTTTGTGGACGATTCGTTTACTGTCGTATGACCACAGAAATTTCATACCACAGAAATAAAAAAAAAGTTTCATTAAATAATAAAAGTACATACAGGCACCTTTTATAGTCACTGTACGTATTCACGTTCGTTCGAAGATCAACCGATACGCTGATCGGCGCGTCTCACTTTACAATATTAATGAAATTTCAAAATATTTGACAAAAGCATCTAACACTACCGTTCCGAGTCTCCAAACATCGTATTATATTTGAAAATATCACGAGTGTAGGACGACAGCTGTGCCTGTATAATAAACGACAGTTACACGTGGATAACAAACGACACCTGGAAGAAAAGAAAGTTTCACGAAACGCAGGCGGTATATGGACAAAAGGTTGGAACGAATGTCGCGATACTTTCATCGGCAACAGTATACGTTTGGTCGACGTGGAAGAAAAGGCAGCAGGCATGCGAATACCTCGATGAAGAGGAGGCCCATTCTGAAAATGAATCATTCTCCGTGGCCGAGGACGCCTGACCTGCCTCACGCGACTCCTTCTACCTCTGTCTCTTCGAGACAGACTCGTTTCTACGCGCGCCGGAAAGAGAAGGCTACTCAAACGTGAGCTCGCGCGCGCACTCGCTCGAAACAGGCGATCGAGAAACGTCCGGGACGAGGAACGGGCCCGGGCGTATATTCCCTTCTTAAATCAGACGAGCCAGAGGCCAAGGGAGGAATGCAAATGCCTCGTTTAAGACGAATCACGTCACGGAGGCCAGGCCGAAGTAGCGAAAGACCACGCTGAAAATCACAAGGTGCAGCCGAACAATGCTCAAGCATTCGGTGTTTGTCTTTTGTTCGAGGCGCTTCTTATTCAGGGAGCAAGTCGTGCCTCGTAGCCGTGGAACAAATTTATGGTTAATAACTCGTCCGGACGAGGGACGTCGTTCCGTCGACCGGCTTTTGACTCGCAGGACCCTGATTCGCCACCGGTGCGCACGCGGAATTCCAGAGAGACTGGCAAACAAGGAATTTTGTACGTTTCGTGTGTTTATATAGGACGTGGAGCACGTTTTAGGAGGAACTGGGTCTGTGGGCTTTCGTAGGTCTGCGAGCAGACCGAGCATTTCACGAACGTACGCGTTTCCGTGGCTACGATCGAGAGACTAACGTGAAACGGTGGTAGCAGAGGCCATCGAATATAGTGATGGGTATATCCCTTTGAATAATTTTGCACTCTTGAATTTTCTATAGATCTCAGTTTAGCGTAATTTATGATTCAATCGTGGATCTTTAACGAGCATTTATTTATGCGGATCAGAGAGAAGCTTGTGAATGTCCGAAGCTTAACTTATCGTGTGTTACGGGCAAAATGAAAAGAAATATCAAGGCGTAACGAGGGGAAAGCGTGTTGCTTTATTCTATTCTATCGATGCTCGAGGTGCATCGGGATAATTAAAGAATGTATCCGACCAAGGTCATCCGAAGCGATCAGAGATAATAAAGCGTTTTTCAATGAGCAATGTAAAAGCGAAGCGTAATTCGTTAAAAGCGTTTCTCAAAAATAACAGCGTACGAGTATGGAACGAGCATGCAACGTCTGCAGACACAGAGAAAAGACACCTGCATCCAGGCATAAATAATCCCATGAAACGAGCACGCATATATCATAGCTTTAACTGTAATGAGTTCGCGATGAATCTTCCAAGACCAGGGCGTCTCCTTGCCCCTTGCTAACCAACAAAGTAGACAAGTATATATCGAGTAGAGATCGCGAAGACCGTAAATAGGTATCGAGGCGTTATCTAGATGGAAAACTGGATCTTCGGCGCTAAGTCGTCGCTTGTATTAACGCAATATTTCATTTGTAATTTTCTTTTTTCTTTTTTTTTTTTTATCGCTTTACGTTATTGAATTGTCGTGTCTTTTTTTCTTTTCGTCGTTCTTTCTACCACCTGGGTTCTACAGTTTTGCGAAGTTTAACCCTAAAAGGCTATCAGAGCAAAACAACGTCATTGTGAAACGACACAGCGACAAAGAGACGATATGAAATTTCTGATAAATCGAAACTTAAGGAAATCGACAAACATTTTCAACGACGCGGTAAATTGTTGCGCGGTCTTTAATTTTATGGAATTTAAGGAAACTAAAAGCGGAGTCTCGATTATCCAAGTTCCATTAGAAACCGATGCTGCGTATTATCCGAGCTCGAACTGCTTCCAACTTTACGATAATTCCATCTTTTAGGAAATTTTAACACGAAGGATACGAAAGCGTGAATAGTCAGCTATTGTAAAACCATTTAAACAAACATTTCCAACCGATCAGATAGTTAATTAAATCTAAATACATGCGCAGTGTTGCATTATCAAAATATTTTTTCTGCGATTTTATTCTACGATAGACTTTCCCGTATTATCCGATCACATTACAATCGAGGTTCCATCGTATTTTTAAAATTCAAATATTTTTGCAATTAAAATAGAAATTTACATGCATAGCGATTAAAATCGCGTCAGCTGCCTGGTCATTGGCGACTATAAACTATTTTACGCTATTTTGGTCCTCGATCATATTCGAAAGAAAGTAAAAAAAATTCCACACAATTTGAACACATTTCATGATAAACTATTGATTGTTGGCGAGTTAAGAAGACTACCATAGTCCTTGAAACTATCGTCGATTCGAATGGACGTGCGTTCCCTCGAGTTACATTGAAGGAACGCGACTCGACTGCTGATTACAGAGGCACAGGAACCGAGAGAGTAAATAGAAATGGAGTGGATATAATACAGGTTCAAGAACGGGCCTGATTGCGTCGAATTTGTACGCATTTGCCGCGATAACCGTGAATGGAGAACGGTGTAAATAAAGCGAATAGCAGAAGGTAGATTGTACAGTAGTCGATTGGACTGTACGCTCGTTGATTCGATCGTGCCATTAGAATCTGTGCATGAAAACATGGGGTTTCACAAGTTGGCAATTAGCCAGCTAGATGTGTAGTATTTTACATATAAATTTCACGTTTACATGTTCGATTATTGTAAAATATGTGAATCTTTGAATACATTCGCTGCTACGAATGTTGCATATCGTGTTACGTTCAAGATGGAAATATTAAATATATGCAAATACGTAAATACCGAAACGAAGGATATATTATCAGAAAGAGAAGAAAATATTGTTAAAAAAAAAAAAAAAGTATACACCGAGCAATGACGTTAAAACAAATGTTATCGCTCAGAATGAAATTTAATTTATGCTTCTGACAGATGTAATAGCATAATAAGATAAAACAAGGAATAGACGCAATTTCGTGTTTCTAAAGTACTGAAACTTGTGTTGAATGAAATAAGAAGCGAAATTTTCAGCCTGATCGATTCGATCTTAAATACTCTTTGTAGATTTGAATTTGGAACATAATTGTTGATAGAACGATAGATAAAAAAAAGAGGATAGGTTAGTAATCATTGATGTTCCGTTTATCATTACATTCGATCTGAAATTTGAAGTGTCTCTTTCGTAGATCAGAAAATAGAGCACCGAGATAACTGCATTGTTATATATCGATTAAACTGAATATCTCTTGTTTGCTGCTTTCGATCGTCGATAGACCAATCGAAAGAGAAATAAAATAAATGGCCACGGTTTACGATAGGCGATTCGATAGAATATATTGGAACGATAATCATAATGCACACATCATAATGTACGTATTACGTATCGATATCAAAAGATAAGAAGAATTCGAGACTACCAGAATCTTTAGAATCATCATACGTTGATTACAAAATTCATACTCTTCGTTCGTTATGTCGAACATGATCTGGATCGATAGAAAGACGATATGAAATAAACGTCGTTCTTATTAAATAGAAAACAAGGTTCTCCGATATCTTTTATTTCGACGAATAAATCTTTGAATCGAGCAAAGCTTAAGGTATATAGAAAGTAATAAGATTAATAATAAAATTAAAATTAAATTAAAAAGTAATAAAATTAATAAGTTAAAGCAATAAGACATATAGAAAATCTTATAGAATAAAATAAGGTCTTATGGAAAATAAGAGTTCTATGGATAAATCAAAATAACGAAAGAAGGTTGGTCTACATTAAATAGAAATTTAAATTTCTCAAAATTCCTTTCGTCTCGAAGATTAAATCGCAAGAGAATTCGTATGTATTCAATAGAAAGGTCGAATGTTTATTTCCCGGAAATGAAATGAAAGTTCTCCGACGCTTTTAATTTCAGCAAAAATCAGAAAAATTCGTGGATTGTAATGAGAGAAGGGGTACGGGATAAAGCGGATGATTTCGTTGGTAAAACCAACTGTTCCAAACGGACTGAGCTTGCATGAAATTCATTCGATGCTTCAGCTAAAGCAGCGATCTAACAATGCGTCTGCAGAGTTTCGCGAACGAGACGATGAATCGATTTTCGATAGGAGCACGGCTACAATTTAAGCGAGTATTTTCGTCCAGCCGCATCAATTGTTTGTTCTTCCACAAATTAAACTCATGACTGGCAATTCAGGAACGGTCGAAGACTTGGGCAATTTTAAAACGAAAAGTTTCGATTCTGAGGAATGATATTAAATTATAATTAAATTATAAATTATATGATATAATAACGAAAAATAGAGAATTCTAAAACAAACTGAAAAGACAATGTTTCTAACGTCGTCGCTGTTCGTTTCAATTTGTGGAGTCGATCGATCACTTCTAAACGGTTGAATCAATCAATCGATACGTTTTCATAATTTGAAAGAATATCAGTAAATTTTTCTAACGATACGCGGGATTATTTTACGAGAAATAGCAGCGAACTGATTCATACCACTCGTGATACTCGGTTCTCCGGATAAAAAGCTAAACGATAGTGTAAAATTCTATTGAAACAACAGAGACGAACGACGTCGAACGAAAATACGTACATATATCAACGACACAATTAGAAATCAGAGAAAATAGCATGGTTCGAACGTACGAGATAAAAATATCACTAATTTTTCGAAATATCACATTGCCTATGATCCCGAACGATAATTACGAACTCGTAGCTTGGAATATTTATAACAGAGAAATTATAGAGCGACGCAACGCCAATCGTTCATAAATCATTCAATTACTACTCTCATTACCATTTAAACACGACTAACAGTGCTCTTTGCATTCGTAATCAGCGCGCCACTTAGAAAGGAGTTGTCGTTGGGAAAAACGTGTCTAAGCTCCAAACTCGAAAATTACCATCGTGTGAGAACGAAACAGGTTTCGTGGTTTCCTATGTGTGTAAAGGGAGCCGACGTAGAAAACGTTCGGGCGCGCGTTTGAACGAAAGAAAATAAGCTGGAAAGTGTAACGTGAAAGCGACACCAACTACAAGAATCCTTTCGTAACTTGATTCTAATTGTGATTCGATCCGATAATTTATAGTTGATTACAAGGTTGGCTATGGTTTAAGTCTAAGCCGAATGCTCCATGTGCGTTCCTAGAAGTCGTTCGGGTCGCAGATTTCACTGGAAACCAAAGCTCAACCCTAAACAGCCACTCGATCCCTTCTACGCTACTCCAAACACTCGTCATTCATAGGCAACGTACGAGAAGTTCATTCACATCGGACATTCCTCGAGTTCGTTCCTCCCTGGGGTGTTCTTCGTATTTCTTGCGATTATTTCTTCGAAGATATAGTTAAACAAGAGACTTATGTATATGTTAAAAAATTGAATTTTTTTTTTTTTGGAGAAATTAATATGAGAAGAGGATCGAATTTCGGTGAGATTATTTTGGAAGGAGATTTAAGGAGATTTCTTCTGTGCAAAATGTACATGTTACACGTTTGTTCTTTTTTCCGATGCTTTTCTAATTTCTTAATCCTCTAAGAAAATAATCAGATACAGATTTATATAGCAAGGATTAATCGAGATCGAATTTCGATGAGATTATTTTGGAAGCTTAAGGATATTTCTTCTGTGCAAAATGTACATGTTACACGTTTGTTCTTTTTTACGATGCTTTTCTAATTTCTTAATCCTCTAAGAAAATAATCAGATAAAGATTTATATAGCAAGGATTAATCGAGATCGAGTTTCCAGATATAAATATTCCTTCAGAAGGTAAATATTGAGAAAGTATACAAGTTTCGTGGTATTATCGTGACACTTTAAATCGACTTCTTCCGGTAGAATCATCCCATTGGAAAATTTATTAACCAACTGCTCCAACTTAAATATAACAGTTCATCGAACGCTATAAGAAGAATAACTCGAAAGCTAAACGAATCACTCAGAATCCAAATCGATTCTGGTCTTTCAACAAGCCCTTGATGTTACGTTTGGTACACATAATCAGAGTTACACCTTTCAAAATCGGAAGATACGAGGAAAACCAATTTTAAACTTCCAACAATAGCCTATGCGTATCGTTGATCTTTCAAACTTCCCATCAGCCATTGAAAACACGAAAAAATCGTAAAAACCGAGTTCACATGTCAAAGTGAAGAATAGCTCGACTTTTTCAAGAAGATCTTAATCTTAGACCCAGAATACGCAATCACATAGTATTCTAAAACAGCTAAAGTAACCGACAAGGTAAATCAGTGTGATTTCTCTGTAGCTCAGATATCTCGGCACAAAGTTCTATTGAAACAATTGTTTTTCTCTGGAAATAGAACGATCAAGTTCCAACCTATTGACTTTTTGGCTTCTATGTAGCTCAAGTGTCTTTAAGATTGTGTTCAGATCTTCGCTACAAATCGAAGGCGTCTCTCCGTGGAGGAAGATCGCGTACGCACGCGAGAGACGCTGTTCCGTGGTAAATTAGACGCGAAGCAGATAGTTCATTCAAGGCCGCGCTAGGCTACGGAGGAGAATAGCGCATTTTTCTAGGCTATTGATTGCGTCTACCGAATATAGGGTAATATTCAATCTACTTAATGGCACGGTTGCCTGCGTGCACCGTCCTCGATTTCATCTCACCGTCTCGGCCGTTGGAATACCGGGCCTCAGTGGCTCTTTTTTCGTTCCACTTTTGCGCCTAGGCAAAATACACTCTCCCCGCCTCGCTGCCACACGCTGCTTTTTTCCCTACCCTACCTCAAGAAAACGCGGTTTCCTTCCACGATTATTCTTCTTATTATTCGTATTATTATTATTATTATTTATTATTATACTATATTATATATCTTATTTATTATATCATATTATATTATATTATTATTTGCGCCTATGCAAAACACACTCTCCCCGCCACGCTTCCACACGCTGCTTTTTTCCCTACTCTGCCTCAGGAAAACGCGGTTTCCTTCTACGATTATTATTCTTATTATTATTATTATTATTTATTATATTATATTATATATTTCTTATATTATTATTATTATTATTATTTATATTATATTATATTTAGCAGATCTTGGACGAAACACTTATATTATATTTCTTATATTGTTATTATTATTATTATTATTTATATTATATTATATTATATTTCTTATACTATTATTATTATTATTATTTATTATATTATATTTCCTATATTATTATTATTATTTATTATATTATATATTTCTTTTATTATTATTATTATTATTATTATTATTATTTATATTATATTATATTATATTTAGCAGATCTTGGACGAAACACTCACTCAGATTATATTATATTATATTATATTTCTTATACTATTATTATTATTATATTATATTATATTATTTATTATATTATATATTTCTTTTATTATTATTATTATTATTATTATTATTTATTATATTATATTATATTTCTTATATCATTATTATTATTGTTGTTGTTGTTGTTACTATTATTAATTTACATTACCATCTCTGTCACGATGAAACACACTTGTTGGTTCTCTTATAGTTTGAAGAAGTTGGAAAGTTTCTCGAGAGACGATTTGTATGGTCTTCTTTTAGCTAACAACGGAAATGTCTAGAAAATTTGGCAAACGTTCGACTAAAAGTTTCGGTGGGTCGATCGCTCGTGATTAGATTTGCGGTAATAGGAATGAAGGCTGAGAATTGTTGATCAATTTTCGTTGGAAGAATTCGAAGAAACGCATTAGCGATGTTTCTGTAATTTCGTTTCGACCGTGGAATGGAAATTTGTTTGAGAAGTCACTATCTTTTCGCTACTATAAACGAGGTTGAAGACTGTTGCACCTGCCACGCTGGTTCTATCGAAAAATCTACACGATATACTGAGAAATTCCTACGGTTTTGACCATTGGTTTCACACTATGAATGAAAATATTTAGGAAATCTAACGAACGACTGTTCAACGCTGTAACACACGATCGGAGATTGGAAATGGTATCGAAACGTTTGAAGACTATCTGCGGTTGAAAGGATTTAGAAAGTCTTTGAAAAATGTTCTTCTGACTTTGATCAAGTGCAAATGGAATCGTTTGAAATGTCTGGTGTATGTGTTTTTAGCTTTATGGATCAAGAGATTTTTGTTCCGAATGTCATATAGATAGAACCGTCGAGAAAAGTATGCAAAGAAAAAGAAAATTGTATTGAAATTGGAAAATAATTTATTTTCTTATATCGCCATATTCAACGTGGCTCTCACAATCATTTTCTAATGCTGTGTACACAAGTGACTCGGTCGCTGAGCCTGAAACTTGTTTATCAAGGTATCCAGACTCGAATACCTCGAACTTTTTCCTACGACTAACATATTCCAGAGGTCTAATATATATTTGTTGATAGCGAACGATTTAGCAACCTGGGGATAACGGATAAAATCAATATCACGAATATTGTGAGGAATTTTCAAAACAACTGGAAATCAAAACCGAAAAATCGTACCTCGCATGGATGAACGAAATTCTATACGAAATCCTCCTCACGAAGAAATCTGTTTCGTTCCATTATTTCTATACCTTCCCTATTTTCTGTCCAACATAGACCCTTTTTCTAAAGTTCCACAATCATATGGAAACCATTGAAAAGAAAGCAAGATTCCTCATTTTTGTAAAGAAATAGAAATTCTCGAAATTTATGCGTTTTCGAGAGTTGTCTACGATTTCGTACAAAGTAAACGAATAATATTTGTTTCGTCGTACGAACGATACATTTTCTCAAGTATCTTCCATTCTTTCGTACAAATTTCATACTTCGATGGACCACGATGTCAGTATGAAATTTCAAATTCGAGAAACTACGCAAAACAGAAAATTAACGAAATAAACGAGTTGTATAACGCAAGATTGACAAAGTAATTAAGCAGCTAACGTTGATGTTTGAGCATTATGCATCGGAGCAGGTTCCATGGTCGATTTTATGCGGCCGAGCCACACGAAAAGGCTCGCGAAAGGCAGACGAAAAATGGCCAAGCGCTTCGGAGAAGGCGAAAAAGAAAGGAGATCATGTTTTGAATGCGATGTCGCGAGAAGTAACGTCGAGAGAAACCCAGTTATCGAGAGACTTTTATGGAGAGGTCGTGGCTGCTGCAGCGAAACGCCACACGCGTCTTTTCCAACTAAGCGAATTCCTCGTTCACGTTCTACACTGCGTGAATAATTCAGTTATTTCTTTTATTCTTCGTTTCTTTTCATTTCTCTCTTTTTTTTCGTATGTATTATCTTTAAATCGCTCTTTCTTGATATTAACTAACGCCATATACCACTAACCCTATAATGGTCTTTAAAAATATCAACGTCTCGATCTTTGATGCTTCGCGAGAAATTTAAATGTAACAATACGTAATGATTTTCAGAAAGATTCGATCATAAATACCTACGAATTAATTAAAAAATGAATCATCTTGGATAACGCACAGACAAAGCGTTAATAACAAATAATGGTAATAATAATCTACTCTTATATTTTTCATTCCTTTGCTCGTTCAAGTATCATCTGAAACAGATTATCCTTCAGTTGCTCTCTTAATCGTCTTATTTCTGAAGAATCGATCATCGTTATCGGTTAAATAGAAATTAAACCTAATCGTTTAAACGAGAGATTTTCCGAAAATGGATTTGGTCGATCGGTGGAATATCGTGGAAACTCGAAAAAATTAGGTTTCGAAGGATCGAAGAAAGAAAGGAATCGATTCAGATGGGAGAATGAAGGAGATACAAAGAAACGATCGGAGACACGATCGACGACGGTTTCCGAGACGTCGAAACGTGCCGTGAAATCGAGCGCGGTTTCCAACGATCGATCTCTTGCGACTCTGACTAATTCCGTCGAATGAATCATTCCATCTACTCTCGAAAGAACACGGCCAAAGTGCATTGCACCGGACCGAATTGAACTTGAATCCCGACGCGTTGGTTGCGCTCGTTCGTGAGATAACGCGAGCTCTCGATGCGTTTCTTTAAATAGTCCCCGTGGCTTTATGTATGGTGTTGCATAAGTTGCCGAAAAATTGCAAATTCAACCACCTTTCAGATACATGATATGCTTCCTTTTTTTTAAAGAAATATTGGTTTTTTTATACCTAAGAACTTTGCATTTTTTACTTATTTTTTCACGTAGATATCATCCCTTTAAGATATTATTTATAAAACACCCTATGTATACGTGTATTTACACGCGTGTAACTTAGAAACACCGTGAACCGATTGAAAGAAATTAGATTCGATAAATATTCCGAATTACTTTTCTCTAGAATTACAAAAATCATTATCCTACATCTTCGACTTATTTTTTCACATAGAGTTATCCTCTTGAACTATCAGCCGCAAGACACTCGACATACACATATTTACACGTCTATAACCTAGAAACTGTGAACCAATTGAAAGAAATTAGGTTAGATAAATATTTCTGAAACCAAACCTTGTATCCAAACGCTTCGCTCCACATCTTTAATTTATTTTTTCAATATTAATAGAATCGCCTCTTTCAACTATTGTAATTCAAGTTACAAGTCATCACATATATATGCAAAGCCATACATGCTTGCACGCACCTAACCTAGACATCATAAGCTAATCGAAAGAAATTAAATTGGGTAAATATTTCAAATCAATTTTCTCAAAGACAAAGTCTCGTAACCAACCATTTTACTGTATTCCATTGACGTAGAATCATTCCCTTGTACCATTAATTATAAAACACCCTATATATACGAATATTTACATCCGCCTCAACAAAAAGCACTAAACCAATCGAAAGACATTGGGTTAGATAAATATTTCAAATCAATTTTCTCTGACGTAGAATCATTCTCTTGTATCATTAATTACAAAACACCCTCTATATATAAATATTTACACGCACCTAACCTAGAAATCGTTAGCTAATCGAAAGAAATTAAATTGGAAAAATATTTCAAATTAATTTTCTCAAAGACAAAGTCTCGCAACCAACCACTTTACTGTATTCCATTGACATAGAATCATTCCCTTGTACCATTAATTACAAAACACCCTATATTTACGAATATTTACACGCACCTCACTTAAAAACCATAAACCAATCGAAAGACATTGGGTTAGATAAATATTTCAAATCAATTTTCTCTGGCGTAGATCCATTCCCTTGTATCATTAATTACAAAACACCCTATATTTACGAATATTTACACGCGCTTCCCCTGAAAACCGTAAACCAATCACATCGGATTAGACAAATAATTGAAATCAATGTTCTCGAAAACGGAGCCTCGTGTTCAACCGTTGTACTGTGTCCCACTGATGTAGAATCATTCCCTTGTACCATTAATTATAAAACACCCTATATATACGAATATTTACATCCGCCTCAACGAAAAGCCCTAAACCAATCGAAAGACATTGGGTTAGATAAATATTTCAAATCAATTTTCTCTGACGTAGAATCATTCTCTTGTATCATTAATTACAAAACACCCTCTATATATAAATATTTACACGCACCTAACCTAAAAATCGTAAGCTAATCGAAAGAAATTAAAATGGATAAATATTTCAAATCTATTTTCTCAAAGACAAAGCCTCGTAACCAACCACTTTACTGTATTCCATTGACGTAGAATCATTCCCTTGTACCACTAATTATAAAACACCCTATATATACGAATTTTTACACGCGCCTCACTTAAAAACCATAAACCAATCGAAAGACATCGGATTAGATAAATACTTCAAATCAATTTTCTCTGGCGTAGAATCATTCTCTTGTATCATTAATTACAAAACACCCTCTATATATAAATATTTACACGCACCTAACCTAGAAATCGTAAGCTAATCGAAAGAAATTAAATTCGATAAATATTTCAAATCTATTTTCTCAAAGACAAAGCCTCGTAAGCAACTATTTTACTGTATTCCATTGACGTAGAATCATTCGCTTGTACCATTAATTACAAAACACCCTATATTTACGAATATTTACACGCGCTTCCCCTGAAAACCGTAAACCAATCACATCAGATTAGACAAATACTTGAAATCAATGTTCTCAAAAACGGAGCCTCGTGTCTAACCGTTTTACTCTATCCCACTGGCGTACAATCATTCCCTTGTACCATTAATTACAAAACACCCTATATATATATAGGAACATTTACAGGCGCCTAACCTAGAAACTGTGAACCGATCGAAAGAAAAATCGGCGGTTTCTCCTCCGGAGAAAAATCGAGTCTTCCGCCTCAAGATGAAACCGTTCCAGTTTCCCATGCGTGACCCACTCTCGGCGATGGGAAGGGAGCGCGATACGCGCGTGCACGCTCGCGTTCTCCTTATCAGCGGCGCTAGTAAGTAAGCAGGCGAAACAGGGGCGTGAACCGGTCCAAGAGGAAGAAAAGTCGATGGATTTCTCGTTGCTCGCCAGGTAGCAGGATGTTCTAATTGAGAACCGTTGAAAGTCCAGGAGATCTGGTATCTCATCGGTTTCTTGCGGGCCACGACATCGTTTCTATGGTCGCGTGTTAGATGGACAGATTTTCTACGGAAATGTTCGAATGAATGGTGGAATTGGTTAAGGCAGAACCAATTAGCGGAACGAGTTTAACGTCAAACGTGTCGACAGATTCGTTTTAAACGAGCTGCTTTTTCGTATTCGTAACTGGAATTTTGTTTATTTATTTGTGACAGGGAATACGATGTCTGTTTTAGTTTGGAAGTTAACAGTTAGCGAGGAATTTTTCTTCATCGTATTTACACATTCTTTCGTTTACTCGTATTGTAGAAGCTACAATTGATTAACGTTCTCTTAAATTAACTTTCGAATTAAAACAACAACATGGAATATTTGCTCGCAGCGATATTTACACATTTAGGTACAATTCGAACTTTGCTTGTTTATTCTTCTGATTTATGCACCGTCTTGTATAATATAATTTACTTCATTCCACGATTTCATACCTGTACTTTCGCGTACAAACAGGTGAAATCTACTAAATATTGATATCCCATAAATTTGATTAGGAAAACGAAAAAACAATAATTAAGTTGATTATCCAAGATCAACAAACCTAAAAATAAAATTAATCACAGGAAGCTAAATGACCACAAGCGGACAGCGTTGCACGAAAGTTTGGATATTGATTTGCTGGTAGCATTATTGATAATAGCCGTGACAGATAAAACGAAAGTTATCAGTCACGTCGTTTTCTACCGAAACAAAGCTTGATTTACGAACGTTTTCCTGGAAAAATTAAAGACCAAGGACCACATCCCGTGGCTTTTACGATAACGTCGTGCTTTCCAACACGTTATTTTCCTTCCGTTTTTTTTTATTTACAATTTGCCAAGACAGTGTTCTCTGTATCAGCTTATATTTGGTGCGTTCACACCGATAAACAATCCAGCAACTAATCTCTTGACACTCACATTTTCGAAACGTGATTATAGTAACAACAACTTCCAGTTTGTTTTTTTCCTCATTTTCTTTTTTTTTTTTTTGCTCTCTTTGAAGTTTCACGTTCCAGAAACGTCAGACCTCTGGGTCCTCTTTCACTCGATTGAACGAATATTATTTGTGTTATTTTACAAATCACGATTTAAGCAGATTGAGATAAAAAGAGAATGGACAAGAACATGTGCTCTAATGTTCATGAAAAATGTCTTTTTATCTATCAATTATTATAACGAGCATTGATACTTTAATTCTTTATTTTATCTTATCTTTGGGTATTTTACATGCTTTTACATTTTGCGTGCAGTTTTGAAAGGAAAAATATGCGCTGATTTCGAAACATCGAAGAATTGTCAGTTAGCAGAGAAATCACTCTTTATCAAATGTTAAAGAGAGACTAGATTTCAGTATTGAAGTTCTGTACGGACAGTGGACCGTTGGAACGCGAGTGAAATATTCGAGAAAATTCGCTCGCTCTCCTCTGCGTCGAACCTCGCTTCGTTCACCAGCCGCAGGAAAATACAGAACCTGCGTACGATTTCGAAAGGACGAGACGCGAAGTGGTAATCGATACCTCGAAATACTTTCGAAACTTGGATCCGGAAAGCAAGAAGAGGTCTCTGGTGATCGACGAAATACGATTTATATATCGTTTCTGGGAACTGCGGTTTTACGCGTATCCGGCTTGCGGACTCCACTTTCTTTTCTCTTGAAGACCCTTTAAACACAAATGCAGTAAGGTTGGTGGTAATTCAAGGGTCCGTTTCCAAAAGCTGATCAAAAGTGGTCGATTTCACTCGACCAAACGCCGGAACAAGTCAATTCAACTAATTTGATGAAGAGAAACTACCCAATTGATACCAGTTACGTAGCCGATAGGTAAAGATGAGGTGTATGAAATTTCTATGGGGTGAAAGGCGTATTAAACGACTGTTACGTGAGTCTGTACAAAGTTATGTAAAATTTTAGAACATTCGAGGATCCTAGCGGAAAATCACAAGATAAAAGCTTCCACGTAGTCAAAATTTACATATAATATAAATATAATAAATATAAATATAAATTTACATATGATATAATATTATATATACAATACATATAATACATATAATAAAAATAAGCATAATGAAAATTGATCCTTGAGCTATGAATGATACTATGAAATCGTGAAGAATTTGAGGATTCGCGAAGAAAAATATAAAATTCCTATGGAAAAGTATGATACGCCGTTTATGCGAAGTCATGGGATCTTTAAAAATTCAAGAACCTCCGAGACTGTTTAATGAAAAGTTACGAAACCCAGCAGACACGTGAAAATACACAAAACTGTAGAATCGCCAAGGATTTCAACATCCGCAAAGAAGCTTCTGAGATTTCCTATGGGAACGCGTGAAATATCAAAAGATTGTTACGTCAGTTCGCAAAGGGTTATAGAATCTTTAAAAATCCAAAACTCTTGGAAAAGTAGTCGCAGAATGCTACAAAGTCGCTAGCAGGAAATACGAGAGAACGAGAATTCTAAGATTCGCGAAGGAAATTATGGAATGCGTATGGAAATTTACGGAGTACAGCCGAGTCGCTACACGGAATCACTAAGAATTGCAGAATCCCCACGGAAAGCCGTAGAAACCCTAAAATCAAAAGAATGGTCGCCCAAAGTTGCGGAATCCCTACGAAAACCTAGCAAACCGCAGCGAAATCGTAATGAAAATTCACGGCCAACGTTCGTCTGCGTTTCATCTAATACAATTGTTCCTCTGTAATTGTCGAAATACTCTAATATGTACATCCTGAGACTTAAAATGCAGCCAATTAGTCCTTACCGTGTAAACGTGTGTTATGTGAACATGGCTATGGTACCCTTAAGGCGTATTATATTAAATATATGGTTCAGTAAGTAGCAATCATCGAAAGAATTTGAAAAAATTCGCACAATGTTTCCAAACGAATTTCGAACGAAGATTATCGTAAGATTATTGAGAAATATTGGCTTGGCAACTAAGTGATTGCGGATTTTGTCATTAGGTGGTATTGACAAAATCCGCAATCACTTAGTTGCCAGGCCAATAGTTTCTTTAAATTGATTATGAAGTAAAACAAACGAAGTGTAATGTCACGTTTGAACACAAAGGATGTACGTTTACATAGTAAGGAGGGATGGGTCCGAGATATTTTTTCCAATTTGAAGATGCAATGGCGATAGTGTGGTAAAAAAGGATCAATTCAATTGACTGAAGAAGAACCAGCCGATGATGCTAAAGCGCATTGTTTTACTCGCGCTATGGTTAAAGCTATTCCGTGTGTTTTCACTTCGTAAAGTAACATTAACTATTTTTATAGATCATTGCAGTTCACCGCAGCTTTCTACGATCGTGGGACAGGATTGTTAATATATGAACAATTAAAATCCAACGATACAATATTGTTTGTAAAAACGCTTCGTCACATGACGAATTACAAATCACGAGAAACAATCGGAGGGAGAAGGAGGAACGAACATTTCAAGATCCCGAACGTCGTTCCGGCATTATTTAGTATTAACGAAACTGTTGATCGAACGACGGGGCAACGGAACAAAAGGCACGATCAAACAAACACGTGCGCAAACAAGCAAGCACTGTCGACGCTCGTTAAATCAACCACGATAAACAACCGCGTCGTTATAAATAAATTTTACCGAAGAAGAGAGACGGAGATGCTAAGTAACGAAGATAGGAAAAGATGAGGTGGATGATTTTGTTCTTTTCCTTGTTTGATAGAGAAGCAATGTGTATATAAAGATCACAGGCAAAAGATATGATAAGTACATTTTTGTTGATCTTTTAATTTCAATGTTACTTTGTAATATGTTCGTGTAAAGTGCGCCGCTAAAAGCGGAAAAAGACAGGACAAGGGCCAAAGATGTAATTGGTGAAGTTTCGTAGAAGCTAAAGATGTAACTATTCAAACAAACGGTATTTGAACTTTTTAAAGACCGATGTCGAGTTAAACGCAACGTTTCGTTTGTAATTTCTTTTTTCAGACGGTTTACATTATTAAATTCTGTTTTTTAACGTTCGTTTAATATTTTTCTTGTCTCTATTGTTTCCACAATAAATCCTACAGATTTGTGAAATTTGAACAAATCGAAATAATTTATAACTTGGTGATAAACCTCTCTCTCTCTCTCTCTCTTTATTTGATCCTTAATGCGTCTTTGATATTTTAATATTATGACGGACAATATTTTCAAAGTTATTAAGAGAATGGAAAGATACACTTTAGCCTTAAAATCAAAGAAAAGGACAATGTGAATTTTAAAATTGCTGCTCTGTAAAAATGAAAAATGCGATTTATCGTGTGTTTCTGCTCTAGTCTTTGTATGTATAGAACTGTAACAACAGTGTTTTCGATAAATGTGAAAATGTGAATATAAAGTTGATGAATGGGGGAAAAGAGAAGCTGGAAATCATCGGGGAACATGATGACACGGCGGAAGGTCGTGAGACGAGACATGGTTTTGCCAATGCTGGACGCTTTTTATTGCACGCTGAGATTTGCCGACGTATTAGTCGATGATATATTTTTTTACGACATGAATAGATAAGGGGCGAGCACTTTCTTTCGAAAGACATCATCGACTGTATCAGTCGTGATAAGGTATTTAGCGAGCACGAGCGTACATGACGTTAATTGCTATTTTTCTTTTTATTCTTTACTTTTTCTTCGTCTTTTATTTGCGAGTCTTTGCTTTTCTTCCTTTTTCATTACCAATGTTCAATGTCGTATCGATTACACATGTTATTAACGACACTATACTGGAAAACGACACTATACTAAATATATGCAAGACATTGATATCATACTAATTTTTCGAGTAGTTTGATTTTCTTGATAAGCATTAGGAAATCGTGAATTTTTCTTGTGATGTGTTCAAGAGGTTGAGAATAATTTGGAGATTTTGATTAATAGGTAAAATAGTGAAGAAGCTAGTGAAGAAAGATCGAGTTTTGAGTTGAAGAAAATGAACTACGGGCGTGTGTTTAAATTTAGAATTTCGCAAATATAATAATGACTTTTTCCTTCCATGATACGCGAAACGTGATATGTCCTCTTATCTTAAGCTCTGGTTGTCTTTGTTCTGTATACTTTGTTCACTTTGTTTGCTGAATTATACGTTGTTCAAATTGTATTTAATTTCCAAATACTCATCTAACAATAACACACCGTCTATCTGATTTTAATTTAAATCTGATGAACCCTAATATCATACAGTCTTTAAAAATAATTCATTTGCTATTGATAAATTGATCTTTCTTTCTCTTTTCAAAAATTAGAAAATTGTATATATTGATATAAGAAAAGCTTTTTTACTAGAATAATAGAACTAAATAGAATTGGAAGAGATATTCTTGTCTTAGACTCGTAGATGTGTACTGTGGTTACGTTGCTCGAAACAATTGTAAGCGCAACCTGCTCAATGTTTTTCAAAATCTACTCAATAGCTAAAATAACCACATAAACTTTTCGCAAAAATTAAGAACATTAACATGATCGAAAACTATTACATATATCATACGATAGCACGACAAACTTATAACATCTACAATTCACTATTAATTTTTCGAAACTTGACAAGTCTGAACAAACAATTATTGTTAATTAATTAAAATAAAGTAATAAAATAGAAAACAATAAAGTGTCTTCAAAAATCCGCTACTCTACACTCTATTCTTTCTCGAACCGAGAATTATTTCTACTCTTCAAATCATTATTTCCATTTGGAATATCGAAACCATAAAAATTCAAATCTTTTCACAGTAAAAAATTATTCCGTCCAACATCATCGTCGAGATTTTAAAAAACATCGATCTAATGAAAGGAGCCTTCCAATTGTTTCGAGCAAACGTCAGTCAACTATTTCCACACCGTCGTCTAAAAAATATCGGAAAAAAGTAAATCTAGCTACGAAGTATCGATAAAAGAATCACTTACCTGGGAGCATTGATGATCGGTCGGCCCATTGCCCGTTGCTGGCGCTTCTCGTTGCTGGGAAGGCGCAGGTAATCTTGGTCGCCAAAGAGGAACAGATCCTTTGAAATAATCATGTCCACCGTGTGGTTGTCGGTTATAGCTGCCCGCCTCTCTCTCTTATCTTTCTCTCACTGCCGAACCACAGGCTGAACAACGCACCACGACGACGACAACGACGTCAAACGCGACGGAATATCCTCACCTAAGTCCCGCCACCTCGACACGTTCAACGCGATCTCCAACGACGATTTTCCACCGCGATCAGTTCCCTGCTGTTGTCTCTCGTCAGCAAACGAACATTTTCGCCAGCTATTCCCGCGACTCCGTGCCGATTTTCTGTCCAAACACCTAGTCGCGAGCATTAAGTCCGAATAAAATTTAGAAGCGAACGAACCGATCGATATAAAGCTGATGTACGGTGCACGGTGCACTGGTTGCGAGTGAATCAGCGTGTTATTTGTGATCTTTTCTCAGAGATAATTTAAATGAGATCGTTCAAGTTCTCGTCAGAATTCTTTGTGTCTTTGGTAGAGTCGTCGGAATCGGAGATTAAGAGATTAACTATGAAAGTTCGTGAAATTTCGAGCGAAAACGTAGCGAAGTTTTGCGTTTGTTGACGAGTCCTGGTAAATTAGCAGTATCCTTGCAGGTGCAGCGTTCCGTGGAAGAGTTCTGCGGAGATCGGCTGCGACTGTCTAAAAAAACAAAAGGTGAGTTAGTGGTATATTTAAGAGGAAGTTGTTTACGTTTCTGAATCAAAGCTAATGGTAAGTATAGGAGTTGTTATCACGGATACCTAACGTCTTTGGAACATTATCATAAAGCAAGCTTCAAAGGTTTGTGTTAAGGAATGATACGAATTTTGAAGAGTAGAGCGAGATAGAATATAGTTCGTGGAATAAGCAAACACAGACTGTTTGGTTAATAACCTGTTGCTTTTTCTGGTCGTGAACAACCTGATTCTATTTTCTCTACAATGTACCTGTCATAGTAAAAATTTGAAAATTTAATGAAAATTTATTACTTCATGGAGATTATAATTTTATGATACCATTTCTGGCGTTTACGATGAAATTTAGGATAGAGATGTTACGGGAATTCGTCAATTAAGATTTAAATTAGTGAATGCTTATCCCTGCAATCGTCAAAAGTCTTCATTGCCAATATAAACACGTAATTTCAGTTTCTAGAAAATAAAAGAAACATGGCGGAAGGAGACGCGGTAAAATGGTACAACTAGGTAATGTCAATATTTGTAGACCACTATACAGTGGCGACGGATGCACAAAAATTCAGGTCAAAATTAATCAGTCAATTTTGAACAGTTACAACAGTGTTTACTTTGTGTCTACCAAAATTCACCGCTACACAGCAGGAAATGCTCTATAACCTCTGCAAAAATCCAATTCAATTCTCGTCAGAAAATAAAGAAAAGAATCATAGAAAAAAGGAAACCGGAGAAAAATTGCCAGCGAATATCTATTATTTATTCGTAATAAGGAGCTTTCCTGACTGCGAGTTTAAATATGGTAGAAATTTGTCTCATATGCTGAATATTACAACAAGTCCTCTAGTTCGGATATTTTACGTATTCTATAGACTTCTATATTCTTAACCTTGCTATGGTCTTCGAATTTTCATATTTTAATCTCTCATTTTAGCAAAACGGATTTATAATGTTAATTATTAATATAATATGAAATTTCTCGAAAATGCGTAAATATCCGTAGTATAATCGTAACTTAATATGGCGTATGGATTACGCCATATTTGAGCTACTTGCGACCCGTATAACTAATATTCGCGCAACGAATATCTGGAATACGCCGTACTCGCGCGAGAGAACGACTCGCGTTCACGCGTTCATTCATGATCGTCTATTAGCAGTGCCGAAGGTAATCATGTCCGCTGGGTAATCCGTTACCAGAGACGAGGTCGGCACAAAAACGGGACGAGCAAGCTTTTCGCGCGAAAATAGCGGCTTTCTGATCGAACAGCCATAAAGAAGACCTAAAGAAGGCGTTGTTATTTTCGATATTATTTTCAACCTTACCTACCGCACATTTGTTATTGTTTCTCATCTTGCTCTTTTTCTGACGGCTCTTGCCTGTTCTAAGAAACCACGTAAACATTAATATTCCTCTTTTTGGTAAATTTGTTAATATTTCGCACTGAACTGACTGCAAAAAGTAACGTAACTGAAATAAAAGAGACTTTTGGAACACCCTCTGTGTATTGTATCGTAAATTAATTAGACGATTGCAGCGCCATCCCTTTAGTCTCATTTCAAAAGCCAAAGTACATATACAATATTAAGAAAATTATTTTTATACATATAATATGTCTATGTATATATAGCAAGATTTCATAGATTTATAAAACAGACGAAGAACTATGTACTTTATCGTTCGCAAAAAAACATGATTCATCTTGCACCACGAAACTGAGACGCGAAGAACCTTACGTCGAAGCGGCTTATTGTAGCCAGAAGTTATTCCAAACAGACCGCGCGAAATGTAAATAAAAAATGCTGCCAACATTTCTCGCAACACAACGTTTACAGCTTCCGAAGCTCGATGACAAAGAAGCATTTAAAAAATCTGCTTCAATTTCGCGAAACAAAAATACATACACCATACATACATTTACGTATACAGTATACACACATTTGATACATATACGTGCGACATATATAGGTCACCTATTTTTGTTCAACAACGCGCGGACTAGCAGCGGCTGCATGTTTGCGGCGATCGACTTCCGAATTCTTCGCATAATCCGAATCGCCGCCATTACACTCTGGATAGTCGGTTATTTATCGACGAGATTTGTCAGTCGCTGAAAGTCGCAAAGTAGCCGCGATCACGAGCAAAGACGAATACAGTGGGGGCGAACGAGTCGCACTGTATGTCGCGTCTGAAGCTGACGAAGTAAATCGAGCGGACATACGCTGTGCGCATGAGAACTCGTCCCATATTTACATCGCGCCAATTTTCACCCGCCAACTGTTAGGCATTAGTCACGGATGAGTGGCAAGTATACGAGAAACGCTGGTGTATCGTGGACATCTTCCTTCGCTCCGGTCAAAGATGATTTTGACAGGCGTCCCTAATTAGTCGAGGCGAATTGTACAGGCCTAAGGCGCGATCAACCAACACCGTTTTAATTTTCATGGCCTCGCGTGCAAGAAAACCACCGATGGCCTGCTAACGTTTTCATTTCCGTTCGACGATTTTGTCGATGCGTCAACCTTCGAACGTGAAATTAGTAACGACGTGGTCACGCAACCTATTCCACTATAGAGAGTGGGTAGGTAGTATTTACAACGAAAAACTGGTCAAAAGACGATTTTTTAAACTTTCAGGGATAATTAACTCTTAATTGATATTGCTGAGTTATATAGTAGATGACCATTCAGTTTAGGTTAGATTAGAATCAAGTTTCTTAATTTTAGAATATTTAATTTCGATTTATATTCTGTATCTTTCTCAATGGCTTTGATAGCCTTCATAACTTAGAATACAGAAAACACTTCGTATTAAGTAAACTAAAATTATGTTAATTGAAATCGTTATGGGTTTCTAATCTCATCTACAACCAGACGAGGGTTAAATCCAATTAAGGGTTAGGTATCACGGTCATAAATACATATGTACATATATAATCACTCACGAAAGAATTTGAACACTTACCACAGAAAACTTCTATGTATGTATAATTTATTATTACAAAGTTGCTCCACCTCCTCATTCTACATCAAAGTAATAAATTATCTTAATTAGATATAATTAAATTTTTTAATGCGAACAGGTCACTGTGGGATATTCAGTTCCCTCGACGCGCCTAGTGGCGCTGATCGAAATCGACAACGTTGAGAAAGGTTATGGCGCCGGTACCGAAAGTAACGGTCGCTAATTCGGCCGTGAGTGAATGCCGACCGAAAATACAATATCGAAAAATAGATAAACGTATCCAGAATCGACCGATTCCAGCTGATCGTTTCTCTCTTTTTACAGTTTTCGTATGGTGTTGATGTTTTATTTACGGTCGTGAGCGGTAAATTTGAATTTTTTATACCGGGCGAATGGCTCGTACATTATATTGGCAACGTTTTTGACGTGCGAACCAGATTCGATGTCGTTTATTTTTTCTCGGAAAGAAAAGAGAAATAGGATCCGTATCGCTTGAAATTTTTAAGAAAGCTCAAGATATATTTAGTCACGCGTACTATCAATGAGAATATACACGATGATTAAGAACAATTATCTCATCGCGAGTAGTACGTTTCATGTCACGGGTGCAACGATCTCAGTCTGTTAAACAGCAAGATCAATGAACACGACCGACCGACCGATAACTGCGTACGAGATTACGATTTCGAATTTCGGTGATCAACTTCGTATCGATCGAACTAGATCAATATTTAAAAATGTCGTTTTAAGGAATCCACCATAATATTATTTTTTACACTATGAAAAAGCAATTATTGTAAAATTGACTGCTTTTCTTCGAAATGATTATAGAATTTGTTAGTTTTTATAAAACACCACATAAGTAATTAGAAACATTATTATATCATAAATTGATTCATTTCTTGAATCATAAACAAACTTTATCAGTGTCACCTAACCTATTCGTTGCAGACGCTATGAATAAGTAAATTAAAATAAACATTGTTTCAGATTTGTTTCCAACAGCATTAAGAGACTTATATCGAAACCCACGAACAAGCCACTTACCACATAATTAAACTTACGAATGGAGCGATAGAAAGAGAAAGGTGTGCGCGCTCAAACACGTAAGATAAGAATAGGTGAATGACAATACACCGGGAAAAACTAATTTGGCACGAACAAAGGAAACATAAACAATGCAAATAGCCGTTTGTCAGGCCGGCAACCAGTGTGTAACTTCATTTTTCCGGTTCCACGCTGGTTAATTACCACAAAATCGAACAGGGCAAAAACACGTACTTATCCTGATTTACTTGATTAGAATACACAAGTCAACCGGTTGGATTTGTTCCAAAACGAAGTTGTTCCTTTCAACGGTACAACCATCCGGCCTAATCGGTGTTTTCGAGCATAGGAAATCAAATGCACGCTTAATTCGCATAACCACCACTAAAGATACATGTCTGCGATTCTTTGGACCAACATCGTCCCTTCTTGTCATTGACACCGATAATACTGTTCATTCAACGAACATCGGTGATGAAAATTACTCTGCACTCGCGAACAATGAACTGTCTCGATATAGAAAAAAAGGACGAGTACAAACTCTATATTTAGATTATCTGCATATATTCAAAATTTTTTCGTGATTATTTTTGGTCTAAATAGTTCGTTCGAATTTCGAGAAAAGAACCATAGCTATAGAAACGACAAGCTGGAAGATAAGATGCTGCCGACTCGTGGCAAAGTCTAGCATTCGTTGATTAGATACGAAATTATAAAGGTTCGTGAACTTAACGAACAAAGCGGCGAAATAGAGCTACGGTATCAATCGTTTAAAGAAATCATAAATATTATATTATTATTCTTCTTAATAAGATACAGTACATGTTCTATAGATTTTCAGTGTACAGAAGATATTTTTTGAAAGAAGATTGGCTGCACTGCGACAAAACCGCCCGATTAAGTGTTATTACGAAAGTACGATGTTTATAATACCTACGGTAGGTAAGGTCAGCGTATTGGTGATAAGGTCATTGCAAGAATGACGTACACGTCCTTCGGCTGTTCGTCCTCGAATGTAAAGGAATTAATTTTTAATGAGAAAATATCTGGTTTCATTGAAGCTTACACAAAAAAAATTGGCTTACAGTAGCTCACAAAAATATTCAGACACTTGTAAAAACCTTTTATAAGTATATTATGTGTGTTATACGAAACATTTTGAAATTTTATTAGCGCTATAATAAGTCTTGATTATTATGATTATATCAATTATATTATATTACAGTAATAACAAAATTTTAATATGTTTTATATAATATATACATATTTCCTATGGTAGATGTTCAAATGCTTTAGTGAGCCACTATACATTTTCAATTTGACTTTTAAATGTCACAAACAAATTTTGGGGTCAAATATATTGTCGTTCGCACAGTGAAATTATTATGATAAATAATTTCATGTGAAGCAATATTCGAAAAAGAATATCGATATTCTCCGATCAAGATATTTTCCTACAATAGGGCATTGACGTACGAACAACCTTTGAACGAGAAAACACCGGTTGCAGTGAATGACCCTACGCCCTTGATACTCTCGAAACACGTTCACTCCGTTTGAAACTCACATTTAAAACGAGTACTCGCGCAACGCGAAAGGGAAAATTGAACAGTTGAAATGGTAAATGATGTAAGTGGCAGAAGTGCAGATTTTCAATATAAACAAGAAATGTACTGGTTCAAGATAATGCCGCTAACGATTTTAACTGTACCTTGCCATAACCCTAAAAAGCTAAAACAAATTCTAGCACTTGCAACGTTTAAATCTGTATCTAATATAAAATTTAGTACTATTTGAATTCCTCAATTATCAAATACCGTAAAAGCAGCGATAAAATTAGGTAAATTTAACGCTGTTACTATAATGCATTGCAACATCTTGAGAATTAGTGTTCTTAACACTAGAACCACCATAATGCATAAAATAATCATTTTCTAATTTTTCGCACAATTTATCGATTTGGATGGTTGCATTTCTGCCGATTCGAATGACTTTTTATAAAATTTTATATGTCTTTAATTTTCGTACTTTAATCGTCGGTAGTTCTAGTGTTAAAGCAGCACATTGCACGTCTCGCCGAATGTTGGTATTCCCACCGATCTCGATAATCATAAGTCGAAGATATTTGAGAATTCGAAAATGCAGTTTCGTCCCGAAATTCCGGACGTGTTTATCGAGATTCGAATATCAGCAGGAGGTTGGTTTCCTGATTTTACAACTTTCCAGCGAAACGAATGAAAAACAGAGAACAGTAACTAAATATGTATGCAGTTTGTGGAAGGTGGTAGTATGAAAGCTACTCACGTAAAAAGCACGAAAAATTCCAGTGCTCCTCTCTGTTATCGCTGCCTGTGATCGAGATGAGTTTCTCGATCATGTAGGGACCCGAAGAAGGAGAAGAAGAACTTTCAGTAGGTCTCGAGTTTGATATTGGTCGTAGCCGGTATCTTCGGCCTCGTCGTCCTCGGCGTCGTCCTCCTCGTAGCTCCTGTCACACATGCACTGTGCATCGGCCACGAACATGCGGCCATTGCGCGGCACGCAGTCAATGAACCCGCATTGCTTTTCAACCGAGAGAGTCTTCGCCTTTTTTTCCCTTCTTAAACCCCGGAACGCACTATCGGCCGGCCTCTATCCGCGGATCTTCGGCCGCACACTCACGACATATATTCCGGTGGCGGTTTTGCACGAGGAACACCCGACCCTCCCGGTGTCACTGGTTCTCTTACCTCTTCCTGCGCCGTGTCGTCGTTATTTCTCTCTCTCCCTCTTTTTCGTATATATGTGTATATGTGTGATACGCGGGTGCGCACGCGCGTGTTTCACGTCTCTCCTCGGTTTCGCACGTGTATATACGTATGTATACGTCGCGACGAAAATCCCTCTCCGTCCCTCTTTTATTTTCTCGTTCTCCCTCTTTCTACCTTCGTACGGTCGTTCAGTGACCCGCTCTCTCTTTCTCTCCCTCTCTATATAACACCAATACACGCGACTACGATTTTTCACCAGTTCTTTTCTCTCTCGTATTGCGGCTCACGACTCAAGGGTTGAGAAGCGAATACGACGTATAACCGATAGGTATACGATTTAGATATAGGATACGGGATCGCGATGTTGTACTATGAGCACTCGTATAGACTCTGACTCGTATTGGAGTCTCGTGTCCCCCCCGAAGTTCGACCACAGCTTCACGACGCGACACTCGCGGCGGTCGGATGCAGACTGAATCGGACGCTACGTGCCTCGCTCGTGTATTGCCAGAACGTCCCTCCCCTTATCCACCCTCCCTCTTTTTCACTCGTTCCTCTTTCTCTTCCCCCTATTTACTTCTCTCTTCACGGTGGCTATCAGCTCGTGCCAGACCCCAGGCTCATTTTTACTGGCGACGGCGACGCGCTAACGTACAACTAGAACGGAGGGGAGGCGACTCGCTCGTGAAATTTCAAAATCTTTTTGTTAAACGATGCTTCCTACTTTTCCTATGGATTATGGGCCGACGACATAATGGGCGCATATTTAAATGGTCAACCTCCGTTACCAAACGACTATCTTTTTTGTTTGACTTCAATCTTTGGCAAATTTCATTAATATGTTTTTTCTTCTTTTCGTTATGAAGATTTGTACATTTGAATTAACTTCTTGAAAGTTTGAATTCAATGAAAAAGTATTTAGGAAAGATATACGTGTTCTTACGCACAATTCAATTGTCTCTCTAATTTTGTTTCTTTTCTTCTCTTTCTTTATGAAAATTTGAAATTTGAATTAAATTTTTGAAAATTTGAGGTAGATGACAGAATATTTAGAAACGGTGTGTGTGATACGATCTCAAGCACAATGAATTTACGTCGAGTCAAACAATGCATAGAATATTTTTAATGACTGCATTTTCTCCACAAATCATTAACCTCCTGAAGAGGGAGAGTTTATGATTTATATATATATATATAAATAAATATATAAATCATATATATATATATATGTATAAATAAATGAAATTCTATACATGTTAGACATACCTTCTATATTCAAATCGTGCAACGATGTGTTTAATATATCATAATCATGTAGTAGGATTCGAGTAAATTTGAAAATTAAATTTGCAAGGTTGATAATTTTTTGTTTTATCTCCAAAACTTTATTCTCTGAATATATATTACAAACTTGATATATTTTTACTTATTATAATTAGATAAAACTATAGAAGGAATTATTTTACTAGAATATCTTAGGGGTTCACTTAATTCAGACAATTAAAAAACCAAGTTCCTCTAGCTATTTCGCTATGCTTCAAGCCATAATTATCATAGTTTGTTAAATCCTATTCAAACTTTATCATGAATATCATCCTCACAATTTTGAATGTCAGAATTAGAAAATCCCAATTCCTCGTCTTTTTGAGAAACCAGTTCTATGATAGCACTATGATCAACAAATGATATTAGCGCGTTTTAGAAATACATAAAAAACGAAGGAAATATTAAAACATAAAACTTACTTCAATACATCGCCTTCAAAGCTATTCCAGCATACTGTTCCCGGATGTGTTATTTTGTACTCTAACATATTATTGAATTGTTCTTGTAATTTCTGTAATTAAATTATAGATAATTATGCAAATTCATTAAGTACAAATTTTATTTTACAGATACATCTATTTTTATACCTGAATAAGTTGTGCACTTTGCAAATCGCAAGCAAACATTTGATTGTTTGCTAAGCTGATAAAATAGTTTCCTCTTTCTTTTCCTGAAACAATTGAAAGTATTATATACACAATATATATACAATTGTAAATTATATATACACAATATATATTGTATTATATATACGATTAAAAATTATGTAAGCAACAGAAGGCACATACTTATAGACATTTTTGGAGCAGTAAATAATAAAATTGGCGCGCTAACGCATGTAGTATCATGCAAATATATCGCTGTCGAGAGTTGCTTTGTAAAATATGTAATAAATGGGTTGGGATATTCCCTAACTCTATCATTTACACTTGACGGATGTATAGTAACGCTGCCATCTTCTGGAGTCCATGCTCTGGTTCCATTTTTTGTAACTCTCCTGAACATGAAATAAAATTTAAGGTATATTTCCGCTTTCATTATCCTTATTATTGTACTAGAAACTAGACATACCTTATAACAGCAATATTAGGATACAATGCAGCACATACTACTGCTTTCACTAAGGTTATGTTACTGGAGTTCCTGTTAGCATTAATGTCAGCGGGATTTTCTGAGTCCATAAATTTCATTCGACACAAATGTTGAGCAAATTGAGTTTTCATTTCAGAAAGTAGTTTGAGCGTACTAAAAGAGAGGAAATATTCCCTACAAAAAGAACTTGCATAACTTTTTTTATACGCGATCTCGAATCTTCTTAATGCTTCAGATAACGCGATGTGATCGCTAAATTGATTCATATTTAATTCGAGTTTCTTTTTTCGTGCGTCTTCCTCTTTTCCAAGTGGACAGTAAAAAGCATCTTTAAAACTAAGACTCGCCGCGATTGCAAAAACTGGTTCTACACACGAAAATAATGATGCCCATATGATCATTTTCCCTAGTAAGAATAAACAATAAAATGATTATTATATAGACTTATTAATAAAAAATATTAATAAAGATATAAATTATGTAAAATTATATTTAATATATAAGAATAGTACCTGTACGTGGATCTAGAGGTAATTGAGCCAAATGATATCCCAAAGGAGTCAATTGTTCCTCGTCATCCAACGCGTTGAGAGTTCGGAGTAAATCTAAAGATAGATTTATAGCTTTCATATTTGGGGGATCCATAACACTTGCTAAGAAAGTTCTAGCTTTTCCCAATTGTAACATTTTTATTTGTAAAATAACTTCCTCTAAACGCGTCCTTAACATTTCGGGTAAAGGATACTGGTCTAGTGCCATTTCTCTAGCTTTTGAGTACAAATGATAACAGACACCAGGTCTTACTCTAAAAAGAATATAACATACTATTATTATAATAAATATTTTAAATAACAAGAAAATTTTTTTTTAGGATTTTGTCTTTGAATGTCTTACCTGCCTGCTCTACCTCTTCTTTGTTTAGCATTAGCTAACGATACCCATTCAGGTTCCAAAGTTTGAACATTTTTTTGGAGATCGAATTTACCAAATTTCATTTTTCCACAATCAACAACATATACTACATCTTCAATAGTTATAGAAGTTTCGGCTATCGAAGTTGCAATTATTATCTTCCGAACTCCTTCAGGTGGTGTTTTAAATACGAGCTTCTGATCGACAGTTGGCATACGAGAATGAAGAGGATAAATAACATACTGATCTACAAACATTAAATAATTTGTTTAAACCAAAATTATGATGAAAATAAGAGTTTTATATTAAGTGCTATATCAAATATACTTACTTTGTGGATACTGTCTATTTTCCAGCATAATTTTATGTAGCTTTATTATATCCATCATACCAGGAAGAAAAACTAAAATAGCTCCAGGATCACTAGTTTTACAAATGTACCTAACTAATTGTTCTATGAGATCAAGAGACAATTTCTCGCTGTTTGGATTCCGTAATTGTTCAATTACTTCTTTTGAATATTTCTTCTATAATGCAATAAATTAAACAAATAAGAGAAAGAATAAATATAGTATAAATAATCATAGAATAAGAATACTTGCCGTAGCTATAAGCTGTCGTATATAAGGATATAGCACATCGTGAAACTCATCCCTTTTTCGTTGTTCCTGTTTATATTTTTTGATATGTTTTCTATGATCTTGAGGTATTGCAGTTGATGCGGGAAATTGATATCTGCAATTCAATTGTATTATTCAGTTTATTTGTACCGCAATTGTTTACCTATATTGTTTTTATCGAATATGAACTTACTCTGTAAAGGATAGGATGTCCTCTAAATAAAATTCTGTTACTGGATAAGTAAAGCCAGGAATATGAATCATTGGGCAATCATTATAATAACTGGAAAATCTTTCAGAGTTAAGTGTTGCACTCATTAAAATAACTTTCAAATCAGGTCTCTAAAAAATGAATTTTTTTATATAACGGGAATTAATACCATTAAATTTAATCTAGATGTAATTAAACGTACTTTAGGGATAATTAGTTTCAGTAAAGCAAGGATGAAGTCACTTTCAGTAGATCTTTCATGAATTTCATCTAATATAATATGAGAAAATTCTTTTAAGGCTGGATCACCTTGCATAAATTGCAATAACATTCCAGTAGTACAAAATGTTATGCTGCCTTTATCTCTCGGTAATACTCTACAAATAAAAAACAAACAACACAATCCAACCTTTAGTTGAATTAACAGAAGAAATAAGAAATAACATACTTTTCAAGTCGGATTTGAAAACCAACGGATTTACCAAGCCTTTCTGCTCTCTCAGCTGCAACTCTCTCAGCAACAGATATAGCTGATATCCTCCTAGGTTGAGTACATATAATTCGCACAATGCTACCATTTTCTTGTTCTATTTGATCATCCAATATATACTGAGCAACCTGTGTTGTTTTTCCACAACCTGAAATGCATCTGTATAATAATTGTATGTAATAAACTATTCAAAAAAGCTTGTGAATATGTTATATTAGCAACCTCGCATTATATAAAATCAATTGTATTATTAATATAAACTCTGCAATGAAATACAAAAAACTTACCAGTTTCTCCACTTATTACAATAACCTGATTTTCCTTAATCAAATCTAATATTTTTGATCTTTTATGATATGATGGTAACTTTAATCTGAATTGTTTCATGTTTTCATATACCTGCGTTGATTGCAATGTCCTATGTTCATTTAATAATTTTTTATCTAGTTCAATATCTCTTTCTAATTTTGATTTAACTAGCAAAGCTGTGGCAAGATTTTCTTGCATATTACCAGATACCATATTCATGAATTTTCTTTTAAATTGGGAGTCACGAATGTGCACATATTTATTTTCTAACACATCATACGTATCCTCAGTGTATGCATTGTTATATAATTTTTCATAATATCCTTTAGAATTTTTTAACACGTGTTCAATTTTTTCTTGAAGATGTTCGGGTAACTTAATACCTCGAGTTTCCTTTTTCTTGGACTTTTGTTTGGCCTTATCTCTATAATAAAGCCCTATTTCTTTGCCTCTCAACCAAGGTGGATGTCCTCCTCCTCTGCCTCGTCCATGGCTGTCACGTTCAAAATGTGATCCTCCTGACTGAGAACTTTCACCTTTATCTCCTAAATATTAATTAAATATAAAATGCAGTGAATATAAAATCCTATTAAAAGCTACAGAAAATTATTACATTTAATTGTAACATCTTATTTGTATGTATCAAACCTCAAAAAATCTAACCTCTAAATAATCAACATTGTCATCAAATCTGGGAAAAATAATTAGATATGTTATATATATCAGATGCTATATATTATCAATTTTTTAACTTTAAATGAAATTATACAATATATGGAACATAACTCTAAGAAATAGAGTAATTGCACAAATATAACTATATTGTCATATCTTCAAAATAATTTTATTTACCATATCTATGTCTCGAATACATTCTTTGTGCTGAAAATAGTCCGTAAGGACGGGACATTCTTTTTTAACTAATCGTATGAAATCATTAATGTTACTTGTCCGTTACACATTCTTTTTTAACTACTTAAATATTGACAAATTCGCCGCTCTATTTAGGAACACTATATCCTCAATTTTCACTAAAAGCGACTCTAAAGCTGGTTGATTGGTGCACGCTACATCCAATCAACATTTAACTTATGTATTTATTAATTTCAAAAAATATCCTCTATTAATTTATATGTCTCGATACATAATTAACTTAACACACAAAAATTATTCTTAAATAGAAATTGTTTTATTTCTACCAAGATCTGGTAGTAAACAAAATTAAGGTAATATAAAATTATATTTAAATAAAATAAATGTAGGAAAAAATGTTGGGAAATAAGTTGAATGTCAGATTTTTTTACTATTATTATTATTTAATTGCAATATAAAATCTTAAATAGATACTCTAGTTAACACGTTAATGGCTGGTCTGCCGGATTTTGTTGCGAATGTATACTGTGAACATCGTTTACTCAACATCTAGACAAGTACCTATACTAATCTGTAAAGACATGAAAAGTTGAGCAGCGGATCGGCATAAGAAAATGGGAGGCACAGCTCTTTATCGCCATTGATATGTACATGTCTAGTATGTATACATATTATATCGTATACTAAATATATATATCAGTGTTTATCGCCCAGCTTACCATCACGCGTTATTACATTATCGTATCTATATATATAACACTTTTGACCAATACAATTGCGTATCTTTATGATTGCATTGGGTCTACAAGAAATAACCAATCAGACCCACATTCCTTTGCCTACCCATCTTCTCATCTCTGCATAATATAATAGTATCTAGTGCTACGCATAGTACTTACTATAGTACCTGATAGTACGAAGTTAGTACATGCATACAAGAAATCAGCATGGGTAGCACGGAGGTAACACCGAACCTAAAGAAATTAAACGAAAGCAACGATATCGGTGATGTTTACGGGCCGAACTTAAAAATCCTTCCATGCAATAATCAAGTGAAGGAACTGCAGACTATATTGCGAGACAAGTAAGTAAACCGACGGCGAAAATGATTCGTGTATCGACGTATACAAAGATTTTTTTTTAGCTTTAAAATGCCGGCATGATGCCGGCGCATTGTGTCATTGTGTCGTTTGCCTCCAATTAAACAATTTAATGGACACAATGCATATCCGTTTACAGAAACACCACGAGGAGCGATTTCAAGTTCTACGCCGACCGTCTGGTGAGTCTTGTTTTTCTATTTAATTATATGTTCTGACGCATTGTCATGTATTTTCGAGGTAATATTTATTTGTTTTAAGCACTTATGACTAAAACTGCATGCATCATGAGTGAAACATATGTTTTATAATGAGTAGAAATTTAATAATATTGGTCCCTTTTTCGAGAACAAATCGTTTCGTCAGACGTGGCCATTCTTCCACTGTACGCATCGTGTTTTCATGCTTTCACCGAAAAATATAGTTAATTCTATCTAATGAAATCTATTTTTGTATTTTCTGTAATTAGAGATGATATTAATTTGATATTTTTTCTGTAGAATTTATTACAAGTAATTGAATTGTATCAAATCGATATTTTTATGGTAATAGTATTTTTTAATTTTATGACTTACATATCTATGATAAGTTGGGGATCATGTACACAGCAAATTAAACATTTCTAGATAAGGCTAGTGATAGAAGAAAGTTTAAATCAATTACCTTTTTCGAAATGTGTGGTAACTACACCAACTGGTGCCAAATACAATGGTTTGAAGTATCAGAAAGGAAATTGTGGAGTGTCTATAGTAAGAAGCGGAGAAGCCATGGAACAGGTATATTTTATTAATAACGATTTGTAAAAGCATATTAATTATAATGCATTTTCAGGGTTTAAGAGACTGCTGTCGTAGTATAAGAATTGGAAAAATATTAGTTGAAAGTGATGCAGACACCCACGAAGCCAAAGTAGTTTATGCAAAGTTTCCAGATGATATATCTGAAAGGAAAGTCTTACTTATGTATCCAATAATGAGTAAGTGTAACAGCTTTACATCATACATCTAAGTTCTTTTGTGTACAATATTGTAAAACCAATGATTTATTTTAAATGAAAGGTACTGGGAATACTGTGATAAAAGCAATTGCTGTCCTAAAAGAACATAATGTAATTGAAGAAAATATCATTTTATCAAATTTATTTTGTACACCAATTGCAGCTAAGTCTCTAGTCACTGCCTTCCCTCAGGTGTGTATACTTTCTGATTATAACCGTATCTTATTAGATGCTTTCTTTCTGTCAAACACAAATCATAAGATTATTTCATTAGGCTTTAAACTTTCTTTAAGTTCACTTTAAGCCCAAAAGGCAGATTAGTTGGCGATCCTGAAATCATAGGCTTGATAACAAATATTAACTTTTTAACAGCTTTTAAAAAAGTGAACTGCCTTAAGACATTCTCTACTGAATGTATTAATTAAGTTATTTCGAACTATTTTTATATTGTAAACATATCTTACTTGTTTGAATGAAAATAAATTTTCTTTTACAGATGAAAATTTTAACATCAGAGATTCATAGCATTGCTCCAAATCATTTTGGACAAAAATACTTTGGTACGGATTAATTATATTTTATTAGCATATTATATCTTAAGTTAGTATCTACAATAGATGAACTGATAGAAAATCAGGTGCAGAAGGTAACATGTTTCTCTAAAGTATAATCATAAAGCATAATACAGTTTATAGAAAGAAGTCCTACAGGAAAAAAGATATTAATATTTTGTTTATATCATTACCACTGCTAACTTTTGTAAGTTATTTTTGATTTATTGCAAGGAAATATCAAACAGTGTGATCAATTGTGTAATCATAATACATAATTCATCATCATACAAGAAGTACATATTTAAAATAGCAACATCATTTTTTATGTTCTGTTATCATTACACTTCTGACTTGCAAATACCTTCTTAATTTTTTATTTAAATATTTATACATAAAAAAGATGAAAATTCATTAAACATGGTTATTGCATAAGTTTTAGTACAAAAAATCTCCACGCAATTGTTAAAATTGCACATAGTAAAAATGTGCACATTTTGCACAATGTTTAAGTTACTTATCAAAATAGTCAAAGAAAATGCTTTGACTATTACTTACAATTAACTTTATTATTTAATAATTTTCAGTATTGATATCTATTATTACGCTTAAATAGCATATATATAAAATTTTATTAATATACCTAAACAGAAAAAATCAATATAGTACAAGTTATATCTAGAAGAAAAATGTTTCTTAAAAAGTATTGAGAATTTTACATAGCGTTGGCAATACTGTGTTATGTAATTCAAGTTTTGTAAAAGCATTTATCTTGTTTATAATCTTATGTATGGTTTACAAATTAATTTTTATGGTATTGCAGAATGTATAAATATAGATTTTAAAGGTGTGGTACTTTAGAGACACTTTTCATGTATGGTTCTCAATTTGCGATTTATATTCATAATCTTCATAATCTTCAATAATAAAAAACCCCTTTGTTTATTAAATCAATATTCCCGAAATATTGTATAAAAAACGTGAAAGAACGCTTTATGTTTATTCTTCAACTAATACCTGAGTGAATGTATACAGATATGTATGTATTTTGTTCTCATGTATTCAGAGTATATACTTTAAAAACTGTGTATTTATATTTGTATTTAAGAAATCATGTGAACCTTCTGTAGATTGATTTTCTGTTCTTAATGTATAGTTGTAAGTAATATGTTTTATTATTATTTAATTCAGATAAATCAATCATATATAGATTGATTTATCTTCTCTGCATAATATAACAATTACAATCTTTTTTCTATTTTTTGCTCTATATACTGTGAACTATGAACTTCAACAGAACAAGTAATCCCACAGTAAAACATGCATTATATGATGCGCAAAGTGTAACGAAAAATATCTTTTATGTAATTATTTATTAAAATTATAGTTCAGTGATTGTTACAATTTTAATAGCAACAAAAAGTTAATTTTTTAAAGTATATTTTAGGCCAATGTTTTGTGAATTTCACAAAGTATGATTTTGTTACAGAGTAACAATATATAACGTCTTTCAAATGCTATGTAAAAGAATATTAATTTTCTCACAGTTTTTTCATGTTGCTATAAATAGTAACTTATAAAATTTATAAAAATGATATTAATTTATAATGTGAACTATGATATTGGAAATTTTGTACACAACGTAAGTTATTTGATAATTTCCAATAGTTTCATACAATTGTAGCAAAAAAAATATAAAATAATGCAGAATATTTCATTATCTGAATGATAAAACAGAATTTTTACTTAATAGTTAAAAATGCAATTTGCATAATAATGTGGTAGTCACTCTACAAGTTGAGATAATTGTTTTGGGATAAATTTGTCGTTAAAGCAATTATATAATTAATAAATAAGGAAATTATAGAAATACTTTGTTTTTAAGTACACGTCTTAAATTGAATTTAATAAGTATTGCAAGATGTATTTAAGTAATATTATTTATTTATTATTTAAACATCTTGTTCTTCAATTTGTATATAAATAGTATTGTATATCAAGATAGATATGTATTTTATTGTAAACATGGATCATCATGGATCAATGAAATTAATGATATGAGAACATTTAATATCTGCATAACGAAACATGATATTTTGCATCAACAATATGTTTGGCATTAGTATTTCGATTTTCTCCTAATTCTCATTATAATAGTGTCAACTGTTGAGTTTAATTTTGTTTTAATACATGCTAATAGTGTGTGAATAAGTACAAATATTAACATAATATTCAACATAGTACTAAACATAAGTTTTTGAAAACATACACCAAAATGATGTATGACAATGTTACTTACCGATACTAATATGTGATTTCATTTTTCATAAATAGTCACATATACCAAATTAAAATCATTTGTTATAAAATGAAGAACCATTTTTATAATTATTATGTATTACTAAAGTACATACAAATTTTCTAACTATGGAAAATGTTAAAAAAATGTAAATTTATGAAGCTTATCACTACCTATATCACTATCATATTAATCAGATTTTTTGTGTGACTGTTGAATGGTATCTAGAATTGATGATGCAGCTTTTACATGTAATAATCTTTTTTAAAAGTATAATTATTATATATTATCTTTTATAACTTTTCTTTACTGATTTCATTCTTTTTATTTCTTTTTATTTTTTTGCTCCTTTTTCTATTATGAGACATACAAGGTTTAAACTCTGAAAGTCTGTAGACCCTTCAAAAAACAATTTACCTTGAAACGTGCCTATAAAGAGAGCTGCATTACAGTATCTAGAGCTGTGATTTTAAGAACCATATGTGCATTATATTATATCATTTGAGTGTACACAGATGTCTGTTATTACGAACAATACTTGTACACCTGTTATACTGTAAGTTACCACAGAGTAATTTTCAACGTTTATAGCATTCACAATAAATTTATATTAGTGAAAATATTGTATAATATGTATATCTTGAGAAATATGAATAAAATTTCACAGCAAGTACTAATTACCCAACATAAACAATTTAAAATAAACAAAACTTTACAAAAATGAAACGTGATTTATTTTTTTATTCGTTTGTGAATACAAAGACATACTTTAAAAGCAAATGTTTTAAGGTACATTGCCTTTTATTTTAAATAAAGTGATATCTTTCTATAGCTGAAGTATTCCTTCCTATTACTAAATATTTAAAAAGAATTTGATTTTGTTGAAAAATTTTGTACTTGTTTAAATATTATTTTTAATATTTTTCAACAATTTATGTGTATAAAATTTTATTCATTGTATACAGTTATCTTGTAGATGATCTTCATAAAAACTTCAAAAACACGACAATTGTTGTTTCCAGGATGTTCTCGTTTCGTCGTAGGGGAGACTACAAACATACAAGGGAAAGATATTTGAAGAATTTGTGTTACGAATACACACATACGTTATGCAGATGTTAGAGTTTAATTTCATTTTTTAAGAAATTTCAATTGAAAATAATTACCAAAATGTTAAGGAATATATTTTTTTAATGTAATTATGCCATACGTTTAAAATATTTCTGTAGTCAGTTTATTACATAAAAATAGCTAATTTATCTATTAAACTTGACAAACTTGCTTTCTACATACTCGATGTTTTATTTTCGTATTTATTAACGTTAATGCTAGTCTTTTATTCATTGTTAATATGGAAAACAAATATTTATTTTTAAAAATTAATGCTACGAAGAATACATAAATATATATGTAAAATTGTTAATACGATAGTTAGATCGATTTTTGAACATCAAATTGACGTGTAACATTACAAAGTATATTAAATTGCTTTTTATTAAAAAGAGAAATATCAGGTTTTATAAAGTTAAAGTAATTTACTTACCAAAAAACATTCCTAGAATGTATAAATTCAATTGCCAGCTAATGTTGATTAGTGACAGGTACATAGGATAGATTCGTATGATACATTTTCATAGATGACAAAGTTGTATATGTGGAATTATTAGACAAATTTTTAAACTTCTCTATTATGGTATTTATTAGTAAATTTTCATATGTATGTAACAATGATTGGCATGACTTATATATATATCATGTATAATGAACATTGTTCTTGTAAATATATATTTTCAATACATATAATGTTAAAATTTATTAACTGTGATGCTCATGTCCAACACCTGTTGCTCGTGAATATATCATTCTCTAATAAGAACGAGGTGGACATTTTGATTTGTATGTGTAAAGCTTTTTAATTTCTCTTTTTTTCCTAGTCTGATTTTAATAGCATATATTTGATATTCAAAAGCTGCGGTACGTTATATTAAAATTAGTCAGGCTTTTTATCTCATGCATAAACGTAGTGTAATGAACTTGATACTTTACACCTTCATTTCATAATAAAACAGTTCATAACACTCGCATAAAGCTTTGAATTTGTTCGTGATTAATACCCGTCTATTACCTGATCAGTAAGTGTGTATATCGTAAAACAAACTATGCCAAGCTGTTTGGATGAGTAACACTGCATAAATATATGTAATCAGTATTAAATTTTTTGTACAAACAATAATGAATAGGCCTTTGATAAAAGGGTTTTAACGTCTCCATTAAACTTTCACTCATTTTTGATCTCATAAGTAAACATTTTCAGCATGAGAAAAGGAAATCAGCTATAAGTTACCCTATTCCTGTTTCCAATTATGGAATATCTATGCGAATTAGATTATAAATATAATCGTAACAAATTAAACAAATTTATCAGATATATCACGTGCAACTAAGAAATCTGATCTATATTAAGCCTAACGTTTTTTGGAAGTAATAGCGAGAATTATTTTAAGATGCATTTGACCATAAAAAATTGTTAGTGCATACGACATCATCGGTACAACCTATTATAACTAATTTCGTGTCGTCTTTTATAAGAATTGCATTTCATACAAAACTGAGTGTCGTACTGTCCGAACTTACTACACACTAAGAAATTTCGTACAAAACCAATCAAATGACACTAGTACAATTTAAGACCAAATCATTGTAAATGGAAGCCATTCTTCAGTACAAATGGTAAGTCTACAATTTATAGCTTGGACCACTGATAAATATACAAGGACACTTAATAAACTCTTAAAAACAGTTTAATGTAATTATAAAATGATTAAGAATAATTAATGAATAAGAAATTTGAGACAAAAAAATAAATTTCTAAGTAGGATTTATCTATCTAAAATTCATTGCTATAGTTTTAGCGAGTAACAGGACAAAAAAGCGTTCTCAATACTGAAAATTTATTACTCCTAGCACATTATTAGAGCTTCGTTTAAAAGTAAAGAATAAAATATAATATAAACAATGTAAAATATCAGCATAAGAAATTAAAAAATTTATATTATCTACTGATATGAAGAAAAGTGAAATTCGTTATCTTCTAGTCAGATAAAAAATCTGATGGTGAAAACATGCTCGATTTCAAATATAAAATATTTCTATAAAAGTATCGCTTATGCTTCATTTATACTGTGAACTATATTTTCTGCAGAAAGCAGAAATATTATCTTGGCAGTAACTTCACTCAGCCTTAGAAGTGTGATAAATATAGCTTTTATAAAATATCCTTTTCAGTGGAAAACCAAGGATTTTAAAGAAATATAAAATGTCCCACGATCATATGGGTTTATTTCACATCTACTCTTCTTTCTCTTGATCACCAGATTTCTCTTCATTTTTTTCAACATTTTCTTCTGTATGTTCCGTAGTATCTTCTTCAGGCTTTGTTTCACCATCATTTTCTATAGATTTAGGTTCATCTGACTGTACATTTTCACTTGGTAAAGTTGTTCTTTCTTCAACACTAAGGTAACAAATAAAAAATGCAATTAAAATATCTATAATAAAACAATTCTTATTTTTTAAACAATTTGTTATGTATAAATAAAAACAAATAATTTTAATTACACATATTTACAGCTATAGCAATTGTCCAATTTAAACGATTGATCACAAAATTATGCAATCAATATATCTATAGTGCTTACCTTTCTGCTTGTATTGCAGCTGCTTCTTTGTCTGTGGAAGGCTAAAATAAACATGTAGTAGTTAGTATGGACAGGATACAAATTTAGTACCAAGGACAAAACACCGGCAAATAAACATAACTAAGATGTTTACAGATCAAGTTTTTGAATACTGTTAAAAAAATATATACATATAGATTAAGTAACATATATGGGTACATTTAACATTCTCCTTACAATTGTTAAACAGAATTCTATTACCAACAATATTTACCTCTCGACTTGTAGTATTTCCATTTTCTTGAATTTCCTCACTTTGATTTGAATCAGGAACATTTTCTTTTCCACTAGCAGGTGGTTCCACTTTCAAAAATTCTTCCAATTCATCCATTTCATTTGCCAAATCAAAATCTTCATAATCCTGTGGGATGATTCATGATAATCATTTATAGTTCAAGCGTGACATTTAGAGAATTTCTAGTTTAAGTTTTAGAATCTTGTATAAGCTACTATTAATTTCTGAAGCTAGATTTTCTTAGCTTTTATCATTATTATTGTTTATTATAACTTAGATTATAAATTGTCAGAATTGATATAATGACATTTACCCCACAGTATTCATCTTCATTAAATATCTGTGGAGGTAATGGATATTTACTATCTCTCGCAATACCATTAGATTGCATAAATTCCTTTTCCATCTCCTTTCCTGGTTCTGTTATATCAATTGTCTCATACTCTACATTTTTGCTATCTAATATCATCAATACTCGTTGTTGCCTCTTTTTTACCTAAAAGAATTCAGTTAAATATAAAGCCTGGATATTTTCTTTACGATCTAAACTTAATTATTAATAAGTAGGCTATGAATGTTTATGCAAATTTACATCTTTATTTCATATATTAATTTTTATCATAAATAAAAAATAGAACTTAAATAAAAATTTATTTCACTTGCTAAATACTTGAATATTTCCTATATTTCATAATGTATACTTTTGCACATTTAAATCTTTCATAAACACATGGACATTAGTAGTCCACTAAGAAAAGTAGACAAGTGCAAATTTTAATTTTCATGAATGCAACTAAATAAGTAGAACCTGCGTAGAAAAGTGTTTCATCCACTGAATATTACAGATTATTATACTTTAGATATTATATGTATTTTTGCATACTATACGTATTTTGTACGTTTTGCAGTTTCTAATTTTTCATAAATGCATAACAATCCGCAGTCTACTAGTAAAAGACCAAGTTTCGAAAGTTGTAAATGAAACTTCATCTGTTTCAGTCTCTGGTGCAATATGAAGTAAGGTATCGATTTGAACAAAAACGTATGCCGTCATAATCTTATCAGCGACTATTAAAATCTAAAGGTATTACAAATGGTACCGAAAAAATGGCTACAAATTGATCATGGATCGAGATTGAGGTAAAAATCGAGTAAAAGATCAAAGGCACATAAATTCTCCTTACAACGTCAAACGTAAACATTATAGAATCATTCACGACTAAAGTACAAAATATGTATCAAAATAGTTAGAATAATAGATACATAAAAGAAAAGCGAAACAAAAAAAGCAAGCGTTTATTCATTTTACAAAATGTCATTCAGACCTCTGAAACTGCGTCGTTGTAATCTACTAAATATCTACGAACGATTTCAAATAGATTCATTTTAACAATCCTATTGTTAATCTAAAGATTCGATTACCCAAAACCTGTAGCTATATTCCAGGAATACATATCCCTCGGCATTCTGTGTATCTCTTCGTTGTATGTATACATTTCTCACAAAATTACGAGGTACAATTAGTTTGTTAACAAGTTGATTGCCACGATAGTCATCAATGATATACGTTACTAAATTTTTGAGGTTAAAATAAATTTCATGAACTAAGAGATTGTCAACAATGTGAATGACTTTGATAACACTGTCAGGGAGAAAGTGGGCAAATACAACACAATATTCAGCAAAAATTATAGTGTAGTATATTTTAATCCATTACGACTGACAGTGTAAAATATGTACATAAAATTCGTGTGGCAATCGTGTTAACTGAAACTAACATATATATGTTCTTTAATACACCCAATCAAAGGATAACTACATTTCGTTAGACGCGTATATAAATGAATCATTTCGATCGATAAACCGTGTAGTGTGTCACGTTCAATAAGGATTTTCACTCGATGACATTGTCGGTCGTTAATCGACGCCTCGACCGTGAAGTTTTTCCGACGTAACTCGATCCAACGTGAAAATATCGAATAAGAATTCAGGTGCCCGTAAATCTGGCATTCTCTTCTAAGTCACATACACACATATATAATAGGTCTACACACAGGCACGCACACATTCTCTCTTTCTCGTTACTCGGTCTCGGGGATAAAATATCTTGATATTCTTTGGTTACGTTCTTTTTCCACTCACTTCCTTGTTGCCGCTGATACCCGATATGTAGACTTTAACAACCATCGTTAACCGGTGCTTTTGTTACCAATTGACACTCTCGCGCTTCTATTCGACGTGTGCCACGGTTAGCGGTTTCGCGGAGTGATAAGCGATCAGTGGAATCACTATAGACTATTAGCCCGCGGATCGCCAACAGTGAGCAACACTGATTTAACGCGCACGGGTTTGGCTAGTCTTAGTCTGGGATCCACTGGCTACGTCATTTCAGGCCAGTTTTCGAGCGTTCTCAATGTTCGTCTACACGTCACTGTTTCTATTTTTTTTCTTCTTTTTTTTCTGTAGGCGGGGTGCTTGTGACTTGTGATGAATTAAAGATTGCAGAGTAGTGTAGAGTCTACTATTGACCAAACTATGAAGGACACTGAAACAAATAATACTATTTAGGCAGTTACAGGAACGTTCTCATGCACGTCATTGCACAGTGTACACGACGAATCCTTGACCAGCCTTGACAAAGAGACTAGAAACTACTTACTTAGCTCATGAAAGTATCCAAACACTCTTAGAAACATTTTATGTTTATATTACACGAAACATATTGAAATTATTCATTATATATAAATTACGTATTGGAATTTCGAATATCGTGATTATATTAGTAAAATTTAAAACAGTGTTGGGAATGTTATAAAAATATAAAAGTTATAAGATATTTATTGAAAGCATAAACTTCACAAAAGCCACTAAAATATTTAAACAGTTAATTATTTACTGTATTAATAAGCCACAATATGTAGTGATATTGTCTTTAGCTCTAATTGCATGTTTAAGATTACTATTCATACTGTATACTAATTTTTCACTAAGCATATGTTTGCAATAAATTCCTTGTAACTTCTATATATATTTTCGGACTGGTTCCAAATTTGACTATTATAATCACGATAGTTATGTCTCAGTATAGTGCTAACGAAATTTTAAAAAGTTTCGTACAATACACATAATATATTTATAAAAATCATCTATGGTAAATGTTCGAATACTTTTGTCAGCCGCTGTATATTCATATTTATATCTATGTTATACTTGAATTCATAACAGCGTTAATTAAATATAAGAAAAAATATATTTTTTACGACACATTGTAATTTTATAATGTCACAATATCGAATAATTCTATAATCATTTAAGTAAATAAAAATAAGAACAACTGAGTAAGAAGTACTCTGTAAGACTCTGTATGTAAAACCGTAGTTACTCTGTAAGATCGTTCTATCGAACAGAATAAGAACATAATATAAAAATCGATATAAGACAGACTTCAAAGAGCAATTCAGATTTGTGCAATAAGAATGAGGAATGAAAAAGTTTGAAAATGGCGCGCAGAATAAGAATACAGGTGGCGATATAGAAGGAGAATTGTTTTTAAAGCCGAATTTACATCTTTTCACTCTGCATGATCAACGCAGATGATTCATGGAAAATATATATATATAATATATATAGTAAAAATATATATATAATATAAAAATTTTTTGGTCACTTGAGATTGCATATCCGCTGTACCTAAACGTATGTTCTTGTATTAGGAGATTTAGACAAGAAGTATTGGCACACATTCTTATTTTTCAATGGAAACATTGAAATTTGTTAGGTTCTGCATTTCATTTCTATAGTATCAAATTTAATTGTCATTACAACTTTTGTAGTTGTATGAGAGTACTACTAAATACGTAATACGAAATTTAATGTACTTTGAACCTATTTAATTAGTAGGTGAATACTATAATAAATACAATGGTCTGTCGATACATTTTGTAGCCGCTGTAGGTATTTCGAAAACGATGAAAATGATCGTGATAACTTATTCTAGTATTTATTTAAGAGTACGCTCGAGGATGTCTTTGTTTATTTTCTGTAACACGCGATTTAAATTCGCGCCTTTCGTGAATACACCATTGCATTACGATTTCCGGTGACGACGTGTAGTGAATATCGGATTCTAAAGTCTCTTCTCTTTTCCGGTTCTTTTGGAACGTATATCATATTTGTGCAAAATGGTAAGAATTGTTATTTGATAATATTTTGTGAATCTTGTTAAAATATTGTTGAAGTTAATAATTTTGCGTTGAAAAGGATCACCGACAAAATGTTTCTGTATATATTGTTTATCTATTGCAAATAATTTGTGTAGAAATAGTGATTTGAGGTTATATTTGCATTTACAGTTAAATCGCTATTTAATTGTCATATTGCAATAAACTTTTAATTATTATGAAATAGAAACAAAATAATGCAATATATTTAATTTCTTTTATAATGAAAGTTTGTCAGAAAGATTAATATTATAAACATGGTTATGGTTGGTTAACCTATTAGTGTCAAACAAGTGTTTTTTTTGTAAATAAATGTTTTATCATTTCAATTGTTGTGATCTGTAAATATACTTAGGCTATAAATGATAAATGTATTTAATGTATGAAATACGATTATGTCTATCTATTAGGCTAAACGCACGAAGAAGGTTGGAATCACTGGTAAATATGGTACTCGATATGGTGCCTCTCTCAGAAAGATGGTTAAGAAAATGGAAATTACCCAACACAGCAAATACACCTGCACCTTCTGTGGCAAGGTGAGAGATAAATCCTATAATCAGTAATGTGAAGTAAATAAAGATTACAATTTCTATTTTATTTCTTTTATTATAGGATGCTATGAAACGGAGTGTAGTGGGTATCTGGTCCTGCAAACGTTGCAAGAGGACTGTTGCTGGAGGTGCATGGGTATATTCAACAACAGCTGCTGCTTCTGTCAGATCTGCTGTCAGGAGGTTACGTGAAGTTAAAGAACAGTAAATAAATGTAATATGTAGTTCATAATGATATTTTGTCCATTTTATTTTAATCCTTTGATTCTTTAATACTACTTAGTTGTAAGATATTAGTTACTAGATTTATTCTGGTAAAGGGATAATATTAAAAAACAAGATTATTTTGTGTTGTATTTAATAGATTCATGACAATTTAACATGATACATAAGACTTAAATTTTTTGAAGCAATATTTGATAATATGAGGGTAGAATTTTTCTTTTTTATTAGAAAGAATATTTAGAAATTATTTTGGAGGCACATCAAAATTATGATATATCTACTTATATTTATGTTTTCATTGTTCTAATAATGTATATTAAATTCCGCTAGAATAATTTTATAATTCTCATAAATTTTTTTCTTTTGGTTATTTGATGAGAATTTTTCATAAAAAAGGAATACATATTATCTCGATTAAATTAACTAATATTTAAAGAAGTATGGAATTTAAAAAAAATATATTAAAAGTACTGTTTGTTGAAATTAAATATTATGCACATATATTATTTTAATTCAATAGAACATATATAGAATATTTTATTGTCTTTGAAGGTATGTTCATTCTAGTATTTAACTTTATTATAAACGATAGAAAAAGTAGATTTTTTTACTTAAATGGTATTTACATACATATGCATAAATATTCTGATGAAACAGAAAATTTCTTAAAAATAAATTTTATTAATTCGTATGTGTGTGCCAATAAGTAATCTTTAATGTTCCAATGTAATTCTTACAATTATTTTTGTTAATAATATAATTTTTATAAATAATTCTAATTCTAAGCCTAAGATGAAGTAAAATAAAGATGATAAAACAATACGTATAAATTCACGATGCGATGGATAATTTATAAGATTAAAAATTTGTTTACAAATTATTATTGACTTTATCTTTTTTTTTCTATATTTTGTGCACTTACTTGAATTTAACTAAATGTTATCAGTTTAAACGACTAACAAATTATCTACAAATTCTGCTAATACAATTAAACGCATATTCAAATAATATATTGATTTAATAAAAATTAACTGCTGTACAAAAATAAATACTATCGCCTTGCACGAATAATTAAATATATAATTAAGCTGTAAAGACGCGATAATTTGTTGCACCATCACCATTCTTTCATGTAACTTAAGATTGAGTATATTCCTTGACATTAAGGTTCCTAAATTGAAATTTTAGTGTCATATATATTTTAATATATTATAAATGTAGTTTAATGCGTTTCTTCGCGCGCGCGCGTTTAAAGTTATAGAATCAGTTAATTTCTTCCCCCAGCTTTGAATGTAAGTATAACTATTAGCGAACATTTTCCAGAAACATTGCTTTACTTTGTTGACTACCTTTCCTCTTCTTTCAAAGTACGAAAGATGTTTAATTTTAGTTTAATGTAATGCAAGGGAAGGGCGCCAGAATCTAATAACAACATTTTTACATTAGTTACACGAAATGTTTTTCCGTTATGTCTTATTCGACAAGAATATTGCACTCTAAATTTTTAGCACGCTTTAAATATGCAGAAAACAAAAATGGTCCAAATCTATGAAGAATTATAGCTATGTAAAATGTTAGAACATCATAAAGATATCTAGCATTTCTTTTTGTTAAGAAAATGCGGAAGACACTTTGTCTTGAATTTAAGAAAGTATTTAAAGTATAACAGTACAGTGAATAACAGTCAATAGTAGTTTTTTTATACTCTTAAACGATATCTCGTTAATCTCATATTGCTATGGCGAATTCAGGTATAAGTACATTTATCTTTTTAAACGAATAAAAAGAAAGTAACAACTAAATTATATATGAACGAGATGCAACAAGGAACTGTTAGAAATATCAGTATAAAAAGATCCAGTGCTCTTCCCTAATTGCTAGAAAATTGTACAATACAAGTTCTAAATCGTAATCGGTAGTGTCACAATAATTCCACTAGCATTCCATCATTCATTCCCTGTAGTAATACGTCATTTATACTATTAACATATCTGTGTTTCAGTGCACTGATATATCTTCCAGTCATCCAGCATTGCACTCATCCCATATTATCAAATATGTCTCTCTTTTGTATTAACAATTATTTATTTATAACAATGGTCTGATATGCTTTCCTCTCTACTGTTTACTAGAAAAGAAAAAAAAGAAGAATGTCCGCATACATGTCTCTTTGTATCACTTGTGTATATCCATACACAGTCGGAAATAGGTTTCTTTCTTTCAACACTTGTGCATTTATCAATGAAGGCATACCATGAAAAATGACAGTAAATACACGATACTGCTAGTAACAGTAAATAAATCCTATATAACTAAAAAGCATCAACCTCAATCTCTCAGTTTCAAGGTGTAATCAATTTCTTGTTTATGATCACTATTAATCCCATCGACGTTTAATAGATCGACAAAACATGATACTGAATTGTTTTTATGAAGTACAATACTAGTGCTTCTCCTTGATTTTTCAATGTATGGAAGTCTCTTGAGTATCAGTCCTTCAATGTAGTATTAAATAAATCAACAAGTATTACATATAAATGTTGCACTTGTAAACACCTCGTATTAGCTGGCTTGCCATTTGAATTTACTGCGCATAATCCACTTTTGGCCGATGTTATGCGGATCACAAGGTGCTAATACAGGTTGCATAGCGTCGTTTGAACGAGGTTTCGACAAGCAATGTCCTGTATTAGTATGTTTGATCATTTTTGTCTAAAAGATAAACGTATATTTTATTGAAATATCATTACTTTTTTAAAAAAATTGCGTTTAAATTATTTACATCATACCTCTTCGTTATAAACCCATGCTTGATTTCCACCCATACCATGACATCTCACTATTTTGACAGGACCTTGGGGACTAGCTGCATCAAGGCACATATCATCAGACATAATTTGCTGTCGTTTAGTATAAGCAAACACCTAATTAAAACAAAAAATTATATTTCAACAATACTGAAAAATCTACTACGTTCAAAGAAATCAAGAAGATTTAGTTACTGACCTGATTACCACCTAATCCATGACAGTAACTAATTCCAACATTTTCACCTGTTCTCCTACCCATAGTGTCCAAACAAGATTGTGTCTCAACGTTTTGTACATCACCCAAATAATAATAATCTAGTGGCATAGGAGATTCTGGATAAATATTCTCCAAATACCACCTAAAGCTTTTACACTTAAGACGTTCCCTTAACTTAATCCTTTCAGATACATCTCCAACAGCTACGTTTCGGGCTCCTATGAACAGAAGGAATAATTGAATAATAATAATAATATTTGATTAATATTTACAAACTTTATAATGCGATAGTGTGCTTATACATATAACTGTTCACTGAAAGACGGATGTGTGTTAAAAGTATGTGCCAAAATAAAGACATTGCCATGTGTGCTGTACTGATGCTATATGCTTGCTATTGGAAATAATTGTGCTATCATACATTGACCTTTCTTAACATGTTAAATTTGAAAAAGTAAGTCTGTACCTCTTTCAAGATAAAATGTAAGGAAACTTTAGATTGAATAGAGTAATATCTTCGCTGTGTCTTTTATTTTCTATTATAACCCTCTTTCTTCAGATTACATCTATTATATAGAGCATTTTCTTGCTTTAGAGATGGATGAAACAAAAAGGAACTTCTCCATTAGTTTCCTAATATTAACGGGTATCTGATATATGCGCATGTAGCTGGTATCCAACTGCACTTAAGCTTTATAGTTAAATGCAACTTATAAAAGCGTACCAATCACCCGATAGAAAAAAATTCATGCGAGATAGAGATAGAATCCCAAAAAGAAAAAAGAAAGTTTAAGATGATGTTAGCGATATTGCAGTCTATTCTCTTTCCAGAAATGCTGGTGTTAGTGCTACCTGGATTAATGTTGTAATAGAAGTACTTCCATTGGTCCAACCAGACCTCTGCGAGTCGCGCATTGTTGTGGTTCACTATCTTGCTGGTACCACCAGGGAATGTATATGGTGTTGACTTACGGAATACATGACCGACGTGCGAGCACGTTGCGATCTCCAATGTCCCACCACACATCCATATCTAACCAACTCAGTTCTGTTAGTATGTTAGCAATTACAAATGGATAGTTTATAACAAACAAGAAACAAAAAGATCTAATACATTAAAAAGGTTCAGATTAGATGGACGCTCGTGTTCTCCTCTCTTGGTACCTATAATATCGTTGCTTATAAAATGTATCAAACAAAGAAGCAAGCAAACTTATTTTGTTAGTCGGCTGGATGGATGAGTGGTTAAGACTATACCAAAATATATTTGTAAATCCACAAACAAATCAACAGTATTCCTGCAAATTAAATCTCATGGCTAAATGTAACTAGAATATCCAGAATTCTTTAACACACACACGCGCGTACACACGCACGCACGCACGCACGCACGCACGCACGCACGCACACACACAGAGAAAAAAAAATATACTATATATTTAGATAAAAATATGTGATATACATTTATGTTAATATAAAATTCGATGATAAATGCTAAAAGATAATTTGGTTAATATCACACTAAAAAGAAAAAAAAACACACTTGAGATTAATTTTAGAGTCAAATATAAATCAACTACATATAGCTATGGGTGTTAATATTTCTAATGTATAGACCGTTACTAGCTATAAAGATATTTACGAAATTATTTTGATACGCTAGATTAATACTCTATCAAATGTTTTATTCGAAGTAAATAAAAAAGTGTGCTATAATACAACGTTTTTATCTGAATAATATTATAGCATTGGTTGTATCAGATACCCGTCAAGTACATGTAAATGCTCGCAATCTTACTTCTTAATTAAGTTATACATACTAATGTATTTTATGTAACTTTTAGTTTATACAATTTTTTAGCATGTGATGGCAAACGTTAAACTTACAATTGTTCTTACTTTCTTTATCTTTCTTACAGTACATTATCGTTGTTATATATTTTCGTTTGTAGATAATTAAAAGAAAGAAAAATGCACACTTCTCTACGGCAAAACTCGAGGAGGCTCAACAAATTGACTATCAATTGGCTAGCTATAATTAACTGTCTATTAATTGATACTTGAATTAAGAAAGAAAACAAAGTATACAAATGAAATGATACACGCTATTATCTAACCTGGGTTCATGGCATAGTAAAAATCTCTCCACTCATCCATCCAGACTTCGGCCACCCTAGCCGCATTGTGTAGAACTACTTTGCTGACACCACCAGGGAATGTATACGGACTCTTGTCTCGGAACACATGTCCAACATGTGAACATGGACTGATTTCTAACGTCCCACCGCATTGCCATACCTACAAGGTACTTATGACTTCACAAATGAAGATGAAAATGTCCATAGCTAAACCCCCTGTGTATTTTGGGATCACAAACTCAAACGTTTCACTAGATTATTTAATAAATAAATCCAATGTGTGTAACAAACGGTGTTGGGCAAAATCTTTTCACGATAATTTATTATAAAGAAACGAGAAATTTTAATTGCAAGTAACAAATCAAAATTATCCGATCGAATAGATATTTATCCGGATTAGACTTTGTTCGATTACGAATTTGATCGAATTGTTATTATTAAATTAGTTATAGTAATCACTGCGGCGATGAGAAGTTAGTGCTATTTAAATAATATCAATAACAATACCCAGCAATTAATTAAGTATGCGTGAAGCGCGAGAGACGCTTACAAAATTAAGTGGGGGGGGGGCAAAAACAATTAACGATTATTTGTATTATGATTTGAATAATTTTACAATAATTATCCTGTTAATTATCTCAATAAATGATAATGAAATGGAGAAGATAATTTGTTATGGATATAATGAACAAGTTTTATCCGGATGAATTATTCGATGAAATGGAATTAATAATATTCGGATAATTATTTTAGACAAAGCGCCCAAATTCTGATCAAAATTATCGATTACTTTTAACTCTAGAACTTTCAAGGAGCCTTTGTATTTTTAATTTCTTCAAATTCTCGTGTTAATTATCGAATAAAAAAGTTCTGCCACACAAGAGAGGATCGAACAAACAGCTACAGATAGATAACAGAGAAAGGAAAGTTTTTCATCGAGCCAACAGCATTAAGAACGAGCAATTAGCTGTGAAAGCAAATGATAAAAAAAATAAAGAAACGATTTATATATATAAATTATTAACTATTATTTTACTGCTATTATTGTTTATTTTATTAATTAACTAGATATGAATTTGAATAGCACACGCACGTATTCCATGACCAAAACACTTTTATTTATTCGCGTTTTATAACTTCATTTTCATTTAAATAGTCTGACCGCATAAAGTAAATACTGTCATCGATCAATACTCACCCGGAAGCTCATTTCGAGGTTTTCACCGCCCCAAATATCCATGCCCTCGTCGTACGCTCCCAATTCGTAAAAATAATCCTTATCAATAGAAAATAAACCGCCGGCCATCGTCGGTGTTCTCAGAGGGGCTGTTCTATCCCCTAATCTTCTGTCCATTTCTCTTTGCGCCACCCTGTACCTTGAAGATTAACGAAACTTCGCGTCAGTAAATGAATGAAAAAATTCAATCTATCGGTAGAAAATATTGTCATGAAGATGACAATAAAGGCTTGTGGAACAAAGGCTAAAAATTAAAGGTAATCTGAAAAATAATCCGCATAGCCTAAATCATTAGAATTACAATTTTTGGATATCGTCTCGTAGTAAGTAAACTGTTTAACAAACAAATGTAAAACAAATATAGGAGATAATTTTAAAACGATAAAATACATAGGAATTATATAGAAATAGTGGCCTTGCTTTAGATATAAAGTTGAACATAATCTAATGTAGTTCGAGTCATTAGAACTTCAATTTTTAGAAATCGATCGACATTAAATTGTTTATTAAACAAGCATGAAACAAATATAACAAATAGCTATGTAATGATGTACAGACATGAACTCAAGTGATTATGACCTCGGCTCTTGGAAATTGTCACATCGGGAAATCCCAGTCTTCAGCCACAGAACTTTGTTCACAAAGTCAATTGAGTGGTCCTTACCATCTAAAATTCAGTTTCCAATTGAAACCACCCCACGTCATATCGCTGGCCGGAATGTACTCAAAGGTATCGTCGCTAATCACATCAATGATGGGACAGACAACGGTTGTCCTGTCTTCAGCGATCCTGGATAGCAAAGGCTCCAGCCAACCTTCTGTGCATTCGCAATGAGCGTCTAGGAACGTTATAACTTGTCCTGTCACGTGTTTCGCTCCAAGGAGCCTAGCTCTGATCAGACCAGATCTTTTCTCTGTACGGTACACATATGTAGGGACCGGTAACGTTTTTACATAGTCCTCCAAGTCTTGCTTCAAGTGATCTACGAATCGAGTGCATGGCGTGAGCAAAAAAGCGTAGAGAAGTGAAAGCAATGTTTACTAGATCACAATGACTGAATATTGAAAAATAATACATCCATTGCGGCAGTAGGAACTGGTTGACTTGACAATAATTAAATTCTATATAACGCTACGTTTCCCTGCTACTTTCACATTCTAGACATTTGGTGTGAATGTTTATTGTGAATCATTTGGGTTGAGTTTCTAATGTTAGAAATCAGCAGAAGGATCGAGTATTTGAAAGTAGAATGTGAAAGAAAAGCGTGCAATCGTCCAAGATTTTCAGAATGTTTACACAATTTGCTTAGACCGAATGAAAGATATTTTAAAATATAGAAAAAAAAAAAAGATAGAATGGCAATTATATAAATAAGAAAGCATATAGAAAAGTATCTTAGAATCTATAAAATATATATAGAATATATAATCCCTTTCACTTCTTCAAAGAAAGCGAAACAAAAATATCTAACACGATGCTAAACTTAAAAATGCTATTATATTCTTTAACCAACGTATACACGTTAACCTTAGATTTAGCCACCAATGGAATGGTTTCTCTACTGGAGAAGCGCACGAACACAAAACCTCATGAACTCATTCAAAACCGCACCCATCTATTCAGACCACTCCCAAGACCAGACCATCCCAGTTCCTCTACCACCAACCATTCTCAGGCTCACCTTGCTCGCTCTTATCATCTACCAATATGATCTCCTTTAACAATGTACGCGGAGACCGATTAATGACCGACCAAACAGTCCTCAACAACGTGCTCCATGCTTCATTGTGGAACACTATCACGATGCTAGTATCCGGCAGGTACTTGTTGTACTTCTTGGTCTTGCAGCCCTCTAATCGAATATCCTTGAGTGACCGATTCAACGAGATCATATCGCTGGCCATCAGGTTGAATTGGTTCAGTTTGAACAGCTCCTGTTGCCTGGCCTCGTCTTCCGGCGAAATGTGTACCGCCGCACCCACCTCGCCAGGCATCCCTTTATTCTCTCGGACGACCTTAGCTGGCCTCCATAAATGTAATTCCGATTGTTTGTATCGGCTTTTGCTCGCTTGTCCAGCCGACTGTATCTGTTCCTCTTCTTTCATTAAAGCTTCTTTCGAATGAGGTAAATTTTCTTCGGTTAACGTTTGCTGTTGTTTGTTATTCTCCGTGCAACCCCATCCGGACCCTCCGATGCAATCCGAATAGTGCATCAGCACCATCACGTCCACCAGGAACCATACCAGCGACGTGAGCAGTATCACTCGACACGTGTGAATGCGAATTTTAGAGCGGAACATGTTGTGTCGGGGCCGGTCGCCTGGTACCCTGAGCTCATCACCCGATCCTTCGCGGTTGGAGACGCGACGAGCTTCCTGTCCGACCAGGCCGTTCTGTGCACCGGCCGTTCAACGACCGTTCGGCTACCCGTCACTCAGGGAAGATCAGACACACTGTGAGCTATCGTGATCCACCGAATTACATGACTACGCTGGCTAAGACTTTCGTGATCTGAAAGAAAGAAACGGAGAATTTGAAGGAAATTGTAGTTTGCGAGTGTGGTCTGTGTGATGTTTCTGGGCTGAACAAAATGCGTACTGGCATTTAGAGTTGCAGAAGTTTCAAGGTACTCGAAGAATACGGTAGTTTGGAAATGGATTAAGTTGGTTAAGGATTTTATCGGTTATTTTTTCTGAACGTTGTACTGGGTGATGTGTGAAGATATTAGCGAAGAGAGAGAACTCGTGTTTTCAAATGGAAGGAATGTATTTAGAAGTTTGAAAGAGTTTGAAGACTACAGTAGTTTGGGATTAAGAATTCTTCGTGTAAATTTGTTGTGCTTCGAAATGGAAAATTCGACTAATTTTTATTTTCCTTAAATTCTTTAAATTGTTGTTATCCTGTATAATCCGATATGAATATTATATTTCGATAGGTATCATTAAAATATAGATAATTTCAAAATATTTGTTCTTGGTATTCCATAGAATTTCGCTAGTTCTTCTGTATTCCACGCTTCTTATGAACGAAGTATTTATAAAAAGGAAGATATCTGAAGTGACATAGAGACGTGAAGAAGAAGTAAGAATAACATCAAGGTTGAACCTATTCTAACGCCTACAGAATTTTAAGTAAATGACAATCCACGATTCTGAAATCTATTCGTAACTGACTCACCATTTTCACTAATTCTCGCATAATCCAGATTGCAGATAGTTGTCTAACACAGACGAGTACACGTCCATCGATGTATCAGAATCTCATGATACAATGCACGAGCCCCCTCTTTCCTCCCAACGAATCACCAAACCCAAAACGAACTTCGATCCCCACGAGATTAATCCTTCGAGCAAAGTGAATCCTCTAAACGAGCTTGAAATTCATCTTGGAACGCTACAGAGGCTGCAATCGAGCCATTGATTTTCGCCAAAATAGATAGAACACTCGTTCCAGCCATTCAAGTTAAACAGCCTGTTATAAGTATTTTAATGTGCTGCACAAATAATTCGTTCTCGTGTGTAACGCTAGGCCAGCTAAACGTCGTTTCGACTCCTGTAAGACTTCTTGCGGGTTACAATCGAACCGGAAGTCACGCGAGGCCGTTTATTTTATCACGTGCATAATATATGGGGGACCATTTACCATTATCGATTCGTTTCTACTCGTTTCTCGCGATATGTATTACATAAGTATCTCTTGAATAGCGTTGAATTGAAGTTCGTATAAAATTTATATTCTTTTATTTATTATTACTTTGTTTATTGTTTAGTTATATTCATTGGTATTGTGTAAATATATGCATACGTCGAATAATATAATATAATATAATATAATATAATATAATATAATATAATATAATATAATATAATATAATATAATATAATATAATATAATATAATATAATATAATATAATATAATATATAATATATAATATATAATATAATATAATATAATATAATAATTAGGTGGTAATGACAAAATCCGCAATCACTTAGTTGCCAAGCCAATAGCTTTTCATTTTTCAGTTACTGGCACATTGCCTCTTTCCTACACAAGTATCGGGTAAATAGATGGAATAACAGTTTTTTATTTACTGACGTTTCGTTCGTTTTTTTGTGCAGTGAAATTTTTGACTTATCATCAGTGAAATCATTCGTAAGCATTGGAGAATTTTTTCGAAAGGCTACACTACCAGAGGAATTAGGTTCGGTATGCGAGATCTAGTTTACAGTGTTGACGCTACGAAAACCAAATATACAGAGTGATTTCGAAATCGCGATACAATGAGAAACGACGCGAAAATAAGTGGAAAACACGGAATAAAATGCTTTCGTACGATGCCTTGCTTTTCAGAAAATCGCACGTGCCCGACACGGTCTCAGATTTAATTTCCTTATAAACGAGACATCAAATGAAAAAATCTCGTTCTATCTACATTTTCAATTTACTTTTGCATTCGGAATAATTTGTTGCCAATTGCATATTCTTGTTCGGTGAGAAATTAGTCAAATGCAAATGTACTCGACAAATTATCAATTTCAATTTTGTCGAAAGGCAACCATAGAACGGAAAATCGACTTATCATTTTTGCGTGAAAAATTACGTTCCTTTAACTTGTATTATAGTTCTCGAATCATATTCCGTGTATTATTATTTTTTTAATTATTAAAGTATCTCTTATTCATCAGTCATTACAACTTTTTTTTTTTTGCACAACTATACAAGTGTCCATGAAACTCAAGCACCGTATCACTCAAACGATATCTGCACGCGTGACAGAAAGAGAAAACAAAGTGAAACAGACTTCTGCGACACCTAAGCGCACACTGTGCTCGTTCTTACGTTTTATATCTTTGGCTTTTCATTCTCGCGGTTCGTAGCGAGTGTTCTCGTCGATGCACCGCGAATATTACACCGGATGAATGGGCAGAAAAAGAGGCGAACTCATCCTGAACGAAGCGGGATTTCGAGTGCGTGGAACAAAGACAGTTCTGTGCCACATTTTATGCGTTTTGATCGGCGATGGATCGAGAGGCTGTTTCACCGGCTGGTCAGCTTTTTTATGGCTCTAGAAAGGAACAAGAGGACGGTAAAAGCTGAGCAAGAAATTGGCTAACTTGCGATTTTTCTGATGGAGCTATATTCCAACGAATTGTCGACTTTTTTTCCTGATAATCTAAAATAGTACGAGAACGAAACGGTTCAACGCTAGAACTACCGATAGTTAACACGAAGCATCAAAAAACCAGTCAAAATGACTGGTCATTTTTTAAAAAATACGTAACTATAGAATATTTTTATATTTATTGATTTATTACTTTATTACGGAAGGAATTTCATGTTATATAGTATATTTTTGGTATTATTAATCCATCTGGGACCATGGTGCCTAAACGAGGCTTGACAGATTTATAAAATTGTAGAACCAGTCGTTTTGACTGCTGTGGTATTTCTAGTATTAGCATCTAGCGATCGATCCGCAATTTTCCTGATAACTGATATCATCATATCGAATGAAAAACGTGTGCGAAGTTGTAGAAAACGAGGAAACTTGTTAATTGGGTTTCGATAAACAGATTGCAGGACCCTTGTACACTTGGACAAGCACCAGTCATTTTGACCGCTATTGGTATAAGTAGGCTTGATATAAAATTATTTTCAGTTGGAATACGTAAAAAAAGAAAATAAAATTCATTATGTTGTTCTTTTAATTATCGTTGCGAAACTCGTTACATCATTGGGGGAAAAATATAACACGAAGTAGGAATTTGAAAATAAATTTGTAAAACCAATCAATTCGACTGGTGTGGTAGTTAGTTCTAGTATTAATTAATCCTCGCGGCAAGTAATTTTGTTTTAAAATTGCTATTAAATATTGTTACTAAATTTTCTTTCTATTATTTATCGATAAGAAAAACATGCTGGAACATATTGGTTTTCTCTTGTAAAATTTTTCAAAGAGGACACAAGGCAATAGAATTTTTTCTAAAACGAAGTTTCTTTTTTTAGAAAATAAATAATGCAATAAACTTTGAGACTAATTTTACCGAAGACAAATACATTTATCGTTTAATCAATTAAAAACTTATTAATGTACAACGTAAAATAAAGTACAATATGTTGTGTATGTGCAACACGAAGCATAAAAGAGTTTGAAATTTTACGGAAACTAAAAATATATAGCGTGGTAACGTTGTAAGGTATTCAAATGGATTTTTATTCGATTTCAATTATAATACTTGATACTGCTACTATAGTACGATAATAACTCGTTTGTTGTTTTGGTAAGAAGACAAATTGAAGAAGAAAAATCTTTGTAGCTGTCGAGATAATGTCGCAATAGATGAAAACCCATAAGCGACTGTTATCATTGTTATTATTATTCTTTCCATATCTATACTTTATTTGAATGCGACCAGCAATAAGTCTTACGAATTAAAGATATAAGAAGATATGCCATTGTTCTAATTTTTCTGCTATATACATAAACCTACTTTTTCTATGGACTTGGCAGATTTATGGCACTATTGTATAGTGGCATAAAAATGCACGTAATAATATTTTATTAGATCGCAAGAGCGAGATAAGTTGTAAACATTCGTTAACGAAATTGATAAATCTGTAGGAATAAAACGTGACGAAAAATATGTAATTTAGGGTTTACTTAAAAAAAAATAAAAATATTAAAAAAAAAAAGGAAAATGAGACAAAGAATCGCATTAAAAATTGGAAAGCGAACCGATCATAAATATCACACGTCGAAACAATTCGTTTTGATAATTTTAGAACGGTTGAGTAGTATAATTAACGATACTGGCAGACTTATCGGAGTTTGTTTCGAAGATTGGACGTGTAATATTAAGAATAACATTTCTTGAAATAGACTGGAAAGTGAATCGATGACAAATATTATATAATTTAGAGAAATTTATTTCGTCGATGTCCCGACAATGGAATAAGATTATTATCAGCATCGTCAGATTTATAGATATTCGTTTCTTCTACATTATTATACAATTCTTTAGAATTGTTTTACAGAGACATTGTTATTTTTATCGAAACGGAGCAAGTTAATTGACAGCGGGAGCGCGCGATTTATAGATATCCAGGCAGAAAGTTAAAAATGACGTTGGAACAGAATTTATTCATTACGAGATCCTGTAGATCGTATATAGTTTAAAGAAATTCGTTCCACAAATAATCTTAGAAAAGTTGTTAACTTTATCGAAATAAAATGTGTTAATTAACCATATCTAACAGTATATGTACGATGAAGAAGATAACAGCAAGATATAAATAAGATATCCATTAAGCAAAATTCAAGATAATTTAAGAACACAATCGTTTGATCTTAATGCTATATAGTTGTAAAGAATTCGTTTAAAGAATTACTTTTGACGAATTGTAAATATTGTTCGACATAATCCAGCTAAACGAAGCTCGATTTAATTTGTAGAATCTTGCTTCGGCGATCCAAGTTTACAGACTCTTATAGAAACAGAATTCAATTAAATTATATCTGAGAGATTATTATCTCAGTTAGATGTGATATAAAATTGTTATAATAAATAGATTTGTATTGTTAATTTACAGTATCACACGTGCCAGTTTACGAATATTTTCAAGTCTCACCGCACGACTTTATATCTGTTGCTGATCTTACGAGAGGACAGGAGAGAGAATTTTCTGTTTGCCAAGTGTTATGAAGTGGAACGAAGAGATACAGCAGGAACAAGTGTTAATTGGAAGGGTATAATTAAAATAAATCTGTAACGCAATTGATGTAATCGAGTTTTCCTTCGATATGAGTGGCGTTGCATTTTTGTCTTGTAATTAGACTTCTAGGGACGTGATATCGATCTGAAGAGGATGTTCTTTTCTCGATTCTTCTTGCTAACTGAATTTCTAAATAAATCTAGTTAGCTCTCTGTTAGTTTCGCAAAAATACGTGTTTCTTCAAAACCTGTTAGAAAAGCAACAAATATTAAGAATACCAATTCCTATCTCAACGTATTCTCGAATTCATTAAATAGAAAGTTCCAAAGTTTGGCAAATCTACCAGAAGAATGTAGGACGTTTTAAAATCAGGAGAAATAAGTATAAAGTATTAGGTCGTCCGAAAAGTTTCTGTTTTATATTATTTTATCCAATTACGTATGATTCATTTTGTCCTATCAAGGTAAACATCACAACGTTCCACGGATTAGGTTTCATGTTTATATAAAGATGCATCCTTGTAACAGACAGACACTTTTCGGACAACGTAATAGAAAAGCGATCGCAAAAAATTTCTCATCGTCCTAAAGTACCCATTTTTCTGTACAGATGAAATTTTAATAGAAGCAAAATCTGATAAACGAGATACATATCCACAGAAAGCAAGGAACCTCGCAGCCAGGTTATCGACCATCGTTAACGTTCTATTCCAATTTCTACAGTAAACGCAAGAACTTCCTGATTTCCTCGTCTCATCGATTATTTCATCCTTCCGTCAAGCCGGTAAAAATACCAACGATTCGTATTAAAAAGTGAAGAAGGAAACAAGATCTTTCGAAACGTAGTCATGCGAGATCACGAGAAAGCCAAAAGCCAATTTAGCAATTATCCTCAAAGTGCTCATCCCATAGCTCTTACGAAATCCGGAGATTTCTCGTCTCGCTAAATTAACCATTTCTCAGACGCCTGATTGGCCGTAGTCTAAACCAGCGTAGAAACAATTTTCTATTCCCAGAGGTAGCTGCGAGGCAAGATAAAAGAGGCGCAACAAGAGAAGCGGAAGGAAGAGCAGAACTGGAGAATGGGGTCTATTACTTATACAGTTCATAAGCTGCTTAGAAGGCCGCCTGCAGTGAGATCCAGAGAATTGCGAGAAGAGCGTGCACAGAAAGCGAGAAGCTCGAGCTCGTTGTCGCCATTATAATAATGATCGAGCGATCGTGACACGTTGCATGTGTTCCGTGGAAATTTGTGGAAACAAACGAGTAACTGGCAAATTTATGCGTGGATGTGTGCACGTGCTTGTGCTCAACACACGAGAGAATAGTCTAACGAGAACGTAGCTGGGAAAACGACTCGAGCAGACAGCAGCAGCCAATGGCAGACCTGGCAGATGCTAATTAATTAAAGTCTCAGTCATATCATTCACTTTCATCGGGATCGGGATATAGAGTGTCGCGGTAAATAACTGTTGATAATTGCTTGCTACCGAGAAAATTCATGCGACGGAAACGGGCTTACCACGCGAGGTTTACCTTTTTTTTTTTTTTTTAATGCAAGTAGCAAGAGTGGTAAAGCTTGTTTGACGCGTTACAATAAAATCCAGACTTCTTCGAGTAAAAAGTTAATTATCGTCTTTGACATTAATAAATTCACCTGTGAAAAGGTTAAAAGAAAATCTAATGCTCGCAAGAGGATTCATTAGAATTCAGAAAAATTTCCTTGCAATTCTTCTATCTTAATTTCGTCCACTGACGAGGGAAATCTTGTTAAAAGTATTCAGAGATGCGTATATCAAGTAGAAAGAAGAATCGACTTTGTCGTTGATAAAATTCTTAAGGAATGTCAAGCAAAACTTCCATGAAAGAATCACAGCAATTTCTACAACTTTCATTGCAATTCTTTATGCTCCAATTAATTTTAAACTCGATCACAAGCGAGCTGGATTTTCTTCAAAATACCAATATTAATATTCACAAACATATTTCAAATGAGAATTAGCCATCCCCTTTGCAATTATGAAATTCACCTGTAAAAAGGTTAAAAGAAAACCCTCCGCATGAGACCTCCGTGAAAAAGTTCACTACGATATTTTGAAAAGTTCCGTTATAGTCCTTCATTTCAAACTCATCCACTCATGTGGACAATTTTGCTAAAAGACAAAGCGGCTCGTATTAATAAAATTTTAGTCGTTTGTCATTCAGGAATGCAAGTTTCGCGCAGCAGCCAGCAACCAACCAGCCACAGCCGGTGGGATGCACGAAGTTTGATGAGTACTCGCCTCGAGGACTCGGCTTCAGGCTGCAGCCAAGTCTGCACAGGCAATAAGCGGCTGGACGAACTTCGACCCTATGGATGGGGAATGTCAAACAAAATACTCTGGAGTCGAGCTCCGCCAGCGAATTCGCGATACTTTACGCTTTACGTTGGCTTCTCGGAATTTTGTTTGATTTCGCGCAGCAACCCCGTGAAAGGTTCTTCGGTAGGAACAACCGGAGTTGCTCGGAAACTATTTTATTTTAATTGACACAGCGCTGTCGAGAAATTCGAAATCGTGATACACGAGGATCGATGGAAGTTTGGCTCGGTTAACATTTCAAATAATTGTTTTTGATCGCAGTACGAGATACTTTAAGGTGTAGTTTTGTCGTATCGAACGAATAATTCGTATTTTATAGTTTTCTAGGATATTCGAGAATTTTGAGGTTGAGACGAAATTTGGATATTCGTTTAGAATTTTTTTTAATTGAAAATCTTGGCCATAATAATATGTAGTATAATTGTTTTACATATTACTTTATATAGAATTATTGTATTACGTTGATGCATATGGATATAATAAAATAATTTATGCATGAATAAATTGTTTAAATGGAACGAAGAATGTGTTTAATTATGTGTATACGAATTTTCAATGACTAAAAATACGAAAGAAATTTTCGTTTCGTTTGATGAAGGCCATTCAGTACTTGTGTATTTTTATATCTCAAATCCGATTGAAGAGATGCCACGATTATCGATAATAAAGGTTAATCTTCGGATATTTTCGAGTGTTTTAAGTACGTACAAATACCACTTTAATACTTGTAGGTTCCTTATTCCGAAGTTAATAAGCCATTGACTGTGACATTGAAAGTACACAAGAATAAAGAAATACAAAGTTAAAGCAAATTCTTGATAACATTGTAATCACAGCTGTAATCGAATAGCAAATATTGATCGTTCCTTTAATTGCATGAAACATTCTATTGCTTTATACGAATCGTTTTAAAGATCAAAAATTAAGAAGATAAAGTTGTATGTTCTCAAAATTGTAAAATTTTCGAATATACAAATACAAATTTGTATATTCGTAAATTTTCAAAAGGGGAGAAAAGAAGGAAAAGGGACAAAACACAAAGTTTTTGGAATTATTAAATTTCCAAAAATATCACAAACTATTGAAATATAACGAACGATCTTTATTTCTGGATAAATTTCGCTAACAGCAGTTTAAAGTTGTTGTTAACGTTTCGGTATTAAACAGGAATTCAGAGTCGCAGATGTTCTGCAACAACGTTATGGCTAGCCACGTAGCGATGCAAATTAACTACAATATTTCATGCTCCCTAATTCTCCTCTAACGCTGTGAAATTTTCGTTAGCCTCTATACTACGATTACTTTCAATTATAAAATCTGACAGAATCTTTGCTAACGAGTTTATTTATAGCACAATTCTCACGGTTCCGATATATTCACGTAACATTTCTAAACGGTAGGACGATTACCCATGAGATTAAAATTGTGCATTCAGAACTATTCAGAAGTCCTTTGAGAATGCAAATTTATTGAAACATTCGAGAATTCCTGTAATAGTAAAACAAAAGCGCTAACGATAGTTTATCTACCCATCCAACGTAAAATCCTGAATTTGCATGAAAACTCTCATGGTCTTAACATCGTTTCGCAACATTTTTCTTAAGTCCAGACCCGATTATCTAAGGCGATGAAGTTGTTGTTTTACCGATGTTAAATAAAGAATAGAATTTTATCTAAAGACTTGGGAATTTCTTTCATATTACGATGATACAAAGTTCGAAATTTAAAAACAGAATGAGTTTATTTAATCGCCTAATTATACGAGATTTCTCAATTTTATTCTAAGTTCTTTTCCATAAGTTTTTCTCCTGATGACAAAGTAATCATTTAAGAGGACATATATGTATTTGTATCTGGAATGCAAATTTATCGAGATATTCGAAATTCTCTTGATATTACAGCCGTCTTCAACTAACAAATGTATCAAAACACCTACAACGACGAATTTACATCAAGAAATCTCGTAACCCAAATCTTTGCAACATCTGCAAATCGTGAAACGATTACTCAACAGGTGAAGTAATCTCTTATTGGGACATTGAGATATTTAGAACTTTCGTTTAGATTGTAATTATCTGAAAATACGAAATTCGCCGAGAATCTCCCAATGAACTGTTCCAAGATTCTTACAAAAAATTGTTCGGGTTTTGACAGTATATTCGAATCGCAAAACAATTATAATAAATAATGCAAGTTAAAGACGTGCAATTTACAAAAGCCCACTATTTTCCTTCGCAAAACTTCTTATCTAAAACTTATAATGACCTGATTTTTGCCAACATCTTTAAGTCGCGAAACGATTACCTAACAGACTGTAATTGCCAATTATCGATCAATCGTGCCATCTTTCAGAGAACGTAAATTTTATCAGACTCTAAAATTGCAGAGCGCTTGCAGAGAACGCTGCAAGTATCAAGAAACAAGTTTCTCAGGTGGAAAAGAAAACTTCTGCATTAATGTAGCAATAAATTCTTGAGGAAGGCAAGTCAAATCTGTAGAAAATCCTGTCTGTGCCATCTCTTGGTTGCAAAAAAATTCAATATTCCTTTCATTTAGAATTTCAGTGGATGGCACAGACAAAGACCAAAAAAACAATTAACTAATATTTATTGCTACTTAAATATTTTTCTGTAAAGGCAATATTGTGACACTATCTTCTAACGTTATTAAAAACTATTTATTGTAGAAAGGAAAATTCCACTTAAATTCTATGATACAGCATTCTCACTGGTATGTAGATTTCCCAATAAAAAACTCAACATTTTTCAGTTTTCTCGCACTTACGATATTTTCTACAAGCATTTTTCCATTGTTCTCGAAATACATCTTCGATTACAGGATCGAATAGTATGGTAATTTTCAACGAGAACCTGTCCCAATCATCGTAATAATTCGATCTTTGGCAACAGCAGCAGATCTTGAAACGATTACTCAACAGATAATAATCACCGATTCCGTAACATCTTCCAGAGAATGCGAATTTATCGAGACATTTAGGAACCGTGTCTTTTAATCCTCGAATCTCTTCAAAATAACAAGTATACGCAATCGGATGTTGCAACAGAGAACAGTTAATTATAAAATTGAAATCGCCAGGTTGAGAATCAGGCGCCGAATATCTCGTGGAAGGAATCGTGTTTCGCAAGGTGCAGCCCCATGGTGGAGCACCGGCCATTTACGAAGGCAAATTAGCGGAATAATAATGAGTCGAGGTGCAATGCACTTGTGCAAATGAGATACGGAAAGGAACCTGGTTGCTCAATGTTTCGTAGGGTCCTATGAATGCACACGCGAAATACGATAGGACCCCCCATAACGCAGGAGATACAGTGACGACCATAAGAAAGTTTAAAGTGTAAAGTGTAATTTTCTAAAACTCGCAAGAGAATTGAACGTGTAATAAAGGGTAACTCGTATGTTATTTTCCTATTTAAAACATGTACAATTTTTATTCTATCGTGAGTATATATATTTAATTTTTGTTAGGTACAGATTTCCAGAGTCTGTTTTTTGGAAATTTATAATGGAAAAATTCACGGCGGAGCTACGAGTAAAAATAACTGAATTTTATTTTCGAAACTGGTGCACACGCAATTAATTTTTCCAACGCTGTTCCGATGAGAGACACGGTCTATTTTCACCTCAATGGCCATGTTAACAAACAGAACACCAGGTTCGTGAATGTGAATTGGATCCTGTAAAGATTACAGTTTACAGTTTCTTTTGGTATTTCCTACTATTTCCTCGAGAAACATTTCATCTTCATTCTAATGTTACGACGTTATACACAGTGCTACTGTACTAAAACATAGGATAAAGTTATCATGTACGTATTTGTAAGAGTAGGTATGGAATCTGTGTATCAAGGCTTTAGATTAAAATCGGAAATGTAATTTTGAAATCTAGATTATTTGATTAAAGAATACGTATCTTAATCAATATCTTAAAATAAATAATATAGGTAAACATTACATATTTAACGTGACATTTAAGGTGATATATATTAATCGTATCAATTTATTATCAACCTCTTGATGACACATTAAGGTATACGTATCGTTAATAACTCGATGAGAATTTTAAATTCAACCACTTAATTGAATTTCCTACAAAATCTGTTCCGAACTTTGATCAACTACGATAACTGACATAACGGATTAGTAAGTTTCACGGAGACACGCGAAACTTTTAAAACTGCGGTGAAATAGCGGTTTCGATGCCGTGCCATCGACCATCTTAATCGTCGTTTCTTTATGGCTCGTGTTCTAAACGATCGACCCGCAACCTCATCAGATTTATGAGTCTTTGGCCTTTTTTTAGAGGAACATATCGAAGGCGGTTCGATGAAAATAGTTACAACGATCGAAACGAGACTTTCCAACGTATTTTTATATGGTTCGTTGAGAAACCGGGTCGTTTAGAAATTTTTATCGACGAACTTCTCTGTCCTTTATGCGTTTATTTCTGTCAGTTGTCCAATAAAATGTTTGGAAAATGCATAGGTATCGATTTTCTTCCTCTCTTCCCACCTGTATATAAATATATATATATTTATTTATTTATTTTTCGGTTTTACAGCTTGGAAAAGGGAATGGTTCCCATATTTCTAACTTCCATTCATCCCCATATAACTCTAAGAACCACCCATCACATCCAAAGACTCACACTCATCTACAATTAAACTCCAAACACACATAGATATTCCCTTTTATATCTAATACTAAAAATCAATATGTATCTTTATTCTCTTTCACCTATTTACACTGTTCAACATTTGATTTTATATACAGGGTGGTTGGTAACTGGTGGTACAAGCGGATAGGGGGTGATTCTACGCGAAAAAAGGAGTCGAAAATATAGAATAAAAATTTTTCGTTCGAGGCTTTGTTTTCGAGAAAATCGACTTTGAATTTTCGTTATAACGGATCTCACTGTAGATCGTTGTCTCGATGGAAAAATTAAAAAAAAATTTTTATTCCATATTTTCGACTTCTTTTTTCACGCAGAATCACCTCCTTTCCGCTCGTACCACCAATTACCAACCACCCTGTATATCATCACATACTTGTGTTTGGCTAACAATTAGTTCAATAGCTATATTTGCTTTTTTCAGAAAACTTAACTATTTTATCATTGCTTCGTTTATTCCATCTTTTTATAAATCTTTCTTCCTTAATACGCTAGCATCGAATCTATAGCAGGCCTTTGATAAATATTTTAACGTGCTCATTTCTAAATTACGTAAAATACATTTTCTTTGTTCCTCTGCCAATTAGTAATTAAAGTCCCTCAACGTTTTCGTATCCTGTCCCTTGCTATTAGTTCGTAGCTGCTTCCTACTTCATCCTTCTCCGGATATTTTGCTTTACCCACTGTCCTTATTTTTGGCGTTCCAAATTTTATCATAATTATCGATTCTCTATAGTCCATCGGTATATTTTTGCTTCAAAGATTCTATCTCTGTTTGTTCTTGTATTTAACTAACAACATCGGAATTTTTTTCGTATTAATTATCGTTTCTTTGATTTCAGATTGGAGCAGTGAAATGAAAAAGAATTGCAAATGTTACATGGTTCTCGATACTACAAAAGTAAAAGTACTTTCGATGATAAAAACAGCTTTATTTTAGTTGTATTTCCCATTCGACTTTTGCTAAAACGTCAGGAATTAATTAATAAATATTAATCACGGAGTGATGGTAATAATTTTATTACCAATTCAATCGACGAATTATAATCCTGCTTCTCTCACAAACGAGCAGAATTCGAGTGATATAATATCTCGATAAAAAAAAAACACAAGAAATCTCGATAAAAGGCAAATAAGTAAATAGTTTAGAGTAAAAAATAGTTGGAGCAACAGGTATATCATCGGAAGATTATTTTATAATATTATGTTCGTCATTTATATGTAATAAGTTTGATACAGTTTTATTAGAGATGATCTCATAATTTTCGGAAATTCAAGTACCTATGTAATTATATGGAATTATCGACAACCCTAATCGTGACTTTCTATCGATTCCGTTACCAATTTTTTATATTAGTTGGTTCTATCGAATCACTAAAAGAATGCGATTATCTATCAGCAGTGATTCTTAAGTAAATTTGAACATAATCGTTTCAAATTCCATCAACGTCGGTAGAGAAGTTGACTTTATCAGCGTCCTTGAATATTACTCTACCTTCCTCTCCACAGAATCGCAGTGCAATCGAATATCATATCGCTGTATAACACGAGATAACGCGCGACTTGTCTGATAACGTCACAGCGCCTTCACCGACTAAAAAATTCTATCTGCATCTTTCATCCTTTGATACAGTCGGGCGCGAGAAATGAAATTTCTCACGAAAGAAACATCCGCTTTCGACGCCGATGATAAAATATGAAAACCCTATTTATCCTTCGCGCGACGGTATCCTCTCTTTTCTACAAATAAATAGAATTCTTAACTTGGCGTTCGAATACTTTAAAATTTTAAATATCGCTGAAACCTGGATTTTTGTATCTATTTCAAAGTTTGCACAAACTGTGACAAATAATTTATACATCGCGGAATTAGACAAAAATTTATCATGCACCAGCAGAACTTAGAAAATCGAACAGTCAGTATTTCTATCGAATGTACAGTTTCGTATCGTTAAAAATTGTTCACAAACTGAAAAATAAGCGTCCAATCTTGCCAAACAAACCATTCTCGATTTTAATAAATCTAGATCGCGTATATTTCCATATTTATATGAACATAATTAAAGAAATGTAATCCAAGCAGAAATTTGTTTCATCTGCCAATTCTATTTTAAATTGTAAACATTTTACATATTTTTGCATACCGTTGCATATCAAATTTCTAAAGAGCTACTAGTAACGAATTTATCTTAAGAAGGAAAACTTCGGGAAATCGATTTCTTGTAGAATTGATCGTTTCTCTCGTTTCATATATTCAACTTGCAAAAATATCCGCTCGCGTACAAACTAGTCGTTACCAGAATGCAATTTCACGAGATCCTATTCGCAAGATGCAACGATGCGGTGTGAGAAGCATCGCTCTGTATCGACGATCCTTTGACGATAACACGTGCATTTCGATAGGAATGCTGATGAAAAGAAGCTTTTTCTCGTGGATAGGGTATCTCTGTATATTTCTAGTCAAATTAATATTCGAGCATCATCTGATATCGTCAGAGAGATTCTATCGATTCGTGAGTGTAACTCTTATCCAATTAGTAACAGACAGAGAGAAAAGGGAAATAGGACATTGGTTCTCAATATGGAAGAGATAACTGGTTCTACGTGAATAATTCGTGTAGCGATGAACAGATGTGTCGACATAGATCAGATTTCCCTGTAAAATCTGATTCTATCTCTAAAATCTACGATTCTATCTTTAGTCTGCTCGTAAAATATAACTTTCCAATATAAAGATTAAATATGTCGTAATTCATCATCGTTATTAAGGTACAATAAATAGTAGAAAATATATGACAAGATTTATCGTTAGAACCGGTTTAAAATATATATCTAAATGTCTCACGTATAAATCATTATAATTCGAGGGATTATTAATTATAAGTAGATTTATATAGCCATGTCTGCGCCTAAATAAAAGCCAATATTAATTTTGGCAAATATACCTGTACGTTTTCAGTAATTGCGAAAACAGAAAATCCGAAATCCATCGTTTGCTGTAATTAATTCTACAAGAATTCTCGGGCCAACGTAGAATCGACAAAGTAACAGTTTTAAGACCGAGGAACTGGTAACTGTAGCCAAAAATAGTAGGGCTATCAGTTTCGTGCAATAGTTGCTAATGCTATTTAAGATCCATTTGTATTGACAAAATATGGATTTGCATGAACAGTCGCAGCCTGGTGATTAAGTCCGTGCGAAAGCATGTACAGAATGCATACAATATTCAACAAATATAAAATATAAAGTATCCAAAGTAAAATACTCGTTATAATATTTCGAGATAAAAATCTTTACTCTCGGCTTTTATCTCTTTCGTTTCAAAATGTAAATCTGCATATCCGCATGCACATGCACAAGTCTATTCACCGCTGTACCTTCTTATCTTTTTTTTTTTTTTTTTAAATATCTATTAAAATTACAATCAATTCTCGCGTTGAGAATTTTCAGTAATTTTTCTGGCGTGGCGCAGTAACGTGGCTGATTATTTATAATAAGTTAATACTTATTATAGATAAGTATAATACCTTCTTATCTTAACTTCTAATTTCCATATAGAAACGTACGAAATTGATAGGATGATGTTCATGCAAAATAAATTTTTGTTAGAAGCATTGACATTTTCGAATCTTGCTGTTGCGACTTTTCGCTGCTTTTCTTGCTTTGTAAGTGAATTTATAAAATAGTTTGAGAACCGTTGCCATACAAAATGGTACATGGGCTAATTTGCAGTTCGTTTCATCGCGTCGATGGGAATTAAAGTGAATCTGGTTTTACGGTGGCCAGCGGCGTACAGTTCGAAACGATTTAAACCGTAGGTAGCAGCGCGTGCATAGTTCGGAACAAATAATCGTACAAACGGGAATTATTCGATCGTTTACGTTGCCTCGATTGTTCGAGCAAAATTGCGTGCACCAGAGTGAATGGAAATCAACCTTCGAACGGCACTCGTTCCGTTTTCTGCTTTCACGTGTGCAACAGTCCTCGTGATGCTTTTAATGCGTTAATCGTGTCATTTTTCACTTTTTTTTTTTTTTTGAATACCTTTTTTTTTAATCGGAAAGCTTTTTCATGTAAACATATGATAGGAAAGAGTAATAAACGACAATTGAAATTTATGGCGACGGCTAGGTAATTAATTGGAATGCCGAAGCACGCGACTTTTCTCTAGAATTGGATGACATCGAATGGAAATATAAAATATTAAAACGTAGAGAAGAGAAGAAACTTCTTGTCTTATCATGTACTTCATTTCAACTTGGAATGCTTGAACATTCTCCGATTTAAAAAATTTAATCTCGAAAATATATTGTTTATCGTTTTATCATCGATAATGTTATGTAATGATATTGTTTATCGTTAATCTTAAAAAGCAAAAAAAAAAAGCAAAGAAAAAAAATAGAAAGCGATCATATGATGCTAATCGATAAAATACATGTTCTATATATAAAAGCGCAAAGTTCATTCCTCTATCAGAATTCTATTCTGGTTTCATTAAAATTGCGCAGGGGATCTGATGAATAATCAATGAATAATGAATTGATTAAATTGATTAAACGAAATAATTCTTAAGATAGCGAAATTATGCGACGTCATTTCTGATAACATAAAATATCGCAGATTAACAAAGATTAATTGAAATGTAAAATTGAATATCATTGTCAAGGGGCTAAAAAGATTATGCGTGTAACCATTTTTGATAAGATGAAATATTGAAAAACGTCTAATCCATCTTTCATCTTATTTACAATTATTATTAATAATAATATTTACAATTCACAATCGGACTTTAAGGATTTTCAAGTCACAGCTCGCGAAACAGCACCGAACACGCAGGCGCGCTTATAATGGGAAAGAATTAATTCTTAACATAATAAAAATTGTTCCGTGTCGGTCTTCAAGCTCGTGAAGAAACCGGACAGGACTGAACTGTTTCTGAATTTAAACGAAACGAGCATTCCGAACGCGGCGAGATAGCAGCCGGGAATAAAACTTAATGATACAACTTCCACTTTCATAAACGTGAAACTCTCACGTTGAATCCGGATCTCGAATGTTTGTGAAAATGAGTTTAGAGAGAATCGAATGACCGTTTAGATGGAAGAACAAAGAGTTGAATATCATTTCTTTTCGTTTAATTTCTATTCTGTATATTAAGTGGGAGATGTAACAAAACTTCGACGTTGTCTTTCGATTCGTCCGTTAAAAACATCGAGCTTGAAATTGAATAATGTAAACGTTATTATCTTGTATGAATTCTTTATGTCGCTTTCTTTTTCTGGGGACCCGAATTTACGTAAAATTCTATTCCACACACGAATCTGGCGTCTCGAAACACTCTTGCCTTGTTCCTCGAATTTCAACCACAAGACGATTCTACCTTGAAATTCTAAAAATCCTTCTCTTATATTTGCAATCCTGAGCTTGCACAAATTTCTCTCGCTCTAATTCATCCTTAAAAATTTTACATTTTCAAACTCTCCTTCCTAACGTTTGATACCAGAAATGATATTAATATCACAATTCTGAGCATCCAAACAGAGTCTTAAGAAACTATTAATGGCAGCACTATTTTGACATTAATGAACCACTTAATGACAAAATCCGCAATCACTTAGTTGCCAACCCAATATTATTACATATGCTTATGTGTATGTAGTTTATTAAATAATCTAACCTGCAATAACTGATACGTTTGGAAATGGGAATTATTTATATAAACGCAGATATTTCTTATCACAAGATAATGCTGTAATAGTATGATGTAATACAAAACATCATTTCAAAGTGTAATCATAATAAATAGATGGAAACGTAAATGACATTCTTTATATGTTTCTTTCATTTTCTGTGACTTTAAGCGTGACGCCTGTACAACGTGCACTTGAATTTTTAATAGATAATGCACCGATAAACCAACAATATTTCGACGCAATTACATGCACATAGCAAATGCATGCTTCAAACAACATCATGCGATCGCTGTGTGTAGTATAATCTCATTATTCTTTATCGAGGTGTTTATAAAACTTATTTAAAAGATATCTAAATCTGGCTAATGGACTTATTCAATGGACAGCAAATGAAATATCGTAGAAGCTTGTAAAGGAAATTTCAGAGAATTCGTTATAAAGAACAAATATGTGAAAAGCTTCACAATGTTGAAATGGAATTATGAGCTTAAGAACGATTGGAATATCCAGTTCATTAAGAACCAGGTAATATACGTATAATTTATCACATTATAAATACACCAACTTCCTTAAACTACATGAGACATAGTATACATAGTAATTGGAAGAAATAGTGACGCAAACAAATTATTAAGCGAATCTTCCGAGTTTTCTTTCCTAAGAACACAATGTTGAAGAAACGTTGCAACGTTAACCCTTCACGGATTGATAAAAACATTTTGATTCGTTCAATTCTTTATGAAATTACTTTATGAAATTCTTATGAAAATTACCAAGGAAACGCTTTGGTTTATTCTATTCAAATTGATTCAGAATGATACTCAAAGTGTATCACGAAAAGAGAAGAACGTATCTGATGAAAACCATGCCAAAGCATTAGAAATTTGTCAAAAAAAAGATCGTAAGACTGTAAATCGTAGATGGCAAAGAGCGTATAATTCTAGTTAAATTTTCCTCAGCTTTCGCTCGGAATTTTTCCAACAACCTAACAACGTGTACTTCGAAACACATTTGTCAAAATCGAAATTTAATTAATCGATCGATGCTTCAACACGACCGATCAAAGCATCGCTAGGATCGATCATAGATCACAAGCAGGATGTTTCGTCAGAAATATCGGTCAGAAGTTGAATTCAACAAACGCAATTTCCATTTCTCTGTTTCATCCTGGTGATGGATGTTCGGCCACTTTCGAGGCACGTCTCATCCGTTCCGCAGCGAATTCGGTCGAGAGTTTCGCGCTGTGTTTCTCTCGCCGGGCGGCTGCAATAACTTTTCCTAAACCACGTACAAAACGTTCATGCTGGACGCGTTATGGATTTTACAAAAGAGCTTTCCAGCTTGCCCGTGGCGCGACGACGTCCTATCGATATATCGTTTCCACGCCTATAACTCCCTTCTTCGATCTCGATATAACTTCGAATTCTCGATCAACCCCTTTCATCCCTTCTGGAACAACGATTTCTTTTGTGCGATTTGTGAAAACGTAATGCATTGGAAGAACGTTTTCTCTAAAAGGGTTTCAAAGTACTTCGTAATAGTCGTGTGTGCGTGTGTGTATATATATGTATATAAATATTGCGAAAGTAATAGAACTTACGACCACAATGGAACTCATTTAAATTTTAGTAATTTCAAGTTTATCAATCAGATCTAACGTCTGTAAATTCGGATACTGAATCCGTGAGCAGACAGACAATTCGCATAATTGGAATTACAAATTCATCGATTTCCTCCATCGTCTATTGCTTTTCATTTCTATTTTATGGAAGTTTACGTCTGGATATCTGAAATCCAATAGTCAGGTGTCCATTTGAGTGAATAAATGAAATTTTACTGCATGCGGAACAAACGAAGAATCTTTAAAGAGCGTTTGAAACTGTCATGTGAATCCTTGAGACGATCGAACAACGAGCGTGTATGGTGATCGCGATCTAAATCTAAATTCCACTCGCTTAATTGTGAATTGAAGGATTCGAATCTAAAGATTCAAGAATTTCAATGATCTCGTATATCAACATAGCGAAAGAAGTGCGCTAGCGACTATAATAAAATTTCTCACATTTAGATAAGTATGTAGATTCAATCCAGGAATTCAATTAATCATGCACCAACCGTAATTTCATCAAATTAAATGAAATTTATGTAATTGGGTTTCTACTGTAATCGTCAGTACATATCGATCCAATATTCGTATTTCTGCAATTTTACAGGCTCACGAAAGTATTCGTACACCTTGTAGACACCTTTTCTGAATATCCAATGTATGTTATCCATTATATTAATAAACCTCAATATTTGCTACCTTTTATACGCTTAAAATGACTATTTATACTGTACACTGACTTTTTAATAAATAAATGTCTGCGATAGATATATCGTAACTCATGCGTGCATTTGCAGACAGATTTCAAACTTTATCGATACAACCATCGTAGTCCTGTCTCATTACAGTGCTAACGAGACTTTCCAAAAAAATTTCTACGGTAAAAAATTTCTGTGGTAAATTTTTCAAATATCCTCATCAGTCGGTGTATACTTCGCAGCGTACATTTTAAAAACACATTTTCGAGCTTGCTTTCGGGGAATTACTAAACAAATCCGGGGATTTGTCATTGTTTAAGAGCTAACGGTTCAATAACGCACCAGCGTGCATCGTAAATGGGGCAACGTGCTACTTTGTTCCCTTCGAGACATCGATTTTCCATCGACGGAATCGCGGTGAATCTTAAACGACGTTGCTGGGAGCTGGAGCACAAGTTTCTAATGTACCGTGCCGTATTTTCTGCCGGTGAAACTAGGTGTTGCTAGAAAATTAAACGCGAATTGCAAGGGCAACTTTGTCTCTCTGTGCCCCTCTGGAAAGCGAATTGATTTTATTACGCGAATCTTGCGATTCATCTCGAGTATCCTACCTTTTATCACGTTTGTATCTTTGCTTTTGGATAACAAAGCAAAGTTGTGACAAAGTTACTTCAAGTATGTCGTAGTATGTATATAATGAACAAATATCCTCAACTTTTATGTATTCTGAGGAAATCTATAATTGAGTGTCCTTTCTTTTTTTTTTTTTTTTTTTTTATAGGAATAGTTTCAAACTCTGCGACCTATTTTTCTCAAACTATTGAAGGAATTTCAATTAAAGTTCCATTCGCCCGGATAAATGATTTTACTGTGAGCTTCTCAGAAGAAAAGCTTTCTATTGGACAAAACGATTGGTTGGATATGTTTTTTCTTTCAATGCAGGCGTTGTCTTCTAAATTCCTTTATTCAGAATGTTCAACAATCTGTTTCGAATTGCCGTGCCAAATTTCTATTGAATTTGTATCTCTATATGTTGAAAACACGAACATTAAAAACGTCAAGAACAGGCCAGGGATTTATTAATAAACACTTTATTATTCATTTCCGAAATAGAAAACTATTCTGTATCTGTGACTTGGAAAATTAAGAGAGAAAAGAAGAATTTTGCTGGTTCAGGAAAATATTATATATGCAAAATTAACGATAATACGTATTTTCAAGTTTCCTGTCACGGAAGTATTCTAGAAACGTAACTAACGATAACAACGCTGTTGTATCATTTATAAATAAACGACAATATTATTACAATTTTTCCAGATACGAAACACCGCAACAGAACCGTAAATCGAAGCGAAGGATATGAATCAACGAAACGTGCCGATAGAAGCTACATGCGAACAATAAATAAAATTCGAAATAACATTTCTCGCAAACAACGCGAATCACGTTTCGATTAAATTTTCTGCACATATTTATCACGCCATTCGAAAAACCATTCCCATTCTCGATTGACTCTGAAAATGCCATTTCGCCAAAAAAATAAAATTTCACTCAATTAAAACACAGAAGAGGAAGAAAGACAGAGAAAATATTATTTCGTGACTGTCCAATTTATTTTCGCGTGAGGATCCACTCCATTTCCGGTTGCTGCGGCACGAAATGAGCCGTAAAGCAAGGCCGATCCAATATACGCGAGAGAATTCATGGCAAAGCATCCTCGGGAGCGATGCAATTCGCGACACGAGTGCTCCTGGCGTAATTAACTCGCGCGACGATTCAAGTCCTCGCGTCCGTTCATTGTTTGGCCCGCGAATGAAATTCTTCCATTGAAAATCGCGTCTGCCCGCGTCATTCCATTCGTTCTTCGTCCCGACCGAGTAATTTATCGACGAAGAAACCGGCTAACGTCGTCGCGAAGGTGATAAAACTAGGTTAAAATAATATGCACGCGAGGCCTTTATTAAGTATCGTTACTTTGCAGTATAATATATGTGTATATGCGAGAAAATGTCGCTTTGCAGATACGCTTTTACGATATGGAATATACAAGGTGTCATAGAAAATAGTTGGACTTTATTACGATGCTTCAATTGTTCACGTGTCGAGCTTGTTCTTAGTTCAAGACGGGCTTTTAACATTATAAGAAAAATTTAACCACATGAAATTGTAACGAGAAACCGCTAATATTAATAACAATTCTTTCTTATTTTTGTCAAATTTGAGAAATTTGTTAACCATAGAAAAATATGATTCGGTTGAGAATACCTTTAAAAGTTCATAATATTCACCGCAAGGAATACTAAATGTTCGATCAATATTTTTGTCTAATTTCTTATAGGAATATTTATTCTCTTTTTATTTTTATTTTCTACTTTTCTAAGAAAAGATACTGCGTATACGGTGTGTTAAAGAGCAAGGTATTCTAGATATTAAGACAACGCAGAAAGTTTAAACGACGTTTCTGTATAGAAATTTTCCTCGTTGTCTTGATGTCTAAATTCATGCTTTATAAATATTGCCTATTTTTGTTTAACATCCTGTATATGCAGAAATTGGGCGTTTATCAAGACGCTTTATATCTGATGAATCTCATATGCTCACACTATACTTTTCATTAAAGTCGCTCACGTACATATTTAAGGTACGTAAAATAAACGACGATGTGCACCGCCTGTGGTGTGCAAGCCAATGGCTTGAACTAAAGCTCGCACAAAAACAGGGTAGCATAGAATGAACTATGATAGTACAGGTAGTAGTTGCAATAATTCTTCTTTTTTCTAAATCATGCCTGAAAAACTAAATATGTGTATGTGTATTAATATCTCTCAAAAAGTAAAATAATATTATCAATCGTTAATTAATTTTTATTCCTTTCAATAAATATAAACTTTCGCAATTTTATAGCTGTCACTTTTTAACACCGCGTGTATTCACGACTAAAAGCTCTCGTTTGCACAGGTGTTAATAATAAAAGATAAATATTTGCTTACGCGTGGTGCTATATTATTTGCAAAAATAATACATGGACTGAAATGGAGTTCGTTATCATGTCATTTAACAAAAATAAATATTGCTAGATTATACTGAAGATACAATTTACATTATAATCGAATTTCGCATGTAATAATAATTATAGTAATATAACTATAGCAATAATAATAATGTAATGATAATAATATAAAAATAAAAAAAATATATATATACAAATACACACATATCAACGAAACAAGTATTGTCAATATTTATCTCTTACTAATAAATAATATTTTCTTTCATAACGCGCAGTTAGCATTACACTTCCCTGACCAACCATTATCTTTAACATTTCCTCAGTTCCGTATCGATCGATTCGTATTCACAGTTTCTATATCGTAGTTTTGATAATATAATCCTTCACTATGGTGCAATTTTTAAACCTCTTATCTCGCACTCTAAATTCGTAACGCCGGAAGTATTATATTTCTAATTATGCTGGCGAACCTCGACAATACAAGCGATACAATGAAGATCGCAGTATCATACGAATACCGTTATTACGCGCCGTTTTATACGGGTCACAAAACCGGCAGAAACCTTTCCGGGTAATAGCGACTAAATTAACAACGGAATTTATACAGGAAATGTGTCGAATGATTGTATATCTTTTTTTAAATGCTCTGCGGATTAGTTGGAATATCGCGACGCACTATCACGCATACTGCAACCCAAATTTGTACAATACTATTGTATCTTTCCTGATTATTATAATATTATCGTATCTTGCTTTTTTATTATTTTTCTTAGGTACCGGGAAAAATTCGCGAGGATTTCCAGGAGCAAAATCAAATATTCCGAATCTTTTCGTAACGTAATTTCATTTAACGCTATAATTACTATTTACTTTGACAACTCTGTTCTGCAAGCTCGTGTATTTCTTCGTTGTAAAAAGCTCGACATTTACTTGCAAAACTCGAACTAACTGATGTTGATTCGACCTGTGTATCATTTTTAAAATTGTTAATTAATTGTCAAAGAAGCTTGACACTGATCAAGAATAGGTGGTAGTTAGAGAGGACAGATCTGGATTGTAAGGAGGATGTGGTCGAAATTGTTATCTGACATATTTTATTTTTTGACAAATTGAAAAAGGAACACGAAGCCGAGTGTTATCGTGTAAAGAAAGACCATCTTTCTTACTTTTGAGTGGCGGTTGAACTTTTTTGAATTGCATACCAACTGCATAGATCAAAGTTTCCGCTGATATTAAACTTTATGCATTATATTTAGAAATCACTGACCGAAATTCCATGTTAGTTTATAGTTAACAAAAAAAATATAGCCGCGCTAACTTTTCCTAATGTTTACATAATGTAAATATGTATATACAGGGTGGTTGGTAACAGGGTGGTACAAGCGGAAAGGGGGTGATTCTACGCGAAAAAAGAAGTCGAAAATATAGAATAAAAATTTTTCGTTCGAGGCTTTGTTTTCGAGAAAATCGACTTTGAATTTTCGCTCGGTACGCGTGCACTTTATCGCGTCTCGTTATAACGGATCTCACTGTAGATCGTTGTCTCGATGGAAAAATTAAAAAAAAATTTTTATTCTATATTTTCGACTTCTTTTTTCGCGTAGAATCACCCCCCCCCCCCCTGCTTGTACCACCAGTTACCAACCACCCTGTATATGCATTTTATGTGCGTGCGTACGTGTGCTGAAGTAAGAAAATTTGTTTAGTTCAAAGCTAACTGTAATATTAATTGCAAGATTGGATATACTTCCGGTGTACTTGACTCTAGTAGTCACTTAAAATTTTCGCGCGCTAATTTAGGCACATATACACTACCATGCAAAGCTATGTATCAAATAAAATTGCTTTTACAAACGAATAATAAATATAAAAACGCTTGATGTTTATTTTTAAATTTATTGTTAATTCCATTTTAATGAGGAACATCGATTAATTCGAAATAATTAATATTTCTTATTTTTATTATTTATCATCCTACGTTTAATATTTCAAACAATTTTTCAAAATCAAGACAAGCTGCAAATAAGTATGTTCATAAAGACGAGATTCGAGGACTCGTGTCTTTTTGCACTATATAGAAATATTTCCTAGCTATAATTGCTATTACTATTATTATTCATAATTTACTCTGTATTTCATAGATATACATATTTCTACCAATGGATTTTTCCTACAGATATAATACATACATGAATTATTAGATTCCTATCATAGATGGTCTAAGACTTCGCACACTACTACATGTATAGCATTTGCAAAGTAGTAGAAAGAATCACGTTTTCTGGTATCTACAATCACATGATAAACACAAACTGACAATACAAATTAGCCAACTAATTTTCTTAACATCTCAAGCTTTCCTAACTTCTAAAAGTCCCTAGCGATCAATGAAATGCAGAAAGAAGAGGGGGAGGGGCGAGCAGAAGAGAAAAAGGAAAGAGGCCCAAAAAAGGCTGCCACTAAACAGCTATTAAATGCACGAAATGATAAGAAGCACGGGGCTATCGTATATAAGTGGTATACCTAATTTATCGATCCATACAGTGTATCAAGCATCCCGCATATACGCGAGACTATAATGTTCGAGCACGTAGTGTTACAAATCCAATCACAAGAGGTCCGCGTGACTCGTTGAAAGCCGCGATCGTGTGGGTCGAGTGTCGTGAACAATTCTCGTTACAGTACAACGAGCAGTCTTTAAAGGCTTCTCGTGCGAGCATCGATAAACTGCACATATGTACATGCGAACCATGTTTTCATAAAGCTCGCTTAGGCTTATTTGCTTTTGCAAACATACCTTATAGTTCAAACGTATCGGTCCATCATCTTCGTTTTTTGCTTTGAAACATGAGACCGAAATTTGATCAAATCGTCGTCGAAACTTCCAGAGTACGACATTCTAGGAATTTTAACGCCGAGGCTAACGATGCATTTCTGGATTACCATATCAGACTGATTTATGAAAGTTTATGAATATTCATCGAAGAACATTTTTACTTATCTTATGCGTATTAATACAATTTTTCGAAAGTTCGTTAACATCGTAATGAGATACGATTATCCTAGTTATGTTGTTAAAGTATGAAACAAATATAAAAATGTATATAAATGTTATTCTATTACATGTATTTCGTGTAAGTCACAAAAGTAATTTATGCATCATCCATTGGTACCAGAACGGTCTCACGAATATATATGACATAATACTTATTTAATAAAATGTCTGATTAGCTGATCAAATACTTCTGTGACGTTTACCAAATGTACGCCTGCAATAAATGTTTTACAACTTCTCCGTACCTACACATTTCTTCTAAACTCCATAATTCTAAACCATAATAATGATGAGCTAGTCAAGTCTCAAAATCTTTAGTATAACGTACCAAAGAAACAAAAGCGAAATGTACTAATCAAGCTTCAAGATCTTTTGCATAATACATAACCTCTATATTTATAAAATCTCTTTATAGTAACAGATAAATATGTATTATCCCCGGCCTATTGTATGATAAAGACATGAAAAATAAATAGAAAAATTGGAGGTTATTCGTGCCAAGTTAGTTATTGCGCGTACATCTGTAAATGGTTAATTGTCATCATGGTCGCGAATTTTACGACGCACTACCAGCGTAGTAGCTATGGCGTAGCACAGGTTTCTAAGAGGATTCCAGTGAAATCGCTTGTTTCAGATAAAAAATAATACGCGCCGCTTATCCGCCGATTACGAAAGACCTGTGCGTGCACGTCCACGTAAAAGACTTCGTGAATTTACAAATTACTCTTTTCACTCAATGCACGTTTTGTTCACGGTTTATTTCACTCATGAAAGTCGTCATCGTCGTCGTCTCGCGGCCCGTTTCGTTCTCTCCCTCCCATCGTTTTTCTTTGTCGAATGCATCACAGCACTTGCGACTGTCGCGACACACCGGCTTACCTTAGCGTTAATGTTTCACGTTCGAGAGCCCTTCGCGTGAATTAAACTACATTACTCATTGCTTTGTTAAAGGATAATTTGCTGGACAAAGCAAAGTTAGTTTCATAAAAAGAATAATTTAATTTTGTAAGAAAAATTGTATTTCGTACTTAAGGTACTAATGTATCGAACACAATCTGTGCTACATGGATCATTAAT